>NW_024884475.1:40012367-40284830 GCF_019232065.1 Centrocercus urophasianus | reverse complement strand
TCCCTTCCCTCCCCGTCGCCGCGGCCCCGCCATGGCGACATGAGCCTGCCGCCGGCCGCCGCCGCCGCCGCCGCCCCGGCCATGGGGCCCGCACGGAGCTGAAGCGCCGCGGAGGAGCCCCGCTGCCGCCGCCCCGCCATGGGGTGCTGATGGCCGGGCGCCCCGCCGCCGCAGGGGAGGTGAGCGGGCGCGCAGCGGGTGTGCGAGGGATGCGCGGCACCTGCGTGTGCGCGGGGTGCTAGCAGCCGTGCTGGGGGGCGAGCTGTTGTCGCCCAGCTGGGTGGCCCTTGGTGCTGGGCAGCGTCCGTTCGGGTTCTTCCGTGCCTTTGCTAGTGGCTGTTGGCAGAGCTGGGCCGTGCCCATCCCGCTTTGCTGTCCCGTCAGCGATGGAAGAAGTTTTCTTGAAGGAGGAGCTGTGTTTGCTCTCAACAAAGGTCTGAGATTGCCGTCCCTGTGGTAGAAAGTAAGCTTGCAAAAAAACCCTCCTGCAGATTTGTCCTTAGTGCGGTAATAAAGCTGTTCCTTTGCCTTCCCGTTCCTACCCTGCAAAGGAGGAAAGGGGAACAAGCCCTAAGGCTTCCCACACTTAGAAAGGAGGCTGTTTAAATCCTCTGCTTACAGCAGTGTTCCTTAACATCAGGTTCTATGAGCATCCTTCTCATAGCGTGTGGCAGCAGCCCGGTGCACGGCACAGCCCCTCGTATCAGACAGAAGTGTGAGTCTCCCTGCAACTCAGTATTTAAATTGGGCAAAGCACACCTGGTGGGTGATTGCCCAGCTGCTGTTTGGAGCATGCCTCACCTTTCCCTTGCAGGGCTCATGTGTGTGATTGACTGTGGCCCTTTCTCCCCTCATGCCCAGATTCTGGAGGTGGGGCAGGGCTAGAGCTTATCTCTCTAAAAGCAAATCGCTGTGTCTAAAAGTAAATTTCTGTGTCTCGAGGGTTTGCTTTTGGATTCCTGCTAGTGATTCAGGTTTGCTTTTGAAGGAGTTTGTCTGTCTTGTGATGCTGTGGGGCAACTTGCTCTCATCTCATGTATTATGCCTGTGCAGACCGTGGCGTAGGATGGAGGAAGCTGATCTTCTTTCTGGCTTTTCCCCAGCTGGAGCTGAATTTTAACATGGTTTATCTGCACTTCACCTCTACTTGGACCTTGTTATGTGATTTGATAAATGGTGGAACCGATCTTAGATACTGCACTTAATATGTCCGTATTCTTACTGTTTTGTATTTTACTTGCCAAGTCTTGTGCTTTGTTTGCTCTGTGGTCCTCCTTTAAAAATATCCTGGGTCTGCTGCTCTCCTAATATTACTGCCTGGTTGGCAGAGCATGTATTGCTGTATCTTTGTGTAAAAGGTGCTGCTGGGGCTGGCTGGAGATGTCATGGGCTGCTGCCAGCATCCAGTGGGTGCTCCTAGAGCTCTGCATCAGGAAACTGCTGCTATTCTTGCACTGTGGAGTTATTGGAGTGGCTTTGCGTGGGGACTCAAGTAAGTCAGGAGTTGGGACTTGTGGTTTTGAGGGCAGCGCAGCATCCAGAACTGTGTGTTTAACATCTTGTATTAATACTGGGATGCAATCAATATTTACCTTCTAAAATGTGTTATTTTCCTATTTCCAGAATACTTGTTACTATAATCTTTACAGACTTTGTGGCTGAAATACACTTCATTCTGAATGTGAGGCCATTCAGAATCACTGTCTTTGCTTGTTGTTTCCCTGAGATAAACTTTCCAAGTCTGCAGCTGGACCCAAGCATTTGCAGCTTCAGCATCTCGCCTAGAGTTTGGCTTTTGTGTTCGTTTCTCAGCTCTCCCAGGCTCAGCTGCTCAGGAAAGTACCCTGGCAGGCAGCAGAGGCAGAGCACACCTTTCCTCAGGCTCACATGAAGGATGCTTTCCTTTACACACCCCCAGCAGCACGCTGGCAATAGCAGTAGCAAAGCTTCACCTCAGGCCGGGCTACATTGTCAGGACTGTGTATATTTGTGGGTTCAATATTCAAGCTTTTACGTGGGACTTTTAGGAATAAGGTTTGGCACAACTGTCATGGTGGCATTTATGCTGGCATAAATGATACCTTTAACCTACATGACAGAATAGATGTGCGGTCTGCTGTTTATTTCACACTGCTCTAATCTGCTGGAAGTAAGCTTAATGAAGGCTGAGCAGCACTGGTGGATGTAGGGTTCTCACAGCCCAGTGATAGCCCTTGGGACACTTGCTCAGAGAGCAGAACATGAGTGGGAAAGTCACATGCCTCTGCGTGGAGTGAAAAACATGTGAGAGGACCTTCAGGTCCCACAGCCAAGGTACAAAAGGAGTGTGCAGAGCTAGGTTGACTAGGAACAAACTGGCAGCTTTCCTTAACTCCCATGATTTCTCATGGGGCAAGAGATTCTGCAAATGCAGCTGCTGTCAGCAGGACCCTGCTGTGTAGCAGCAGGAAGTTCAGGCTGGCCACTGGGGAGGTGGATTTGAAGGAGAATTCTGGTTTACTGACAGTGGAGGAGGGAGTTTCTTTCAGAATTCAGTACAATAATAGCTGTTTTCAAATACTAGAAAAGCAAGCTGAAGTCATTTAGATGTGTGGAAAATATCAGGTGTCTCCCTTGTAAGTAGGAGGCAGATATGGTCTGAAATTCTCCCTTCCCACGTTTGCTGACTGTAAATATTATCAACACTGTTTTATTAACCACAGTGTATATTTGCACTAGGCATGCAATAAACTCATCTAAAAGCTCCCTCTTTAATAACGTGTTACTGCAGATACTCTGCTTTGCTCATCAACCCAGACATCAAACATTTTCTGTACCAGGGTGAGGGGAGGTGCTGGATGAACCCATTTGCAGAGGCATTTGTGCCTTTTGGGTGGTGCTAACACTGCATAGGGTGAGATCATGGAGTCACAGAATATTCGTTGTCTGGGGTAGCTTCACTTCAGTGCTGTTTGATGACAGCTTGGCCCCCCCCAGATCATCAGTGTTTACTTTCTCAATAGAACTTTGACTGCAAATCTGGTGATTTTCAGCTGCCGTGCCATGCAGCTGAAAAGCCTGCTTCTTTTAGAGATGAAACTGCTGTAGTAACGTTACTGTCAGATGTGGCTTAGTCTCCATTTACAAGAGAGCCACAAATGTGCCTGTACTTGTGTTGATAGGAGCCAAGGGGGACTTTGCTCAACACACTTTGCAGAAGTGGAGCTCTAACTCTGCTGTTACAAATAACAGGCCTTGGACATGTCAGTGCACACGCTGCCTCCTGGCTTTATTTTAGGCTGAAGACTCTTGTGTTTAGGTCTGGAACCTGGGAAATGGGGTCTGTTAAATTTGTACCGATTGGGCAGGAGAGATGAGCACTTAGGGAAGAGCCAGGGCTGTGCCATCCTATTTTTGTGGACGACTGGAATTAGATCCTTTTATGTATTGTCTCAACAAGAGGCTAATTAGACAGCAAGCTCATGCTCCTTGAGGATAATTAAGCTTTATAGCTGTGGGTTCTCTTTGGTTAATGAGAATGAGGAGATGGTACCCTCAGAGCCTAAGAATGCTGTTCTGCAGCTACTGTGCCATACCTCATAATTGATCTATTGTTTCTACAGCAGATAATTTCTCATTTCCTCATAATTGCCTCTTTTTAGTGCCTCGCACTGTATCCTGATATTAGCAGTAATCACTGATAATTTACCCTGAAGCCAATCAGAGCCTGCAAAGCAAAATATTGGCTGTGGTGAACATTTATGCTTTCAGATAAAAATTTTTGTTGTTGTCAAGAGGAATCAAGCCATTGTAGATGCATGTTTTTTGGATGTGAGTGTTGAACTGGGTGAAAACTTGTTTGGTTATGTTGCTGTTCAATTACGTTAATGACTGCTGCCTGAAGACAAAGAGAACTGTTGCTGGGTCTGGCTCCTTTCTCTTTGCCATAGAAGCACTGTATTTATTTGGTTTCAGGCAATTGTATTGCTCAAAAGGTGCTGCATGATGCCTTATGTCCTGAATACTTGTTGACCCTTTCCTGTAGAGTTAGCTTTTATGGACATGAAAGCCTCTGGCCCTGCTTTGTGAAATTACAGCTCAGTCTCATTCTTCTTGAGCTTGATTTTCCTCAGTGACTTCCTTCAACTTGCTGTTGATTTATGTTATGTTGGTGATGGAAGAAGTGAATCATGCTCTGCATGTGTTGCCTTTGCTTTGAGGAGACTAGCAGTGAGACATTACATAATGCCAGGTTTAGTTTGCCTTTTTTTTTAAATTTTATTTTTTAGAAGCTTCCTGCTCTGCTTTCAGCATTTAGAGAGGCTGTCTGTGCCCCTCTGGGCATACAGCTGTGCTCTCACCACCACACTGCTCTGAACCTGAAGTCTATAAAATCACAGAAGGTCTGAGGTGGGTCCAGCTGGCCCAAGCACTGCTCCAGAAGAGACACTCAGAGCACAGTGCCCAGGGCCATGTCCAGGTGGCTTTTGGAGATCTCCAAGGATGAAACCCACAGGGCTTAGCCATGATACCAGGTTTCAATCCAGCCCATTGCTCATCCAGTCCCATGTCTTAGCAGCATGTCTGTGAAGATCTTAATGGGGACAGTGTCAGAAGTCTTGCTCAAGTCCAGTTAGACAATACTTGCTGTTCTTTCCTCGTCTCCTGAGCTAGTTATTCCTCCATAGAAGGTGATCAAATTGTCAAACATGACTTCCCCTCAATGAATCCGTGCTGACTTCTCCTGATGATTTATTTTTTGTTGTTATCCTTCCTATACCTACAGAGGATTTCCAAGCTTAGCTAATCAGTTACCTTCCTGATCAAGGTGATCAAGGTGAGGCTTACCAGCCTCCAGTTTCCAAAGTCTTCCTTCTTGTTCTTGGGCAGTGTCTTTTTACTCACCCTTACTTCAACCATGTCTGTGTTTTGTTTTTGAATTTTCTGGAAACTGCTTGTTCATCCACATAGGCCCCATGGCATTTTTGCCAGACTTGTATCTCATTGAGTTTGACTCTTCTTGAGATTGAAAGATGTGATTCTTGAATACTAATCAGCTTTCTCCTGCTCTTCTTCACTCTGTTGTCTTATGTCATGAGACTACCAAGCAGATCTTTGAAGAGGCCAAAGTCTGGTTTCTTGAAGTCCACTCTTGTGAAACTTGCTTTTTCCATTTCTCCCGGGATCCTGTACTCTGCCATCTCCTGGTCACTGCAGCCAAGGCTTTCTTTGAACTTGACATCCCCAGTCAAGCAAGGAGCCCCTCCTTGCTTCTGGCATGTGTGAAACCCAGCAGAGCAACTCTCCTTGTTGGCTCTTCTGTAGCTTGGTCAGGAAGATGCTGTCAATGCACTCCTGGTGATCTTGCCTGGCCCAGATCCTTCACTTAAATGCACATCTGATTCCTCTTCAACTTTAGGGGTAGCAGGCCTTTTTTGTACTTGTAAACCCTTTGGGTGCTGTATCTCAGAAAAAGCCTTACATATCTCCCTTTCACCTTTGCTGCTGCCTGCTCACTTCTGTCGCTCCTGCAGGATGAGGCTGGCTCTGCCAGCACAGCAGAGAGACCTCTGGAGCTTGGAGGGCTGCATTCCAAATGCTGTCAAAGCTATCTGCTGTCACGCTCCGTCTGCTATCAAGTCTCAACCCTGAGAGGGCCTGCTCTGGAAACCTTGCGCTGTGGCACAGCCATAGCTGAGGCCACTTACACTGGGGCACATGGAGAGTCCCCTCCTTCACATCCGTCTGCACAAGCTGCTCTTTCCACTGTGATCTGCAACCTGCACTCTTATATGGGCTTCCATCAAGCACTGGCTAATGTGTGCCCGAGTCTCCCTAATCAAGTGCAGCTTCAGCAAAGGCACCAAGCCCACTGGATCAAGTACATCTTGCTTGTGAGAGCTTCTGTGGTCCCACAGCCTTGCCTTTATCTAGCAAGAGCAGGCATCATCACATTTCTTAGAGGGATCCTGGATGTTCCCCAATGATCCTGCACCTCATCTCCGAGGTTATTGGTTTTTTTTATAGCTCTCTTGCACTTCAGTTCTGGGCACCATCTCTTCAGGGAATTGTTGCACCTGAGGCTGCCTGCCCTCAATGCATCGCCTGTGTGCAGAGTAAAGGCTCACACTCCTCACCTGGCAGCATGTCCATTCTCAGCACAGAGATGTGTGTTCCAAGCAACAGCAGGGCTGATCTCTGCCTACACTGTAGCCTGAATTCTTTGGCATATCGGCAGCCAGAGAATGAGCCTGCAGTGTTGAAAGAGTATAAAATATGAGCACTTCTTTTGCAAGCATCATAAAATGGCATAGAGAGGTTTTTGTTTGCAAGTGTTTTGATTTTGCTTACTTTAATCCATGCAAGCAAAGAGCCTCCATCAGTTAATAACTTTCCCTTTGATTTCTAGGTTCAAATGAAACAAAATCTTAAAGCAGAACTCATTAAAATATATTGAGTTCCATCTCCTCTTTGCATCAAACACATGCTTTCTGCAGCTGAAACGGGTCTCTTAGGGCTGGATTCTGCCCTCACCTTTTATCACACTGTACTTGGTGTGTTGCCACATGGTGCCTTAAGAAGGAGAGGGGCTGTGCCTGAAGCAGCTTGTTTGCATCACTCACACAGTGGTGGCGTGGAAGAAGTTGAGGCCAGTGCTGACCAAAGGCCTTCTTGGGCAAATTCTGCTTGGACATCGTGGCCATCAGAGAGACCAAAAAGAAATATTGCTCTCGTCCGGAAAAGGATTAGGGCAGGATGGACCTGGAAGCGTGCCTGCCTCTCTAGGAGGGAAGAATGGGGGTGTTGTTTCAAAGTTCAGCTGGGAGTTCATCTTCTGCCTTGGTTTTCTGTCATCTGAGTGTCCCTTAGATAGTGAAACTCTTGTATCAGTCATGAGTCCTGGGCAGTGAGACACAGCAGAATTTCTTAGAATTAACCTGGTTTGAGAGACACTGGGTTTGGCAGCAGCTATGGGCTGTACAGCTCAGGGCTGTATCTGCGGAAGAGCAGAAAGGGCTCCTCTCCTCTGTACTTGCTGGATAGGTCATGGGAGTTCTGTGCTTCAAAACAGGCTTCAGAATGGCTCCCCATCAAAACGTTGCCCTGCATTCTTTCTTTGCGCTTGCAGACTTGTGTTTTTTAACTGGCAGCTTTCTTTAAAATGTTTTTAAAATGTCTAAAATGTTTGGAGAGCTCCTTGAATTTGGAAAACCAGCACAAAAATGAGGTCACATTTATTTACACTCCCAGGAAAAATGTGGTTGGAGGAAAGGAAGTGGCAAGTGTGTGATGTACATGAGCTTGCCTGAAAGATGCTGCCAAAATATCTCACAGGCTTCCCTTTGTAGCAGATGGTGGGAGTTGGCGCTGGGTGAGTCATGCAGACAAATGGCCCTCTTCGCTTCCCAGCCTGAATTAAAGTACCTCTTTCCGAATTTTGGGTTGTTGGCTGCTTATACACAAATGGAATACACTGCTTGCTGAAGGTGTGCTGTTGTGTGCTCAACCTGTGGTGGTCTTATGTTTGGTGTTGATACGTTTCTCTCTTGCTAACACGTTTTAATGTCCGTCCCTACTCATTCCGTAGAAATCAGTTCATTGCTTTGCATCCACTTGCTTATTTAGATGGTGAAATATCAAACTGTAATCCCAAACATTTTTCCCCGATCATTTAATTTGGAAAAGCTCACATACGCTGTCTCACAGCTCTGTCGTGCTGTTCTCACTAACCAAGCTACAGCATGATTTACTTTGCACAAGGCAAACGGTTGGATGTCAGTCTTAACCCATGCAAGTCCTCTGCGCTGCCACATCGGGTTGGGCTTTAACAAAGGGAAAGGACGGAAGGCTGGGCATTGGTTTGCAGTAGTGAAGCATTTGTGGGAGCACTGTCCTAGGATTGTTGTCTGACACAAAAATAATGTAGGAATCATAAAGGGAGCTGATGCCTGCTGATTTTGCTTCTCAGACCTCAGCAGAGCTGCAGCTACCTCCTGCCCTGTGCATTTGTGGGCTGCTCTGCTGGCACTCGGTGAGGAAGGAGTTAAGGAAGAGAAAGCCCCAGATACTAAAATTAACATCTGTCCCACCCCCTGCCCACAGCTCTGAAATTTCTAATCGCATCTCGCAGTGAGCTGATTCCTCCTAGCAGCACAAACTGCGTTTTGATGCTTGGAAATCGCAGATGGCTGGCTGGGGCTCACAGGGATTCAGCCTCCATCCTCCTTCTGCATCGCCTTCCTCCCCCACACAGCAAAGTCTGTTTTCAGGTCATCTGTAGGACTGTTATTGCACACCACAGCTGAAGCAGATTTGGCTGCTGCCTGCTGAAAACACGTACAAGGGCTGCAGAAATGCATGTGGTGCCTGAGCTCTGTTGGAATGACCCCTCTTAGTTCCAGAATACCCACCTGGATTTATGTGAAAAATAAAAACAGCAGTTTTTGAGCTGTCTCTAATCCCAGAAGTCTTTTTTTTTTTCTTTCCTGAAATTATCTATTTGGAGGAAAAAAAAAAAACAACAATCTGTGAAACGAAAGAGGTTTTTCATAATTGCCCTGAAGGATTTCAGTGATGCTGTTTACAGTGCATTCCTGTGTGCTGTTGTATTGGTGCGGCTGGATTGCAAGAGGAGGCGGGGCGAATTCAGGAGCTGAGTTCCAGGCTGGTTCTGCTGCTGGATAACGCCTTCCTGCAACGCAGACACCGATTCCTGGTGTCAGTGCAAAGGCATCACAGAACCTAAGTGTGTCCTACACAGCCACGCTCCCCCTGCCCCAATACAAACATGTTCCTGGTGCAGTGACTGACTGCCCCAGTGCCTGCCAACATGGAACTGCTTTTGGAGCCTGTGCCCTGTGGCACTCAGTGGTGTCAGACTTGTCAAGGGAAACAGGAAGCACTCTTCAAGTCAGCTATAAACCTGGATCAAAACGGGATGTTTTTATGAGAAGGGTTACATTTTATGGGCTCAGCCAGGGTGTTTTTAGTGAATACCAAAAGTTTTGACTTGAATTTCAGAGTAAGATTCGGCCTGGAGCATGTGGCAGTGCTCACAGGAGATGTCCAAACAAAGCTGGTGCATTTACTTGGTTTAGTTCTGCCTTGCTAATTCTCCAGCTGTTCTTTGAGCAATATGAGTGTGGATGGTTGACCTTCCACTAAAGACGAAGCAACTAACAGCAGCTTGAACAGTGGTTTAAGACTCCTAAAGTGGCCCTCCCCCCCAAAAAAAACCCCACCCTAGAGCTCAAATTTCATTTTCAGTCAGGAAAACAGAGGCAGAAAGCAAGGATGAGTTACTTTATGGTGACCTAACTGGGCTCTGCCACAGTCATTCCAATGGGAATGCCCAGCGCTGTGTTTTGGGACCTGTTCCTCTCTGAGCAGTGCTCGTAGTGTTTCATGAAGTGTTGCATACACGCAGAGCGTGCTGTCATGTCTTTAAATGTGCTGTGCATTTATCTGATGAAGAGCAATGTAAATTCAGATGCAAACAAGCTGCAGCCCTCCGGCTGCTTGGCAGCTTGCCTGCTCTGCTCTCGGTGCTGGAAAAGTCTGCACGCCATTTTTGCTCCAAGGAAAACTTTCAAGCACGTCATTCTCCTTTTTTTTCTTTATAAAGGTTACTGAGCCTCAGCCCTTGCTCATTTTTCTCCCTGGTTCAGTAAGGAAGGGTTATTCTCCCTTCTCCCACCGCGGTCACTGGTCGATGGAAATGTTGTGTGCTCAGAGCCCTTGGGAACAGCACTGAGCTCCCAGCTGTGGCTGATGCAGAGCAGGGATGGGATCAGAGCAGCAGAAATGCTGTCTGGAAAGGCCTCTGGAGCCAACTTTGTGGCCCAGGCTCTGGGAAAAATGATAGGAGCAGGAGCAAGATGAGGCCCAGAGGGCTGTGAAACCCATTTTTGGTGTGATTGCGGTGGAAACAGTTATGTCAACAGCAAAAAGCCTCTGAGGATGCTGACTTTGGCCTGAAGTTTTTCATGTGTTTTCTCCAGTGATTTGAAGAGTGGTTAATTATTCTCTCTTTCCTACAAAACCAAGCACAGCATCACTGTTTCATTCTGGGAGGTACAGCTGTTTTTCCGTGAGCAGGCGGTGCAGAGCCAGCCATTGCCCTGCTCTGGGGACATTTGTGGAGCTCGCAGTGATAATTAACTAGGAATTCAGGGCTGATTAGAAGTGATTTCGAGACACATTGAAGAGCATTTCCAGCCTGCATAGGAATCCTGGTCCAAGGCATTCCCTCCAGCCAGAAAAATCTGTGTGTAGCCCTGCTCTGCTCACCTTGGGGTCGTTCCACTCGCTCAGGGCTATGCCGAGCTAGGACAGCCATGCTGATGTTCACAAGGAAGCGTTTGTTTTATAGAAATTCAGTCCAGAGGGCTTTTCTGTTCAGGATTGAAAGGCTGGAAGTTTATTTGCCACTTAAAGTCAGGGCAGCTCCAGGTGGGATGCTCCATCCGTGCTGCAGGTTCCGGGGGAATCGTGCCCTCGAGAAACTTCTGTAAATTAATACAGAAAAATGTTCTGCAGTTTCCTTTAAAGCTGCGATAGCGCTTTGAATGTCCTTTTGTTCAGAGCTGTTGTTATTTACAGTAAATTATCTCTCATTGTTTTCACTGTGATCTTTGTTTATTTTCTCTTTTCAGCATGTTGCCTTGTTTCCTGTAAATACAGGAAATAACGTTGTATCAACAAGCTGGTCTTTATAAAATAGCTTGCTTAGGAGTTGGCCAATATCCACCTGTTTCAGATTTCATAGCAGCTCTCAGAAGGAATAGAAGGCTTCAATAACTTTCCCATGGATTTACCCTTCAGGGCAGAATTGTTTCACCAAGCAATTTAATACTGTCGAGAAATGTGCAGACAGAATAATGGTCGGAAGCATTAGCACAATTTGAGAAACCTTTTCAATCAGATCATCTTCTGTTTTTAAAACTACGCTGTGAAATCTATCTCTATTGTCTTAAAAATATATATATACACATATATATATATATATTACGTTTTACGTTTGAATTTCAAACGTAGAGGTACTGACACATTCTTACTGTGGATAGAGGCTATACCATGGCCAGGAGAGTCCCTTATTATTTGTTTTGTGTACAGCAAGATGTTCTGCTTTAGTTTGTACGCTTTTTATGATTGCTTTTGGAATCGGGTGTTCCTGAACACTTAGGCCTTGCTGAAATATCCTCTGCCACCTACCCAGCATGCAGAGATTTTCACTGGGTTTGCCACTTTTTCCTCTGTCGCTATGCATTTCCTATTTGATATTAGAGACGTGCTATCTGTTTTTTGCATCTTAAAACATTTTCAGAGAGGTTAGACCCAAGTGGAACCTTCCTGAACTTTCTAGTACATTTGTACAAGACTCTGCAGCCCACATAATTGTTTCAGACCTGTGGATGGTTTTGGTCCAGCTCTGTGTGAGTTAGAGCTGGTTCTTTGGGTTCCCTTGGGAAGGTGTGCCGAGTGCCTGATAGATCCGTCATGGGTGGCAGATGAGCCTCTTCCATTTCCTGCAACTTCAGTCACCTCTGTGCTTTCTTTGCCTTTGCAGGTAGCTGTATCCAGCTGGGTGGCAGGCAGATCCAAGGGTCACCATGAAGTTTACGGGACCCGTGGAGAGCCAGAGGTTGTCTCTCCTTCTGGAGATGGCAATCTCTAGGGAAGCTCAAATGTGGAAAGCCCATGTGCCGAAAATTCAGCCCAATCAGGTAACGTCCCTTTTTCACATCTTTCATCTTCCTAAAGGCGTGAGAGTATCCTCTGGTATATTTCTGTGTGAATAACTCAACCTGTTGGATGAGGGGTTGTCTTCTGCTTGAGACCCGGGAAATTAGCCTCTGAAATAAGTGGGTGCTGTTGTATTTGAGGAACAGACCCAGAAGCACGGTGCAGAACACAATGTGCAACATTTGGAGCTCTGCTGCTGCTTGTGAAGCACGTAGGTGTATTGGTTTAATTACACTCATTTCATAAACTGCTTGGATTAACAAGCACACGTTTCTGCTCAAATTCTGTGGTCCTTAAGAGGAGCAAGCTGCTCACTACTTTATCCGGCCTGAGCTGTGTTTGTGCTCCTTCAGAGTCAGCACCTGTCTGGCACCTGCACTCAGAAACTCCATGATGTTTTGTTTCAAACGAACTGTGAAGTGAGAGGATGGCTGATTAGAAGTGTGAGTTAATTTCAGAGTTTTCTGGTACCTTGCTGTTGGAATGGATCAAAATAATCACCGAGACAGGCTCAGAGCCAGCCTTGCTCGTATTGATTGACATAAAATGTTCACACAGGTTTGTCGGTCAGCTTGTCAAAGCTAATCTCTGGCAAACAAGAAACTACTGCTGTTCTGAAGGAGCAAATGTGTTTTTAAAGGGCTCAGTGTTATTTTTGTTAGTCCACACATAATTTTCCAGACACACGACCTGGTTGTCAGAGGTGTAGAGCTGCACTTTCTTCAGGCCATGCACAATTTAAGACCCTGGTTTATGATAAAAACCAAAATAGGCTGCTATTCCATGCTGGCAGTATTCCTGGGTTAGCAGTTGTATTACAGGGAGATAAGATTATAGTACAACAAGATAGTTAGGGATGCAGAGTGCAGCCAAACCAGATTCTCATGCATAGATTTCACAGGGAAATCTTTCTGCCTTGATGGAGTTTGTACTGATGGCCCAGAGAGCACAGCTGCAGCAAGGGGCTGCATGATTGCCCACTGAAGATAGGTTCCACCCATGGCGTGCTTCGGTTGTCATTGGGGAGGGAGCAGTAACGTTGGTGCTGTGACATGGCTGTCCTGCTGCTGCAGCTATAGTATTACCAGGCCGAGGTTAGCAGCAGCTCACTGTGTGCTGTGCCCTGTGGTAAGGGGAATGTGGCTGCTGCCTCTGCCCGGTATGGAACTGTCGAGGTGGCTCTGCTGCCTGCTGTGGGATCAAGTGTGGAGGCAGCCTGACCTTTGTTACAACCTTTGTGCTCAGAAGACTCTCAGTTCTGACCTGAATGAATACCAGGCTTGTCCTTCTCGTGTGCAATTATGTCATGATGATGAAGGATCCCTCCCCTGCACTTGGACAGTATTTGTGAGATCCCTGCCCTGGACTGTTTCCTGGCTCCTGTGTCTGTCTCCCTAGGGCTTCCACTCCTGCAGTTTCACAGGACTTCCAGCTCCAAAGCTGTCTTCTTTGCAACCTCTTTCTGTGCATTTTCCTTTGTGTCTGTTCAGGTGTTGAGTTAATCAGCTAGAATGCCACAGTATTAAATGTCTTTTAGCAGTAAATAATCATTACATTGGAATGAAATTCCTGTGTGCATATGTGTAAAATGTACAAAGGTCATTTTAAAAAGAGAACATAAACACAGCTGTCTGCTCTGGGGAGATCCTGGCTTGCCACACCAGTGATTGAGAGCCTTGTCTGTGTAGTCACGTAAAAAAATATTTCTTTCTGTTCCTCCAGCTCAGGACACAACTTTCCAAACTGTCACGTGTTCCTTCACTTCTGCAGTATGCATTTTGGCAATGCTGCCAAAAGTCCCAGAAGTTCAACATGAATTAACCTTGTTTTCTGTAATATCTGAAAGGTCTCATTCCCTAACATCTATTTCTCTTCTTCTGAAAACAGCTGCAGTAGCCTAAAACAAGTGAGGTATGAAACCAGTCAGGAAATCTGCGTCCCTCTGCGTATCAGATTTGGCAGCCTGCAGCACATGTATCTTTCCATTCCCTGCTGCTAAGGTTGGCTGACTCCAGACTTTTAATGAAGTCATCTGGTTTGCAAATGAGAAAGTATGAGTGCATGTAGGAAAAGCGGTGGTGAGATTGGAGGTACACTGTTGCTAGTTTTCAGGAGTGAACTTTTTGTTTTGGCCGTTCAGAAGACACTTTTGATGCTAGTGTTTAAAAAGAAAAAATCAGTTTCTAAATATGTGTCAGCATTGAGATCTGTGAAAGAAGAAACTCGGAGAAAAACAGGAGGACACTTAGTTACACTTTTCTGGTACAGGATGCAGAATCCATTGTGGACTTCTGTTAATGTATGTGATTTTTTTTTTCTTCTAATTCCTGTCTGGAAGCTCTCATTCCCTGCTGCTATGTACATTTCTTTTAGCTTTCCTTCTTTTAGCTTTCCTCCTTTATATGTACATCACTGACCCTGGATGTTTGCAGTGCATTAATGCCAGGTGTTTCAGGGCTTTTTCAGCCTCAGAAAGCAGCTGGGCTGGGTCTGGAGCACTCTTAGTGCCTCTGAACGTGTTTGGTCTTTTTTCCCTTTTTTTTTTCTTTTGGTTACATGCAGATGGCATTCTGAAGTTTTCACGTGACTTGAGCAGTGAAGCAGTAAAGATTGGCCAAAGGTTGATTTTTGCATGTTACCAAGTAACTTTGCAGCAGAGAGGTCTGAAGCCAAGGTTTTATTTTTATGCAGAAATACAGAGTACTTCTATCATCCCTCTGTTGCTGCTTGTTCTGTTTCTTTCTTTCTGTCTCCTGATGTTCTCTGTACACCATGAGGAATCAGCAGACCTTGGTTTATTCCCAGTTTTTCCGCCTCCTCACCACATGACCTTGGGCAGGGCTTTTAACTTTCTGGTGCCTGTTTACCCTTTGGGGAAGCACGGACTGACCAGTTTTGTGAAACAGCGTGAGATGAATGCACTCAGCTCTGCTGGGAGGCTGGGCACTGATCTCTCCCCTTGGTGCTCAGGCAGTGCTGTGCACTGAGGGAGGCTGCACTGCTCAAGCTCCTTGCTGCCCTGCTGGGCCATAGGCAAACCCCACTGATCGCCCCTATCTGGAGACCCTCAAGAGAACCCTGCTCATTCCCAGCTGGTGCAAGCTGGAAGTGACCTGTGTGCCTTGCCTGGAGGTCACTGATGTCAGATAAGCCCTCCTGAGACCCAAATAAGGACAGATTTGGTGGTGGTGTTTACCATTACCCTTCTCAGGAGCCTCTCAGTCCTGATAAAGGTCACCTTCCTGCTCCCAGATGAACCTACAGTAGAAACAGGCAGAACCAAATAGGGGAAAGAGCAAAACATCTCTGTCTGGAACAGCAGATAATAATAAAAAAAAAAAAGTTATCAGGTGAGGTGTTTTTCCTAGGTGAGGCAGCAATAAAATTGAGTCATGTTTGTGTTTTAAGAGAACGTATTTTTAGACTACATTTTGCAGAAGTCCCACGGTATTCTGACAAGTGATTTGTGCTGTGCTAGCAGTGGAGCCCAAGTCACAAGCTCCTATCTTATAGCAACTAAGTATGCAGCAGGCCCTGCAGTCAGGGTAGTAGCAGGGAGATTTGGGTGTTGGTAAATGAGAAGCTTGTTTTGCACTGCTGAGGGCAGTGCTTCTCCCCATCAGCAGAGCCTCACCAGCACCGTCCTGGTAGTGCCTGAGAAATGAGGCCGTGGGCAATGCTCTGGCAACAGATAAGTAAGGTGCTATCTCTCACTAACACGGGCTCAGAGGTCTGTTGGTGTGTATCAGGTGCTGTATGCTCTCCCTTGAGCAGAGCTGCTGACCTCAGGGTTGCTCTTTGGATTGGTGGGATGAGAGCCATGGTGAGTGTGGTGCTGCCATTTTGACGTGCAGCAGTTGCCTACGTGCTGGCGTGCTGACAAGGCCTTGTCTCGTGGTGTTACATAAAGCACCTGCCTGGAATCTTCACAGAAGCGTGCTGGTCATTGGCAGAATTTAAAGGGGTGTTCATCAGGAGGGTAAGCAATCAAGCAAACCACTGCAGGAAACATTTCAGTGTGATGTAGCCTTCCTTTACCTTAGGAACAGAAACTGAAAACCTGTTTGTTTCCCCATTTGTGTCCAAAATATGATCTGCTCTGCAGTTTCCGCAGGGTGGCTTGGTCCTGTTCGTGCTGACACAAACTGCTGCACTCAGAAAAGATGGGAATTACCCTTACATCTATTACTTGGGAAAGAAAACAGAGGTTTGTCATAGATTTGAGGGAGCATCTGCCAGAGCTGTTAGGGATTGGTGTGTGCAGCATGCTGTCCTTTGCTCCTGCCAAACTTCTGATGACGGAGGTGCCAAGCAGGAGGGAGCCAGATGGAAGAAGGGAGCACTGTTAAAGAGTGCTGGTTAATCTTGGGTTTGGATTAATTTTCTCTAATTAAAATCTGTGCACTAGGCTGTCGTATGCTTCCACCCTGGAGTTAAGTTCTGCAATGGCAGACTTGGGGGGACAAAACAAGATGGCTACAGGTAGGCAGCAGCAGAGGACAGCATCTGTGGGAAAGCACCTCTAGAACTACGAGGGACTTTTGCTTCCTGGCCCAGTGGGACTTTTTTTTTATTTTCGGCTACAGCAGTGTCTTGGTTTTGCTTTGAATTTTGTATAACTCAAGGGACAGTGACCAGACTGCTTATTTATTTTTACAAAGCTGTGTTTCTCACTTGTGATGCTAGGACAGCGCACGTACACCTTCAAGGGAGAGGGATAAAGACTGACTGTCACCCATCCCTTACAGTGGGCTGTGAGGAACTTCCCTGGTGCTGCTGGGAGGAAGCCGAGACTCGCCCATCCTTAGCAGGGGCTGTGTCCAGTTGCTTTCTTTGTGTTGTGGCCTCTCTGCATAGAGCTAATGCCCTGGTCTGAGGTTTGACCTCTTGGCCCTGCGCTGCCTGTGAAGGGTGTGCATCCTTTCTGGCTGCTTATTGGAGGACTGCCGGCTGGGCAACAGTGCAGAAAGATAATCTGAGCCCTCCCACCCCATCTCAGGCAGATGCTGTTTTTAGGAGGAGGCCTGACCTTTTGCTTTGGCAGGCACGAGGAGAGCAGAGCTGAGCTGGGGCCAGCACGGTCCTGCCTCCCCAGCCAGGAGCGTAAGAGATGCCATTTTCACTCCCACCTCTGTAGCAGATGTTGTATAACATACACATAGATCTGTATAGATATTGTATAGTTTATTGTTGTGTAGCAGGTAGGGGAAACAGAGGCCTCTGTCAGTGAAATACTGGAGGTGCATCTCTTCCCTCAGTGAAGAAGGGCCAAGCCCACTCTTGTTGGCTTTGCCAGTAAAGCTGCTGGCCGGAGCAGTGATTCAAGAGTCATACAGAGGGTTTTACAATCATGTTTATTTTGTTTGATGGGATTGGTCTGGGTTTTGGTTTGGCTTTCAGCTGATAGGCACACAGAGCTTACCTTCTGGGCTCAGCCAGATACTGCATTTCCAAAATAATCCTTTAAGCTGCTAGAAACCTTTGAAGACTGCAATATTGTCCAAACCTGGCTATGACTGTAAGCCCTTTGTATGGCTTTGTTTCCTTCCATTTAAAAATAGGTCCAGTAAATAAAGCAGCATGGATGTTCATCTCACCCACCACTCCTCTCTCTCCTGATAGTGTTTGGGGTTCAGCTGTGCAGCCTTGGCTTTGCTACATGTTAAATACTGTCTATAAGGAAAGCTAGTATTTAACATACTTTTTTGCTTATTTTTCTCCCCAGGTAGGTTCTAGGTCCCTATCTCACTGTCCAAAAGAAGATGATGTTAGCAGACATTTAATAAATTCTCTACTGCTGCATGGTGCATTTCTTATATTCCCTGTATGCATACAGGGAATATAAGCATTTCTGGAGTGAGTGCAAGGCAGCAGGAGTTCTGCCCCAATGGGGCTCAGATTTCCCCTTCAGGCTGCAGTAATGTTTTTTAAAATAGTTATTTTTTGGAACAGAAGCAACTACTTTTCCCCCTTGAAAAGAGGTGGGTGCTGTTTTTAACAAGCCCCAGTACAGTCAGATGGTACCCAGTGGTCCCAACTGAGATCAGAGGCCTGTTTGAATCAGAGGCTCAGTCCTGCTGATGCCATTGCTCTGCCAGCGCTTCGGAAGTGAAAACAGGACAGGACTTTGTCCTCTGGAGCACCTGATATGGTACTGAAGGCATGCTATGCAAGCAGAGGTGATATGTCTTTAATCTTAGACCAGCTGGTACGGCTGGGAGGAACAGCTTTTGATTACACAACTCTGTGTCTTTAGCTTAGATCACTGTACAGTAGCACTGTTGTTATTTATTCTAAGGATGACGCCTGTGGGTGGGACCCATGTCAGTGACCCACAGGATCCAGCCCCCAGTTTTGAGCCTGCTGCCTTCCCCTCCTTCCCTGCCCCAAGCAGCGTGCAGGAGGCTCAGCGCAGTCAGGAATCAAAGCACAGCATGAGGCTGTGCTGTAAGTAATGTTTCTGCAAGGTGTGAGGCTGGTGTCGTGTCGGGAGGCCCTGGCAGAATTGTAGCTCTGCCTATAGCGCTCTGCTTGTACGGGTTTTCTGGGCTCTGAGGGTGCAGCGTCAGAAGGGCTGCGACAAAGCTGATGGCTGTCTGTGCCAGGCAGCATGTGGTCAGGAGCACAGCGATGGATGGAGCCTGCAGTTCCTATTTTGCCTCAGTGCTGGGTGTTTTTGCCTTGTAAAATCACGTCGTGTTCTGCCCCCCGTGATAGTGCTGGAGGCCAGCTACAGCCCAGCCCAGCAGTGATTGCTGTTTGTGCAAGCCCTTACCTTTTTCTTCCTATGGCAACCTGGCAGCCAGGGTTGCATTTAGGTTCATTCTTTTAAGCCATCTCAGCAGTAGCCAAACTGCTGCGGAGCGTGAGGACCTTTTCATTGCAAAAGGAATTTGTTAGCCTTCACTTCTCACTTCTGGATACATCTTCACCAGTCATCTCAAATTGTGCCCCCCAATTGAAGGGAAAACAAATGTTTGCTTGGTTGAACTGAAGGGCTTTGCTGAAGCTGGAAATATTTCAGGGTACAAGTCAGAGAGATTCTGTATCAATGACTTGTCTGTGTCAGCACTGGAATTCAGCTGTTGTTCAAGAAAATCCGTGGTAGTGACTTAGGCAAACAGAAAACGAACTAACCTTTTTTTAGTTTAAATTGTACCTGCTTTGCCCCAGTTCACAGTTAACTGACTGCTGAGCTCTTCTGTGAACTCTGTTTAGAATTTTCTATGTTTAATGGTTAGTGAGCTAAAAATATGTCCACAGCTTGAAGGAAAATAAACCCTTCCTGTCCAAAACACCAACTCATTTCCCTCCCATCCTCTGTCTATCAGGAGCTGTGCACCCGCCTGGCTCCCATAGCACATCTGCTTTTGCTCATCCTGGGCTTTTCTGTGTATCTGAGCAATCCTAAGGAGGCTGAAAAGAAATATTTATCTTATGAACCAGAGGACATCCTCAGTACTCGAGAAACTACAAGGTATCCTTCCTTTTTCCCCTGTAGTAACAGTTCTGAGTGCTGGTTGAGGTTGCTGTGAGGAAGGTCGTTAGGGCAGATTTCTTGCAGTGGACTAACTGGGAGAACAAAGCGCTGATTCAGGCTGCCTCTGAGCATCACCTTTCCAAAAGCCTTTTGTCTCTCTGCTGAATGATTCCTGCAGAAATACAAGTGTTTGGTCTTCTCTGACTTGCTCGGCCTGAGTTTAAGAATAGTTTGTTTTTCTCTCCAACAGGATGTAGCCATTTCTCCAAAGCAGAGGGATGAGGTCATTCAGTGGCTGGCCAAGCTCAAATACCAGTTCCACCTTTATCCAGAAACACTCGCCCTGGCCATCAGCCTTTTGGACAGGTTTTTAGCTGTGGTAAAGGTAAATATTTGCAAATACATAAACTGAAATAGATTTCTAATACCCACTCAGCAGTTTCTGTGTACAGTCCTGGTGGTGTGACCATATGGAAATGCGTGCTTCCCCTCTGCTCTCACACTTTTTTTTCCCTCTCACACCCTCATTGGATGTTGCCTGCACTGCCATAGGTGCTTGATGTTGTGTTATAGAACTGGCAGCACACAGTGAGGCACTTCTGGAGGCTGATTAACAAGAACACACAGTTCTTGGGGAAATGACCCAGCACTTTTATCTGCCAACACTATTTTCCTTCTCCTCTCTCCTCTGTTCTGCCCTTTCCTTCACGTCATGCAGATCATTAGTTTAAAGATACGTTAACGTAAGAGAACACACACACCCTTCCTCTTAACTACATGCTCACTTCTAACTCTGTTTGAATATTGAATTTGCCCTGCTGCAGCACCTGCCTCCTAACTACAGCTAGCTAGTGATGATTCAGAAGCAGCGTGAGGAAAGGTTTTGCCTTGGATTAAAAAAAAAGTCTCCACCTTAGACTAATTGACTCATTAAGCTAAAGGAAATGCCCACTAGCCCACAGCTAGAAATATGGGCCTAATGCCCTCGTGTACAGAAAGTCGGGGAAAGTTGCCGCTCACAACTCTTAATTTCTCTGGTGTCTGAACTGCATTTAGTTCACTGGTATCACATCAAACTGCTGTGACCACCTGCTAGCAGAAAACTGGTTGGAGGGAGCTTCCAAATGCTTGAGGGCAGGTTTGGGCCTGGCATGTGTGCTAGTGCAGGGAACTGAAAGCAGTGGGGGAAGATACAGGCAGACGTGAGCGCTTTTTGGGGGAGACGTTGCTCAGTACGAGCGTGCTCTGTAGCCAGCCTGACTGACAGACCCGGAGACTGATGTCAAGTCGTGTGAGGAGGGATAAAGAGGTGAGGTAACCAGGAGAGGGTGCCAGCCCTGGGAGTGACAGACTGCCCAGCCCCACTGCGCAGAACAGAGAGCACGTAGACCTACCTGTTTGGTTTAAGACTGGTATGTCACAGGAGCTGTTCCGTGGAAAAGGTGGGGAAAAAAAACAAACAGCATTTAGGGACCTGCATCTAGGGGCTGCTGCCTTTCTGTCTGTCAGCCAGTCACACTGTCTGCTCTGGGGAGAGACAGGAAGCACTGCACTTGGGTGGTGTTTCGCAGCTGCTCAAGTGACACCATCCAGTAACCTATTGTAGATACTATTAAATACTGATAATGGTCAAGTTACAATTCATGGAAGTTTTTGAGATCTTGAATTGGCTGACTTACTGAAATACGGAGGTGAAGAAAAGCATTTTAAATCCCTCAACAGCTAATGCCCGTGAGTACAGCTTTTCTTCCAGTAATTTGCAGCAGCCAAAGAGTCTGCTAAGAGAGTATGAGAATATGAGTAAATGAGTTCACTGCATGCTTCAGGCAGTGAGCAGGACTGCACAAAGTTGTTTGTCAGCTCATTCTATGTTCCTTCTGGGTGACCATTATTCAGACAGCTCAGGAGGCAGGTAGAAGCTCCTGTAGGAGACCAGGAGGGGAAATGAGTTTAAGGTACCACCTCCAAGTGTGGAGTCCCTGCAAGTATTTAAGCTAAAGTTAAATGGTAGTGGAAAGCCAGTGCTCCAGGCTTAGCAACATCCCTTTAAGTAGCTGTGGCTGAATGTTTCATTTTGGAAACAATCCTGTGTCTTTCTCTCGTTGCTTCCTGGAAACAGCCTGCTGGATTTCTTGACAGCATATTACACGAGTGTAACGTGCAGGATCTAGCATTTAAACTACCCCATAGCTCCACTCCATCTGCAAAAAATTTACCTGTTAAGAGTGGATCATGCAGCAGTTTAGGTTAGAAGTAGGTTATTGTATTCAGTGCAGGATTCTCACTTACCTTTCCTTTCAGCATCTCCTGATGTGGACAGAAGAGTATCAGGTACCAGCAGGCTGCTGGAGGTGGGGTAATGGCTGCAGCTGCCTGCTCACTCAGCTGCAGCAAAGTTTAGAAACAGTGCCTTGGCATTTCCTAGTCCCCTGCCACTAAGGAGCAGGGTAGCTTGTATGGGGGTGACAGAAGTGAAGTCCTTTGTCAGAATCAAATGGACAAAGATCACTGCAGAACAAAAGCTCCAGCAGATGCATCACATTCTGAGCATTTGCTTACTCTGGTCCATCACAGAGACCATATGAATATTTTACGTCCCGTGCGTGTGGCTGTTCTGCTTTTTATTCTGAATCAGGGCCTATAAAAAAAGCTTTTTTATGTATTAAAAATCACTTTTTCCCCTTCAAATCCAACATTACCTTGCCTACCACAACTCACCGTAAAAGCCTGGCTCTCTCTTAATAACCCTGGGGTCACAGTTTTGAGAACTGCGTAAGAGATAGAGTAGTGATGGTTTGTTTTTGTTTTGTTTTGTTTCGTTTTTAACAGATGCTTTAACAAAGACAGCATTTTAAAATACTTTATGATGTTTTTCTTCTTTTTATGTCTGACACCCAGCAGCAGTGCTGAAGGAGGTGGAATACAGTGGCTTATGCCAGATGATAATTTCCCCTTCTGGTTTTCTCCTTCCCATTTCTACCCCAGTTCCTAAAAATGAGCTTGTTTCACTCCACTGCACATCAGTGGGTGCCAGTTACAGTCACGAGGCTGGCAGATTCCTGTCCTGTCTGAAGTCATGGAGCAGATATCTGTGCTCGGCCCAGCTCACCAGTGCTGTGCTGTGATTAGAAATCAGCCCACTGCTCTGCAACACGTTGCACAGGCAGCAGACCCTGGGGCTTAGGATGTTCATCCAGAAAAGACTGCGTGGTTCCTGCGTCACATTCACAGAAGGACTTCTGTTCTGTATTGTAGGCCCGTCCAAAATACTTGAACTGTATTGCAATCAGCTGCTTCTTCCTTGCTGCAAAGACCATTGAGGAAGATGAGGTAACCTTTTTGTTGTTGTTCTACCTTAGCATTGTCTGAATACGTGCTTTTCAAATCCTGCCTTTGCTTGCATGTGGCAGCTGACACTTGCCAGGACAGGAATGGAACAGTTTTTATGATTTTTATAATAATAATTGGTTTTCTCTTTTCTTCTTTGTGTTGGCTTTTCTAGAGGATTCCAGTACTGAAGGTGTTGGCTCGGGATAGCTTTTGTGGTTGTTCTCCAGCTGAAATTCGCAGAATGGAGAAGATCATCCTGGATAAACTGAACTGGGATCTTCACATGGCGACGCCACTGGATTTCCTTCACATTGTAAATGAGGGGCTATTTACAACTTGTTGGTAAAAGTATTGTATCAATAGCTAACCTAGGCAAAAAGAACCTGGAGAGTAGTGCAAACCTCAGGGTGTGGTTGTAATTCCTCAGTGTAAGTAGTTTTTGAAATAAAAGTAATTATTAACAAAAAAAAAGGCCTTGCCAGAAAATTTTAGAGGAGATTTGTGCCACTTGATGGGCACTTTATGAAATGCAAGCCTGCTGCCTGGAAATGGGGCCCTGTTTTGAGACATGGCAAGCCATGCATTATGGTTCACTGCTCCTGAAAACTTTGCCCTTGAATCTTAACTGCTAGGTTTTTTTCTCACAGCTAAATACCAGGCAGTTAGAAAACGTGAATGAAGCAAGGGGAACGCGCTGATGCTGGGCAGTGGTGCTTGGTGCAAGCTTGGTGCTTGCTGCAGAAAGACAGGGCCAGAGAACAAAATTCTTAGATGAAAGATAAAGGGAATGAAAGTGCCCTGAGGTTCCCTTTATTGAAGTTCATCCTCTCAGTTTGCTTATGGAAGAGTTTTTGTTCGCAACACCTGAACTCCCAAACCCGTGTTGTTGAGAGGAGAGGGGAGCCTTCTGCCAAGCCCCAGGCAGGGCGTGTGTGTGAGTGCAGGCGCTGCCAGAAAGGCTGCACAAAGCAGTCGGCGGGTTCAGCTCACCTGTGCTTTTTCCGTGATGCAAAAATTGTCTTGAGGGTTGATCTGGAGGATCCTGTGCATCAGAAACGTCAGTTGCTGTTCTTGAAGTCTGTCCTAACCTCAAGAACAGAGCTGCCTGTTGCCGATACCGCCAGCCTCACGTGCTTGTTTCCCCCCTCAGTTCCACGCAGTCGCGGTGTCCAACAGGCCTCAGCTCCTGTCCATCCTACCCAAGCTGAGCCCCTCTCAGCACGTGGCGGCGCTCACCAAGCAGCTGCTGCACTGCATGGCCTGTTACCAGCTGCTGCAGTTCAAGGGCTCCATGCTGGCGCTGGCTATCGTCAGCCTGGAGCTGGAGAAGCTGCTCCCCGACTGGCTGGCTCTCATCATCGAGCTGCTCCAGAAGGCACAGGTGAGGGGGTGCTGGCACCATGCTCTGCAGCAGGGCAGGAGTGGGCACACAGCCTAGCTGTGGCTTTCAGATTCATCGCTTGCTGATCTGTGCCTGCAGTCATGCTTCTCTGAGGATGGCTGAGCTTCAGGCTGTGGGGAGTTTGTGGGTCAGCTTTGCAAAGCATTAGTCTTGACTGCCTCCAGTCGGTGACAGAGGGAGTAGCCTTGTGCCACTCTGCACTGGGAGGAACATGGTGAGGAGCAAATCCTGGTTAGCTGCTCCGCCATTCATGTTAGGCATACTGTGTGGTCTTACCTGTACTGGAAAGACAAACAAGTCAAGCTGCTGGAAAAGATGCAGCAAGGCCTCTTAAAATCTAACGGGTTTTCCTCCCCCGACTATTCGCAGGGGGCCGAAGAAGAAGCAGGGTCCCACATCTTGTGTTTTGGCTTTGTGTTTCTTCTTTATCCCTTCCTCCTGAATTCAGCATGCCATTGGCAAGCACGGCGTAGGGGTGGCCAGTACACTCAGAGCCGTAGCCCCGCCCTGCCAGGCTGCCCGTCCTCTCCATGATAGTGATCCTGCAGTGCTGATGTTTTTGCTTGTCTCCTCATTCCAGATGGACAGCGCGCAGCTGATCCACTGCCGGGAGCTCGCGGCACATCACCTTTCCACTCTGCAGTCTTCTCTGCTGCCCAATCCTGTATATGTCTACAGTCCCCTCCAGCACACCCTGGTGACCTGTAACAGAGGAGCGTTCAAATGCCAGCCCTCCTCTGTCCCAGGGCCAGGTTTCTCCAAGGACAACGGCAGGCCAGAAGTGCCGGTCACAGCTACAGCCGCGCTCTACCAGCGTCTGCCAGCTCCCAGCGGTTGCAAGCAAGCCTCAGCCAAGCGCAAAGTGGAAGAGATGGAAGTGGATGACTTCTACGACGGCATCAAGCGTCTCTACAATGAAGACACTGCTCCAGAGGTAGTGGCTCTTGAGAACATGGGCTCTGTTTGCAGCGCTGACGTCTCGAGGCAGGAGGGCAACGTTTCCCCTTGTCCGCCTTTACAGCCAGTGTCTGTCATGTAGCTGTGAGCACACACCACCTGCTGCGCCGCAGCTGCACGCGTGGAAAGCCACGCAGAACCTGGCGTGGGGGGAGAAGGGACCATACCTTGTCAGGCTGAACTGAAGGGAGCCAACAGAAATAATATCCCAGCCCTTTTTTGAATTTTTTTTTCTTGTGCGGCTAATTCTAGTTCCACTATTTAAGCACTTAAAACACAAAAAAGTATAAAAATCTAAAAAAAGACCCGAAAAACCAAACAAAAAAAGTAGCGAAAATTTGTTTCTTTCTAGTGTTGTCAGCTCCACTGTTTTTCTGCTCCTGTGTATTGTAACCCATCCTCCATGTCCAAGAGCTCTCATCAGTTGTGCGGTTGTTTCAGGTTTCCCAGCCAATTAACACCTCCAGTCTGATTTCCATCTGCTCTTTGCTCTTTCTGCTTGCTCCTCTTTTAATTCTCAGCAAGTCTTGTGCATGACGTTCTGTACATTCATGACAGGTTTCTTTTTTCTTTCTAAAGAAAAAGGCCTTTTTGTTTTGTTAGCACTTTGATGTTTCAATGTGATAATGTTTAAAAACTGGATTTAAATAAGAGGTTAGTCAGGAAAAACACACAGCAATGCTTGCAAAGTGCTCCGCACCGATGTAGCCACAGGAGTGTGAACGTACTGTAGAACACAGGGGCATCCAGCCACGGTGCTCCGTACCTTAAAGTCAAAACTGTGCTGTCAAACACAAAAAGCAGTTAATGGATTTCCTATCGCTTGAACAAAAGCGGTATTTTTTCTTGCTTGCACCAGGAAACGTTGCACTCAGTGTGGATGTTCACCAGCACTTGACTCTAAACATCAAGTGCAAACCTTAATTTCTGCTGAATCTGTTTTTTTTCTGTGTGTCTATAAGCTTAGCATGTGACCAGCACTGCTTGGTGGAGTGCTGGGCAGCCTGAGGTTTGACAGGTTTGTAATTACCAGTCACAAAAAATTAAAAAAAAACCAAAAAAACCAAAAAAACAAAACAAAACAAACAAAAAAAAAACCTAAAAACCAAACCAAAACAAAAAAAAAAAAACCCAAAACCCCCAAGAGCCCCTAACCTAACCCCAAGTTTTGTGTTCATGTAACTTCTAACCAAGAGTAAAACCTTTAAAAGCTTGTCTCTTTTAAATGTTACACCTCTGTTTCTCAGAATGACCCGTCCCAATTGTAAGCTCTCTCCACAGCCCTGAGGAAGGTATTGTATTTGGAGCCATTGTACTGATGAAAGCCTTCTGGTAGCAATAAAGAAAGTTGTCCTGGATTCCGAGTCCTGTTTCACGCTTCTTACCTGGGTTTGGGATCCATTTCACATGGAGGCCGTGAGGAAGCTGCTCTGTGCCACACCTGTGAGGCCAAGAACTGGGCAACCAGGGTGCCGTGGAAGGGTACCACCCGCTGGTGTTAAAGCTCATTACTTCAGTCTCACTTCAGTGCACGCATCTTTCTCCCTTAAATTACGCAGTGTTACAGCCCAGAGCAAAACCAGACCCAAATTCCAGCAGTAGATTCATCACGAGTGCCAGGTAACCTGCAGGCTGCCCACCAGCAAAGCGCATTGCGTGTGAGCAGAGCGCTCCTGCCCATCCTGACAGAGCCCAGAGCCCTGGCTGTGGTGCAGTCAGAGGGAAGTGAAGGCTCTTGTGACTCCCAGCTCTGCGGACCTGCATGGTACAAACCTGGAGGGGGTGTTGTAGGACTGCAGCTTATTTTAGTTTGCTTCCAACTGCATCAGACACATCAAAGGGGAAGAGAAGATGGGGACAAAGGTGTCCTCTAGCAGCAATAACTCTAAGCCTCAACTTACACTGGCTTCCTCTCTCTTCACATGCTTCTCTCCTTGTGGTTAAAAAAGAAGTCTTCCTCCACCCTATTTGGCAGCAGCAGTAGAATGCTCACGAGGCCCAAACCAATTTGCAGACCCGCAAGGCAAGGAACGGATATGGCACAAGGAAACAAAAGGGAAAAGGAAAGGCAAAGGTGTTGGCTGTGCCAACTGGCAGGGAATGGGCTGGAACAGAAGGCAGGGAAGCTCAGCATAAGGTAACACTGACTGCTGGAGCAGTTCTTTGCTTCTCCAGCAAGTGCTGTAGCCATGGCTGTGAGCCTCTGCACGGAGGCAGTTTCCATTCTTGGCATCTCTCCTCCTGGAAGGTGAGGGAATGAGAGCGGTGCCTGCCCTGTGTCACAGACATAGCACTTCCCCAACCCCCAATTACATTAACATATTTCAGAGGGAGACACCCTGCCCTGCTGGTGCTGAGCACAAAGCCACACCGATCGTCTTTCACTTGGATACAGACAACCACTGATAAAGCATGCAGTTTGGACAGATGATACCCGCCCTGGTCTGGCAGACCTACCTATGCAGTCCTGCTGGTGGGCTGGCAGAGCGCTGCCTGGCTGGCCTGCAGGCCCATGGCACTTCTGAAAATAAAACTCACACTCTGTGATTGCAAATGTATCCCTTGAACATTTTTTTATGCCAGAAATATCTTGGTACAGACAGGAGCCTGACCAGCACTGCTAAGGAGAACCAAACAGCTACCAGAAGGATTAACTTTACAAAGCACCCCTAACCCAAATGCATGTACTCAGCTCTGAAGGGACATGAGACGTAATTCTCTGATGCTGGTGAGCCCTGCTATGGTTCCCTCACAGTCTTCAGTCCATCACAGTATGTATACTGCCTAGCATGCTTGGTACAAGGTCTGCCTGCTCAAGCAGGGCTCCAGAGCAGCTGAGGCAGAGAATATGGCTCAAGGGAATAGCCAGCAGGAAGGAAAAATGGTTGCAAACCACAGGCTGCCTGATCTCCCTCAACACCACTGGGATAAAAGCTTTGCACTTCCCAGAACAAAGAATCGTAAAATCATGAAGGCTGGAAAAGACTTCTAAGAACATCCAGCCCATCCTCACCATGCCCACTGAGCACGTCCCTCAGTGGCACATCTCTGTGGTCCCTGAACACCCCCTGGGATGGTGACTGCACCACCTCCCTGGGCAGCTCTTACCACTGCATCACCACTCTTTCTGAGAAGAAATGTTTCCTAATATCCAACCTAAAACACTCACGTCAGCACCCTAAGTGTACAACCACCACATCCCTGTGTCAACAGAGCACTGCCAATTGTTCCAAGCACGATCTGTAGCATGCAAAGGTGAGCTGGCATTATTGCTGTGCAGCCACTACATGCAACACCTCATTCTCCCTTTGTGCCACAAAAGTGTCTGCTTGGAAGACCTGAGAATGTCAGGTGCCTGCTGACTTTTGTGGGTGAGGCTGCTTTCCAGCTCCGCGGGGGACATTTGGTGACACCAATCGACAAATGAATGCTGGGCTGTCCAGCAACACATTTCACCCTGCCATCCCCTCCCTGGGCTGACACCTACACCTCTACCTGTAACACCTGGGCATGAGGGAGGAAGCAAAGCAAAGCCCGAAAGCTCCCAGCTCAGCTCCTGCCCCATGTCCACACACAAGGGACACAAACAGTATCCACCAGGTTAGGGATGGCAGCAGCTTTAATTTGTCCAATCCCTTAAGATTCCTTACAGCTCTGTTCTCTGTTAACACACTTCTTTTTTTAACCTCCTGCTGATACTATCTACATCCTTAAGCCTGGGCAACACCTGGAAGTTCATAGTTGCTCCCCAGGAAAATCAGTCACAATGATTAGAGCAGATTTCCTCCTCCTTCCCTGAGCACCCCCCTGCCTCTGGTCCTGTTGATTTGGTTACCAGCAGGTAGGAACTACCACCAGCCCCATTCAGTGGGCTTAACTTAATTCACCATAACTCAAACTCAAAGAAAGAAAAATTTAGGCTGGAAGGGACCTCTAGAGGACGTGTGATGCAACCTCCAGCTCACCACAAAGCCAATGCTCACTCTCATCTCAGCTTTTCCTTCTCCAAATAGCAGTCTCACAGGGCAGGCTGCCGCTCCATCCCATTTAGCATTGCAGTGCCATTTGCTACCTCCACTGTGTCCTTCTGGAGACACGAGGGCCAGAGCTGCATGCAGAACCCAAGGCATCAGCACAGCACAACTCCAGGAACTGCAAAATAAAGGCACAGGTGAGCTGACACATGGCAGGGCTCAGACAGACAACTCTGTGAAGCAGAGGACTGTGCAGAGGACTCTGTGAAGCAACAGACTCTATTTCAAGAGAAGGGCTGCAGCACTGCTCTGAGGTCTCACAGGCCAGACTGCTACCACCGGAGAAACCCTCACCACAAATTTAAAATAAGAGTTTCTACTGCATACACACAAGGCCAATATTTAATAATCTTTCAGATGGTAACTATGAAGTTACTGGGTTGTTTCCAGGATAAACAGTTTGTAGGGTTTTTTAACCACTTGAGAAAAACAGGCACCCGTGTGGAAGGAGCTTCAGCCCCCGTCGCTGAGCAGTGCTGCAAAACATTGTGCTTCTGGGAAACAGCCTTCAGCTAACCCCTGGCAGCTCGTGCTCTACACACTGATGGGAAGAGGCAAAACATTCAGCAGTATCCATCCACAGCAGAGTAAAGGGGGTTAATTCTTTGACTGAGGTGTGCAGATGAGAAGAAATCATCAGTATTTAGTTAAAGTGCATGACTCCATACAGGAAACATTGGAAGGGGCTCAGGCTGCCTCCTTCCACCCGCAGCAGAGCAGCTAGAGGTCACTGCACACCAGGCTTAGAGGCTTCCTTCTAACCTATGAACAACTCTTTGGCACTTTTTGAGCCTCTAGCTGAAGTAAACAAGTACCCCATGTTTATGGTTGGAAAAAAATAAATAAATCATTACTAACTAGGCTTCATAAGCACAAAACGAAGCCATTAATCCAAGCACAAGTCAGTGCGGCTCAATTGAGAAGCTCCCTACTTTGCTTGTACAGCCAGAAAATAACAAAGCCTTGAGTGTCCAGAACAGATCCATCAGTGCAGCAGTACGCAACAGCAGCCACCTCTGCTTCTCACAGCTCCATATCAAAACCAAGGAGGCACGTGGTTCTGTGGGCACATTTTCATCACATCAGAGGAGCGTGGGACACATTTTTGATGAGGCTGTGGTGTCCCAGCTCCAGATCCAAAGGCAGCAAGGAGCCCTGTGGCTACACACACGCCACCAGCCAGTCCGCCAGTCTCTTCATTGCCAGCAGCACGGTATGGCAAAAGGGAAAAATAAAGGGGAGAGGGGAAGAGATCGCAATGCAATACTGCATATCACGGCCAAGCTCTCCCCTCATGTCGTTACCTCTGTCACATTTGGCAGCCTCGGTTGTGCAGACGGCCAGCACAGACACACAGCACCACGCGCCCTCAAGATGCACAGGAGGGAAACAAAAGGGAGGAGAGGAGGGTGGACGAGATGGAGGAATGAGATGGTTTCTCCCGGCGGGGGCCCACGGGCTCCTCCGGTGCCCGCTGTCTGCTGGGAGAGCACGGGGCTGTGGCAAATGGCGTTTACAGAAAGAAGAAGCTACAGAGAGAAAGAGAGAAAGAAACAGAAGTTCAGAATCGAAATGGAACACAAAAGGTGAGAGACAAAAGAAACGGAGGGACGGCATTTTAAAGTGTGAAGGAAGGGAGCATGCCGGGGAGCTGTCATCCAAACCAACGGCACCGCAGCGGCAGCAGAGGCCTGAGCACAGGACGGCCACAGGCAGAGACTGACTGACACCAACACAAGTGTATGGAGACAGTGTGACAGCACGGCGCAGCCCGCCGGGCACCTGCACTGCCTCAGCCCCGGCACACCGCTACGGCAGCGGCAAAGCCAGCTCACAAAGGCAACTCCAAGACCAAAGCGTTTGGGTAAAAATATATTTCCTCTCCCCACTTCGAGTGCCGGCACTGCTTGTGTGCGCAGCCTAAAGCACATACAGGAAAGAACTGAGCTTATGCTACCAGGTTATTATTCAATTTGTAATTAAAAAAAAATACTTTAACATCAAATAAAGTGACAATATCTAACAGATGCGTACATATACTTTGCATTAACACTGTATGTAGGTTACACAATTATTTAGTAACAAACATGGGTTATTTTCAAATAGCAAGGTAATAAAGTTCTACATCTATAGTTTAAGGCAATCAGAATATTAAAAATGTATACAAATACAATATTTCTACCGCTGTTCACAGCTTTATTTTCCGTTAATTAAAAAACCCTTCATATCTGTATTGTCCCATGCTAACAAGAGTGACGTGGATCTGGCACGCAGCAAATGCAGCCAGGGCCCTTGCAGAGAGACAAGTGTGCATTGCTGACATCTCAGAGGGCGAGTGGTAGCTGGCTTCAGATGGACACACCTGGTATGGCACACACAAAAAGACATTTCCATCCACACTCGGATGCCTTAAGAGAAGCAGGATAAGAACCACCCACAGAAACACTGCTCACGTTAGGTAAGGGCATGCTTAGAGACAGACACCGAGATACGAATCTCCTTGATGGGATTTCAAGCTGTCAAAAGCACACACACACAGTGCAACGTGTACTGTGGTTTTTGGGCCACTGAGAAGTGTGGGGTGTGTTCCCCAGAAGGTAACTCCTGCCCTGCCAGGCACACGCATGCCCACCTCTGCAGAGCCATCACAAGCCTCTTGGTGGCCTGCCTTGTGTTCCCTTCTCACCTCTGGGGTTCATTCCCTGCACAGGGAACACCACCATCCCAGAAACATACATGTCCCTACGCTTTCCTGCTCATCCACACTATTCCTGTGTTTATCAGTGTCAGGGACGTGCAGCGTTAGCAGCTACTGATCATCATTGCTTCACCACACTGACATTCGCAATGCCTCATGAGCAACACAAGCATGCCGCTGTCCCCACTGTCACCAGCAGACCCACAGAGCCATGCAGGGTAACTTCAGACATTCAACAGCAGCTGGATGTTATGTTCCCTATGGCTTTTTTTTTTCCTTCAAAATCTTAGCAAAAGCAAATTATTACAGAAAGTTTTTAATGGTTTTCAACAACGCCACTTGTAAGTAAGTGGACTTAAAGAAGCCCCCAGAAAAACACAACAGGTTTGCCCATATCAGCGGTGAACGGAAAGGTGAATCTCTTACTACTGTACTTACATGCAAGGTGAAAGCATATCCAGCTAGACTGAAAGCATCCCTTACTCCATGCAGAACCAGGGACTACTGTGAAAAAAGGCGTAAGTAAAGAAAAGAAAGAAGGGCAGCAATAACCAGCTAAACATGGCCTGGGGGACTGAGGAGAAAAAGATTTTAACATCTTTGGCAGAGAAAACAAAACAATACCTTTCACTTCAGCAAGTTTATGGTTTAAGCCCAGTTTCCCCAGAAACTGGGGAGCTGGGTAAAAGCTTCTTTCAGTGAGAAGCCAGAGCCTGCTTCTCACTGAAAGAAGAAACCCAATCAAAAAGACATGAATGCATTTGGCCACAGCTTTCTATTAAAAAAAAAAAAACAACAAAAACCGCTAGACTCGGCTGACTTCTCCTGCCAACATCCCTTGGAAAGGCTGTCAAATGAAGCAGGACAAATAAATGGTAAAATTAAGTTTTCAACTTGGCACAAAGTGCTGGTAATTAAAGAGAGGGCATGCACAGAGACAGCTGAAGCAAAGCACACTGCCACAAGCATTCAGGCTTGAGACAAGAGCATGTGATGTGACTAAATAGCTCGTGCCAGCAAACAGATTTCCCCCTTGATAACTCAAGATTTTAAACTTGAGTTTGCCAGAAGCCAGAAAAATCATAGTTTTGCTTTTCAAAATAGCTCTCTAAGAATCGTATTTAACCTGATGGAAGCACATCATGGTTGATAAGACCAGGAGGTGTGATCAAAAGAAAAGACGATGACTTTTATTGCAGCTTACTCATCTACAACTTTTGCTGCGTGTTCACAAGGCTGCATTTGTATTTCCTCTTCCCAAAGCCATGTTTAAGTGGTAAGGGTTAAAAAAAAAAGATTAAAAAACAAACAAACAAACAAATAAAGTCAACTCCCAAACACATTTTGTCAGCCAACTCTCCAAAAAGTGTGATTCTGTCTTGTTTCAGAAAAAGGTGACAATTCTGACTTTTTTTGAACATTCAGAGAGGTAAGAAATACCATCCCAGAAGCAAGCAATGAACTGCAGTGTGTGAGACTCAGGTGGAGGGAATTATTTTAGGAGTGCTTTAAAGAAACAAAGAGGAGACTACCTAGCTAGGAGCAAAGGAAATGTTGGCAGTACATCAGCAGAAGAGAAAGAAATCCAGCAGTCAAAGTGTAAGCATGGCTCGCCACTTCTTGGGTAGGAAGGGAAAGATTCTGTCCAAAAAGCAATGGCATAGAAAATAGACATTAAGCAGACTGATTTCACACCATGATGGCCACAGAGCGAGGCCTGGTTATGCTAGAGGTGTCTTGTTTGTATGTCACATCTCCCTGCTCGGCCGCTCTCCATCCCTGCAAGGATCTCGAGTCACTTGCAGGTAGTGACAAACCTCTGGCCACTCCTCAACATGAATCTGTCTGGAGAAAGCCCTTCTCTCAGGCTGTCAGCTGTTGTGCAAAGCTCCCCGGGCTTGGAGGCGTCAACTTTCTGATGTTTTTCAGGCAATGGGGCAGTCATCCATCAACGTTCAGGAATTGGCACATTTTCTGCTCTGGAGCGTGCACCTCCAGAGATGGGGACCCTAATTCCCACCTTTCACATTAACCACCGTTTGGTTGGCAGAACAGCATTCTCTCAGCATGGAAACCTGGATCCTGCAACTACGGGGTCTGCATTTATATGTACGCAGGAACACTCCCAAAGGCAGCAGGGGGATGTCGAAGGTACCCTCTTTTTTAGGCCTTCTGCCTGGGCATTTGATTCCTTAGGGGCTGCTACGTCTTGCTAATAGTCTAAGAACCCAGCGCTCTTTGAAGTTGGGTTTCAATGGCAAGCAATTCATGGAAAGCATGAAAAGAGGTCCCTTTTCCAGGTACCTGCAGCACCACTCAGCTCCCACCACTACATTCAGCAAGGAGCTACTGCGCTGACCTGAAAGGGTGGCTGTAAAAATACGCCAGCGCATGACAGCAAACCCAGCCCAACTAATATTATCCAGTCAGACAACAGAAACAGCAGCTAATTAAAACAAACAAACAAAAAAAATCATGCAAATGTAATAGCATGCAAGGTCAGTTAAACTTTTGTTATCTACACACAGATACCCCCCTCCCCTTATCCCACCCCAACAGCAGGGCTCATTTTGCTCTAACACATTAGCTACTGAAGGGATACAGGTAGAATTAAACTCCAGCCCTGACTCAGTTCAGACCTGAGCCAAGAGTGATTTACCATTGCTGGTATGGACCAGAAAAACACGTGGTATCATTTGCTTCCCTCCCTTCCTCCCCCCTCAGTTTCCTGCTGCACAAAGTCCTGCACGCAACCCTTCTTCCTTCTTGTTCCCACTACGTTATTAGATGAGTTAATAGTTATTCAGGTTAAAAATGAGAAGAAAAAAAAAAGAAAAAACAGATGGCAGAAACATTACTGCAAAAGCAGATGAATGCAGGAACATCCTTGGCTTGACAGGCTTTATGTGAAGCTTGCACTGCAAGTTAAAAAAAAAACAAAAACAAAAACAAAAACACAAAAACAAAAACAAAAAGTTAGCAATAACAGAACCCAAAATGAAAAAAAAAATCAAAAAAATCAAAACCACCAAAATCAAGAAAAGCTGGGAGAGCTGACACTGGGACACCAGCAACCCACTGTGGTGGGTGGGCATGCAGATGGATTATGGAATTAAAAAGAAATTAAATCTCAAGACTGAGCTCTACTCTAGCCTATGTGACAAGCACGAGTGAAAAATAAATCCAACAGGGAAGGACTACTGAACATTCAACCACCAAAGTTATCCAGGGTTACAGGTGTATGTATGCTGGTGCCTTTAAACTATGCATTTTCAGGAGATGTGTGGTGGCAGGACATGACTGGAGATGTTCAGTTTGGGTTACTTGAACACGGGCACTCTTGTAGAAAGCTGTGCCAGCCTTTTCTGAAATGCAGATGTCTCAGAGCTGAGCACCCTGAGGTCCCCTAGAATTGGTTTTCAAGCCCAATTCAGATCCTTTAGACATCATTAAATCCTTTTAACAGAGTGCTGGGCCAGGCCATGACGTGTACACTATACTTAAGGGATTGCTCTGGGAATAAGCATGGACCATAACACCTAGAGAGTCAACACTGGACTGGAAATTATTATATTGAAATGAAGCTGGAACTTAAGTTTTCCATCTGGATTTCAGAAGTATCTTGGCAGAAACAGAGCCCAAACAGATGGTCCTGGCTCCTAGGCAAGTTAAGGATGAGCAAGTAACCCAGCGACACTGAGGCCTGCACATGGTGATCTACCAAACAGGAAGAACCAAAAGTCCATTTGCTGCTCTTGTTTTCAAAAGGTTTTGCCAAACCCATTGGCAGGAACCAGCTCCAGATTGTGCGGGTTTGAAGCACAATCCCATCCCAAAATTATGGCAGCATGCTCAATCTCAGACTTAAGAAAGTCTTGGAGTGTGCTACACTGTCTCAAGGGGTTGAGGCACATAGATGTGCTGTCCAGTGCAGCTGTGTCATCAGGACAGAACTGCAATAATTTAAAATGAAAAAAACCATAAATCTACAGGATTCTAAGAAGTGGAGTAGAAAAAAAATCAGGTAGAAGACAGCTTGTTCCTGCAGAGATAGCCAAGGGGGCCAAGATGTCTACCTCATGGACTTGCGCCAGCAGCAGCCTTGGTGCTGAGCTTTCCCTTCAGCTTGTACAGCACAGTGGAAAGTCTCCGCTGTCCAAGCTGAAGAAAACAGACCCCACCTTGGGAAAGAAGTATTCCTGTGAATTCCTGGCTGGGAGGCTACAGGTATTGTGCATGGCACAGGTTTCCTCTGGCAGCCACACAAGCACCACCACAGCCCATGCCAGCACAGAAGGTTGCCTTACCTGTACAACCCATGGCTTTTCATTAGAGTGCCAAGAGAAATTTAAAGCCTTTAGAAAAACCAGGATGCGCTACAAGGAAACGCATCAGCATTTCCCTTTAGAGCCTACGTTAGTAATTCAGACACACAGAACCGCCGAAGCAGCTCCTGCTCCTTGTGTTTCAGCCTGCCCTGTTTGCAGGCATTCTCACGGAGTGGGATGTCAGACATTTCTCGCTTCTACACTTCGGCATAGCACCAATCAGTCTGCAATGATTCCTTTAGCCAAGCAGAGCATGCAGCACACAGTTGCCCTCTGTATGTCAGTGGGTGCCAAAGGCCAAGTTCTCAGTTTGCGTAAAGCAGCACAGCTCCATAGGAGCTACAACAATTTATATCAGAAGAGGAACTAGCCCCAGATCCTCCCCACTTTCCTGTGGAAAGCCAGGGGCAGGAGTGATGGATGACAGCCACTGACCCAGCTGTAGAGATGGAATGTACAGTAAGCATCTGCATGATTTCCCAAAATATAAAAATATACCAGTATATATGCAATACCACAGACCCTCACAGCCCACGCTATAAGGCAGCTCAGAGCTGGCTGAAGTTAGCAAAGGAGACAGAAGAGTCTGTACCACATTCCTATAAGCATTTCAGTTCTTTTAACAGTGACAACTTAGTGTTAATAGAGTAGCTTACTCTGCCAGAGTCAACTTAAGAAATGCACTGCGTTGCATGGAACTGTCATTTTTGTGTGTGGATTGAAAGAAGCATTTCCCAGAGAGACTGGCTATTTTACCACCTTTGCAGCTTTCCTGATTGCAGTTATCAACTAGTGTCATTATTGCAGATGACTCAGAAAGGACTCACATGAGCATCTTCTTACTGGGTACGGGAAAAAATGGATGGAAGTAACAACAGGAGGCTTCAAAGTAGCCATTGTTACAGTAATCTGTTTCACTACACTACACAAATAAGCTGTGCACAGTCAGCTTCACCTCTGCAGTGTCTGCCTGGCTTCATCATACACACAATATCTAAGTGAACCTTCTGTTCTTGAAAGGATGGTGAAGTAGCCAGTAGCAAGTCATAACTACGAGTTTCTTGCACTACCAGCAAGCTAAACATAGCCAGCTCTAAGTGCAGGCTGCAAGAAGGAGATTAAACCTATTTGGATCAAACAAGAGGTTTTCAGAAGAGCTCTGCAAAGACTTAACCCTGAGCCCAGATCAATGGCAATGTTCTTCCAGTTTCAGTGGAAGCAGAGTTAGGTCCAAACTGAACACATCTTTAAAAACTGCTTCCCAAGTGACTGTCCACAGATATACTTGGTTACTACTGAAGTAGCAGAAATCTCAGAGCACTGGAGGGTAGAGAATCATATTCCTAGCATACAAATATAAAATAGTAGAAAACAGTGCTATTGTGTTTATTAAAACGTACGAGCGTTTTGCAGCTTATTATGTCAACTCAATACAAGTACAAATGCCATTTACCTGCAGTTATGGTACCATAGCAATTGCTAAGAAAAACTTGACTCTAAAGCAAGCTTCCAAATATTCGCTTTTGGCACTAAGATTTCCACATAAAAATAACATGGTGGTTTTGGTTTCTGATCTTACTTCTACTTACAACTATAACCTTAAAGAATGGGAACTGGGGACTACTGCTGGGTGAGAGGAAGAATGGGTAAAGACCGCTTTTTAATTTTGGCTCAGACAGATGAATCTGCACCCAGAACATCCCAGAGCTGTTCCAACAGATGCTGGGCAGATCACAGGTCTCCACCATTTGATTGCTCTCCCATTCTGGTCAGATTTTGGCAAGGTTTGAAGATATTCCTCCAGAGAAAAATTAAGATCGTATCCCTGGCCCACCCTTTAGAAAAAATATTTTATTTGACCACTCTGATAAAAGCCCAGTTTCCAGTCTGGTAGTGGGAAAAAGCAAATACAGACATGCAGCAAGAAATTAAAAAAACAACCCCCCCAAATTGTAATAAGCCCTACAAAGGATGTGGATCACATCCGCTTACTTTTTCTTGTCCTTGTCTTTCTTGGTTTGTTGAGAACCTGCCTGCTGAGCCTGTGACTGTAATAGCTGAGCTGCCGCCTTCTTCTTTTGAAAGTTGTTCAGCTCTTCCTCAAGCTCCTTCTTTTTATCTTCTACTTTTTTCTTCTCCTCTTGGTGAGTCCTCTTTAGATGATCAAACTTTTCATGAAGCTGCCAGGACAGAAACAATAAATTGGAAGAGAAAAGGAGAATAACTCAAGTTACAGGAAATGATGCCTAAAGTGGTTCCATCAGCACTGGGGATCTCCCTGCGCTGATAACAAGTCACTGATCTGTCCTCCAAGCACATCAGCCCTTGTGAGAAAAGCTCTACAATTAACACAAGCACAGACAGCAAGACTTAAGTTTTTGCAGGAACTCCACAAGCACATTTCCAAACCTCATGTTCTGCTCCTTGCCATTTTGTACCTACCAGACTCTCTCTTTGCTTGTGCAAAGCAAGAAAACACAGCCAGTCAAGGTGATAACCTTTTCTGGGGCTTTCTCTGCTCCTCCCTGAGGCAGATGTGTGATCGATGATGTGATGGGGTCACACCACAAGCCCGTGGCAGGGCTGAGTCCGCATCTGTTCCCTGAAACTCTTTATGACGGGCAAGGTGCTTTTCAGGCTTGATGTTAGAATCAAGGTGCCTGAGTTCTTAGGACTCTCTTGGAAAAAGCCCAGCTCAAATCCTCACACAACATCCTTTGAGTTACAATATACTCACATCTTTCTCAGCTTCTTTCAATTCTGCTTCCTTTTCCTTTACTCTCATGACGAACATCTGCCTCATTTCATCCTCCTTCTTCTGGAGTTCACCCAGGAATTCATTCCTCTTTGCTTCATAAGTCTCTTGGAGACTGCAAAAACACAGGAAAAAAAAAAACAAAAACCACAACAACAACCCAGTCAGAACTGCATTTCATGCAGAGTCATGAGTTTCATCATATTTTCACAAAACATCACCAGAGGTCTCTGACTCGCAAGAAGGAGTGAATGCCTCCACCAAAACTAGTCCTAGCTTCTTAGATGGCAGCATTGGTCAGGGGGTCAAACTAGCAAGCAAAAATGAGCACACTTCAGGATCCTGTAAGTCGCTTAACAGTCAGGATGTCTTCAAAATAAGCAGTCACTGTGGAATCACCTACAGAATTCCCTGATGCTCACACGTCTTGATACATGCTTGATTCACGTGTCCTCACTTCTCACACTCTTTGCCCTGAATCTCATTGGAAGCGTAAGGTTTGTGGAGCAAAGGCAGGCCTACCACAGAGCAAAATCTGGCTTTATGTAGCTCATTAAGCAGGACACTGACACAAAGCAAAATTAATTTTCACTACTTTTTACTAATGGATTCGGAGCAGGAGCTTTATTTAGATAAAGCCACGTTGGGGACCTCTCTATCTCCTCTAACTGTCAAGGAAGAACAAAGCTTTTGCAAATGAGAGGCATCGTTCCTACACTGAATTACCACACCACTGGATTCTTTCATACCTTTATTCCTCCTCCACTTCCTTGTATTTCTTTATTTCCCCAGCACTGAGGTACCACAGCAAGTACTGGGACACCAAATATATTGTCCATGCACCTCTGAGATTTTCAGAGCCTTGTAGGAGCTCTAGATGCCAAATTCCTTTTCATTTTATTCCTTAAATGGGTTTGGATATTTCCGCCACCACTACAGTGTGGGAATGATAACTATTTCCCCAAGAAGCTTTTCTGAAATTCTCTTTTTTAAGTGAAAACTCCATTGCAATCAGAGACATTCGTTGCATGCATGAACCTAAGGAACACACTAACCACTGGGCCAGTGGGATGTCTTCATCCCATTAATGCCTAGGTTTTGTCTCTCCTAGCTAATGGCTGTAATTTTGTTATTTTTTCTATGAACTGGGGAACAAAACTAGACACAAAGACAGAAGCCTTGGGCTTAGCACTGTTAACCAATGGGTGCTTTGATTCGGTCCTAAAAAAAAAAAACGTAGGAGAGACTGCCCAGAGCTTTCTTGCACAGCACTGGCCACCCTGGAGCGATCGCTCAATCCCAGCTGACCACAACAGCTTCTCACATCTTGAATGAAAACCACTTACTGTAATACCACAAAAATCTTCTCATGTGAGAGCAGCGCAGGAGGCACCTTTGGATTCTTGGCTGAATTAAGAGTCACTCCATTTGCAGCAGATAGAGATCTTGACATCTGAATTGAAGCCTCCCTGAAATTCATTCTTGGACTTAATCCTCTGACTGTCGACAATAAAACTTCAATTCATAAACCCTTCTGAAGGATCTAGCACAGAAAAACAGTAAAGATTGGTCTTTACTGTTCAGTGTGCAAAAATGGGATCAGCATTTAGTGACACGCTATCCCAGGGAGCAGCAGAGCCTTATGGACTGAAGTGGAAAGCTCTCCACCCTACTAATTGTAATATCCTGAACTGCCAACAACTTTTTGCAAAGCTCGTTTCCAAAAATGCAATGCCAGGTGATGTGCAAACAGGGAAAAGCTTGCAAGGAGCCAAGGCTCAGTGCTCATCCCAGCTTTCTTCTTAAATACTTGCCATTAATCTCAGGCTAGAAAACCGAAACCCACATTGAAGCTACTTTGACTTCCAGAGAAGCCAAGTTCACAGGGAAACTGGCCCAACAACTCCAGGCTGCATTTGAGAAAACTCTCATAGTCCCAAGAGAATAACAGTTCAAATCAACTGGGAATCCTACAGCTTCTCACAGACAAAGATGACAAGGAAATTTGCTTTTTAAGTGCACAAACACATGTTCCAAGAGTATCTAGATTTCCCAACAAACACACCCCACACTACAGGATGACCTTGTAAATGCTTTGCCAGCTTCCTTTTTGCAACCACTCACTCATTGCCATCAGTTGTCTGGGTAACTGCCCAGATCCCCCTGAGGCTTACGAGGGGCTCTCCAGTGCAAACTGGCTGAAGAGATGTTGTTCCCGCAGCTCCCAGCACTCAGGCACAGGGCAAAGGCATGCTTTTGATCACCAGTCTCAAGAAGAACAGAGAGAACCAAAGATGCTGTTTTCTTCATTTCAAATATACACTGGCCTCAGTCAAACAGCTTGAGTTCACGAGTTTTGTTTGTTTATTGGAGAGGGGGAGGAAGCCGCCAGAGTGAACTGCTCTGAACTAGCACGTACCAGATGGAGAAATTCTGTACATTTTCATTTCCTTGCTACTTATAGCTTGGTCAAAAGAGGCCTCATGTACAGGAAGTAATGGAAATTCCTTAGATTCCTGGAAGAGACGGGCTGAGCCCATTTTAAGCTATTACTCTCCAGAAAGGAAATCCAATAAAGCTTCACACTTGGGCTTCGTAACAGAACTGGGCTTGACTGATCTCTGCACAATTTCTCCACGACAGAGGAAACTCAGCTGCATAATCTCAGCAAGCCACAAATCAAACCCCTAACCAAAGCAAACTCAGTGCTGTGGCACTGAGTCACACTCTGCCACTTTCCAGCAACAGCATGGACCCAGCTTTTCCCCAGTGAACATCAGAGACAAATCACGTCTGTCTGTGGTGATCTGCATGGCTACCATCTCAGATACTGGCATGTCACCTCCTGATATGCATGTGCATTACAGAGACAAACTGATATCAATGCAAAGATGCATGTGTAATCCTAACTGCTCTCCCTTGGGGCAGAGGAGCGTGGGATGCTGCTAAGGCAGCGGGTGCAATTATTGGGAAAAAGGTGGGGAGGCACAGGAAACAGAGGAAGAAAATAAACATTTGCTCCCAAATTCCCACACAGCTGTCATCCCTGGATAATGACTGGGGTTTCCAACCAACAAAGCTGTCACTGATGGTATAAACTGTATCTAGCAATAAAACAAACCTAAAGCATCAGACCGTGGTACTGTCTTCACACAGCACCTTAGACTAGCTCCAGAGGGTCAACAAGAACATTTACCCCAGGATCTCCCCTTCAATAATCAGTTCATATCTCAATGCACGAATCACATTCATCTCAGAAAGGATATAGCCAAAACGCAGCTACTGTACCTGGCACTGACTCTTGGCCGAGTGAGCTGGCAGCTAGAAAGTTGTGTCTGCATTAGAGGAGGAAAGGGGCCATTAAAGTATCACCCGACCATCTCAAAACTTGCCCTTCTCCCAGGGAAAAAAGCATCAGGAGGAAATTTCCAAGCAACTAACAAGTGTTCGGTTCAACAGACTCACCCAGCTCTCTGGGAAGCTGGAAGGATGCTGCCAGCAGGAAGATGAACGTAAGCATTATTGAAGACTGGACAGTACACAGGGTTTTAGGAAAGCAACAGCAAAACTGAGAAAGATCAGCTTTGCAATCTCCAAAAGAGCTTTTTCTAGCTTGAAAATGACAACTCACAAAGAATGTTAACTGATGTTAACTGTTCCTAGCCAGGCGTGCCTACAAGCCCTGATTGCTGACCACCTCCAACTCTCTTACTGTGTCTTACAAAAACATGCCCACTTCCACATTGCTGAGAACACAATGAAATCAGGAAACAGAAAAAATCCCCTTGGCAGGCTTTGCATCACAGCAGCCTCCCTGCCCTGCAGAGCAGCAGACAGTTTCAAACATCAGCTTACGAAGATCAGTGAGAAACTGATTCCCACCTCTAAGAGGAGTGTTTAGAAATCATTTTTTTTCTAAACTTCTCAATACTGGCTGACCAACAGCAGGTAGGAGGTGGACTGAAAGGTCTTGCAAGTGATAGCCAGCAGCTTACATTTGATGCAGCTAAGCAAAGGGAGCTCAAAGAGTGCAAAGAAAGCTGGTACAACGTAAGCAACGGTGCAGATAGATCTGTGGGCATATACTCCTTCCTCTTAAATTCCTAGGATGCAACTTGATCTGAAATGAGTCATATCCTACTCTCAAAACGCATTGCCTTCAAGCATCCTGGTGACATCTTGTAGGCTCTAGAAGGCACGTATAGCCCTCCTATGTGGTTGCAGACATTTTCAAAATATTAAGGCAAGAACTGGCTTTGTCAACCATCCAACCTTTTCCTGTGTTTCTCCAGCACAAATCCTAGGCCATGAGAGCAGTACTGCACTGTGCGAAGTTCTACTCTTCAGATCTCAGCTGCTTCTACTGACCATGGCTACTCCTCCCTGGTCAATGCAAACACTTGGAACCCCAAGACCTCCCAGCTCTCTGGCTGTACAAGACCCGATTTACACCTCCCTACCTGAAAGGTTTGCTGTCTGGATCTGTGTCCTTGAATCCCATTTCTTCTAGCTTGCAGCGCCTGTACAGCTCGTAGTGTCGGGTGTGTGTCTGCTCTCTCAAGTCCTCCATGTTCACTCGGATCAGCATCTCCCGCAGCTTCACAAAGTCACAGTGATTTTCATTTTCAACTGCAAAGACAGGCCATCCACAGGGAGAACATTAAATCCAGCAGCCAGGTTTCCTTGGAATCATAGAATTATTAAGGTTGGAAGAGACCTCTAAAATCATCTCATCCAACTGTTGAACATCCCCACCATGATGACTGAATCATGGCCCTCAGTACCACATCTCCGCATCTCTTCAGTACCTCCAGGGACAGTGCCTCCTCCCAAGGCAACCTGTACCAATGCATTAACCTCCTTCTGAGAAGAAATCCTTCCTAATATTCAACCCAAACATCCCCTGGTGCAACTTATAGCCACTACCTCTCATCTTTGTCCCTTCTTTGGTTCCACGTGCATTTCTTCACTAGCAAGGTAGTGATATGATCCCTTTGCACATGGGATTGTGCTTCCCACTCAAGCCCACTCTAACTGCAAGTCACCAACAGGGTCATGGCAGGCAGCCAGAAAATCTCAACTTGTGGCTTTGGGAAAAGCAAGAATATGAGAATATCCCTCCAGAGATGCTTTTTCTATGGCAGCTGACCTTACAGAGGAGCCCTACACTTATGGTTGTGGGGTTGAGAGCGTGGCAGCTCACAAGTACAGTAGAATGTGTGCTCTCATTACCATTTCTATGCTCAACAGGGTCTGGCATGCCCCACTCAGCTCCTGGCAAAGCAAGCAGCTCAGCCTCCAATGGAACTGCGACCAGAGAACTGCATGCTTCAGAGCAGAAAATAGTTTGAGTATTCTGAAAAACAAGGGATGGAAGTTCTCTTTTTAGGATCCAACAGCAAACAGCAAGCAGTTCTGCTGCTAGCTCTGCAGCATGCCCTTGGGGACCCAGCAGAGAACTCCAGCTGCTCCCCTTCAGAGATCAGAGCAGCTGTCTCACTGGAAAGGGGCAATTTAGGGCCAGATCTTCAAAGTCCCTCTGGTACCCAGATAAATCTCTTAGATTATCTGCTCTTAGTTCCTGGGAACAACAAAAACCCAGCAGGATACATGTCAAGTAGAAGACTTACCAAACAGAGCTTCTTTCCTAACTGTTAGCTATTCCCAGAATTACCCTCTGGCGCACACAGCCATAGACAATAAATCCAAGGCTGCCTCAGCTTGTGTTACTGAAGAAAAAACGGGATGAGTTTTGCAGAATTGTTCTGTGGATGCTCCCCTGCAGCTCTCTGGGCCGTTCTCCAGTTGGATATGCAGCTAAAACCACCAACAGACCAGCATGGTCTCAAGCCTCTAATTCCCAGCACCAGTTGGGAAAGCGAGGGCCAGCTCTATCTTACGGAGCTTTGGGACAGTCTGGGCTTCAAACATCCTGAGCTAAACTCTGCTCTCAGTTGACTTTATGAGGGATTTCATACTTAAGCTGCGCATCCATGTGTTAGAATACCAGGGCAAGACACACCAAGCAGTCAGTATTGGATTGGTTCTGCTCCTGCTTGAAGGAAGCTGGTAGGGCACAGCACCTGCTCCCCTCCCTGGAACCCCTCCTCTCCCCTGCTATATATATTTATTCTGACTTGCGTACAAAGTCCTAACCATTCAATTGCTCAGATCTTCCCCATCGCTCATGCTTCATTACTGGCAGAAAAGCACACAGAAGAGAGGACAATTTATGTCTTCATTTCAGAAGTCAGTTATTTAAACATTTCCTAGTAGGGTTACCCTGTTCTTCCCTAAAGCAAGAGGCCAGGCTGAATCCCATCTATCTCCAGGTCACAAAGCTCTGTTTTTAAGGAGAAGCCTTAGAATGGCAATCTCACTTTTCCCAAGACAGATTTTGATTAGGGGCACTTAGAGATCAATGCACCTTTCCTTAGAATGAGACAAGATGATAAGGACTTATCTGTGCTTCTGGTACATACCCTGGACAACACCCCAGGGGTACTGCCTGGCTTTTGCCATCTTGTTGCCAATCTTCACTTCTTCAGTGCTACCAACTACAGCAAAAGGAAGGTGGACCTATGGAGGAAAGGGACAATAAGGTTAGGGATTTCCTTTGATGCACTGACCAGGATTGCTGGTTACTGTGGCAGCTGTGCTGGATTTAAGTTACTTAAGTCTCTCTGCGATTCAGCCGGTGTTTTAGAAAGAGCTACGGGACAGTCTGGATTAGAAACATGCTCAGACCTCAAGTCCCAAACTCTGAATTCCTAAAAATACAAGAAGTGCATATATTTTACATGTAATTACAATACACAACCATGTTCAGCACAGAAAAAGACAAACTTGAGTTGAATTTGAACTCTTAAGAAAAAATAGTAAGAAAGAGAAAAAGGAAATAACATACATCCTCCCAAGCAAGGTAGGCTAAAAATTCAGCAAGGTTCTGTCGCTTGAAATAATTATTAATGCTTCCTCTTTGAAAGGACAAGACCGTGAGCAAAGGGAAGAGCCAGTGTGACCCAGCCCAGGGCTGACACGACTGAGTCACCAAGCACTGCTGCATCCCAGTCTCTCTGCGGGTGTGGCAGCACTTTGGGATCTGCTCCCAGAAGCACAGCTGCTGCCAGCGGGGAGCTTGCCTCTCCCTCCAGCTAAGCCCGCAGCGCTCTCCTATCCAAAGCAGCTGGGCGTGAGCTCCAGGCGTGGTGCCTCAGCGGCCAGGTTGTGGTCATGGGCTGGGCAGGAAAGAGAAAAGCCAAGCTCCAGAGGATGTGGTTAACTGGCAAAGGAGTTTCCCCGCAGAAGAAAACAGCACGCACACAATGCCTGGGCAGAAGCACGTCCCTTCTCTGTGCCAGCATCCCCCTGCTGCAAGCACAACGCTGGTGGGGAAAAAGGGGAGACAGTGCAGAGATTTGGAGAGGGTCTGATATGCAGCTGCATGTGGAAATTGCTGTCTACAGGCAGCCGTGCAGGAAACTCCCACAAGTCTTTAAGTTACAAGGAAATGGCTTAATTATGACACCTCTACTCCCTGTGAAATGCCGATAGCAACTCAATCTTCTGTTCACTCACAGTCTTGCTCACATTAGATGCACTTACTTTGGAATCAGCACATCCCTTTGTGTGTTACTTGCCTTGCTAAAGACACCCAATGGCCTTATGAGCCCTGCAGTGAAGGCATGGCACAGAAACCTGGGACTCGCATTCTTCCTCTTGCACTTCAATCAGAACCATGGCAAACTGTCATTTCTCAGTGTAAAACCCACTAAATGCTCACTCTACCTCAGTCTTGTCTGCCCTCAGTTCCCATGCTATTGCTGCAGAAAAGGAAAGGAAATGAAAGCCAGAACCCATGCCACTGACGGCTGCTGGCCCTGCCAAGAGTAGGAGCATCAATGGCAGCCCCACTCTCACTAGAAAACAAAACAAAGCAGAAGTGATTCACCCCACCGAGCACCAAATGGTCACTCAGGACAGGAAACCCAAACATCAGCTCTCTGCTTGACTGCTCCAGGCCTTGTCTCCCATCCTCTTCCTTCCCTGAGATAGGAACACTGTGAGAAGGGGAGGATGTGAAAAATGCTCAGAGGAGAATTGCTTGGCAGACAAAGAAACGTGTCAGGTCAGGCAGCCTACACTGCCTGATATCTCCAGTGACAAAAGCCTTTTGGCCAGCCTGGTTTCTGTGCTCAGACCACAGTTCAAAAGCCAAAAGAAAGATAGTATAATATGCCCAGCCCTTGAGGATTGCCCCACAGAAAGCAAGAACTCAAAGAAACGGGAGCAGAACTCAAAGAAAGACATACGCTCATTGTGGCATTGATCTCGGCGACTGTCTCTTCATCCGTTGGGAACTGGTAGATTTGGACACCGTTGCTGACCAGCTCACTCATGATTTTACTCTTGAACTTGTGCAATTCATTTTTTGCAATGGTGTCAGCCTTGGCAATGATGGGGATGATGTTCACCTGCAAGACAAGGACAGCACTGCACATGTTGCACCATGAGGAGAGTACAGGGCAGCATGCACATCCTGCAGCAATAGCCCCAGCACTGCCACCAGCTGACACCAACCCAGCAGAAGACTTCCCCATGGCTGCTGCCATAGTCAGGATAGGCAGGCAGCAGCAATTATGACCTTAAAAAGAAGTCAAATGCAATTTGGCAACATGCTATTTCCTGTCTCTGTCATATTCCCCTCTTTATCCAAATTGGCTGCACAGGAAATGCTGTCATAGACTATTACAAGCTGTTCCAAAAAAAAAAGGAAATTACCATATAGGCACTTCTCTGAGCCACAGCAGGCTGGGTGGCTGTGACAAACTCAGACAACAGCCTCCCACAGGAGCTCACTTAGGTGCTGCTATCAGGGACACGAGGGCACACCACAGGGCTGCTGTCCCACCACAGCAGGATGGGAGCTAGCAGTAACAGAGGTCTGCTCCTCCACCCACATGCACACACTCTACTACACCACTGCACTACAAAGCGAGGATTGGTTTTGTCCCTTTACAGCTCTTGGACAATCAAAGATAACAGCATGATGTAGTTAACAGAAATTAAAGATAAGGGACTGACTTTCTTCCCCACCCAGTGTGCAACACTGGTAGTAAACAGCAAGTGGCAGCATGTGAAAGCCCCAGAGAGATGGCAGAGTCCAGATGTAGCTGAACTGACCCATAAAAAGCAAGCTCCACACAAGTGTCTGCTTTGCTGAGAGAAGCTAGAGGCATGCAAGAAGAAGGAAAGCGGTGTTATTTCCTTTCCACTCCTCCCAGACAGACCATTTTTCTGTGTTTGATCTTGCAGAACTTGCTTTTTCTTGCTCTCCTCCGACAATATTGCTAGCACAGAAGATGATAATATTGACCTATATGAAGGGATTTTATCTACAGTACTTGAAAATCCTCTTATATTACATCAGTTAATTCTGTTCAGAGGATGTCCTGGAGTTATTAAATCCTCCTTTTGCCAAAAGAATGGCGATGAATGGCAGCTGGCTTATTTTGGGTTAATCACCGTAACCCTATTTTGAAGCCGAATAGAGCAGGGATGTTTCTCCATCACTATAATAAACCCCAATCAATGGGTCACTCTAGGAAATAAAGAAGCATCGTCATCATTTATCTTTTGCAGAATCAGAATCCACAGGAGCAGGGTGGACAGATTTAAACTGCTTAATCATGATGTATAGAAACAGAGAAATCTCAATTGAATGTACATTTGTACATTGGCTATTTTCCCTGAAAGAAGAGACATCAAAACTTACTAATTAGTAGTGAGGAACCACGATAAAAACCAAGTTCGGTTCCTGTTTTTGCGACTTAAGGAGGGCAACTGAAAAAATGCACGTGGAATGACATTTATTCAGACTCTTGGTGTTTATCAGATCATGGTTAGAGTAACATTACATTGCCTTGAAGTACAAATCACTTTTGTGTCTAGCTGGATGTGCTCAGAGCATGCAGACACAGCATTCTGATTTGTTTTTCTTTATAAGGTGACCTTATGTGTTTGGATGTACTTCTCTCCCTCTAACATATACTTATACGAGGTTTTATACCAAAACTAGTCACTGGATAAAGTAAACTAGAGATGGCAAAAAAACTCAGTGCAGAACTAGTTGAGTTCAGCTTCAACCTCTCATTTTTGTTTATGGGTTGAAAGAGGAAAAAACACTTTTTTTCCCCCAGCAGCCAAGTAATCTTTCAGTTGTGAACAAACCTGTCACTGAACTTGGCAGTGTTAAACCACAGCTCTCCTGTTAATTATACAGTGTAGCTGTGGAGCAAAGCAGTCTAGTTTCTTAACTGGGAATGGGACTGGAAAAGGATGAGAGTCTACGCTTCTATTAAATCTGTGCAAGGTATGAACCAGTAAATTATGACCCATCCCAGCAACCAGCCTGTGAAAATAAAATTTTCACACCACATCTCTGCCATTCCCTGCTGCTGAATACAGACAGTATTTTTCTGTGCAGGTTTAGCTAGGTCTTTGGCAACGTCATAAAGCCCACAAAAGCCAGCAGAGCTGTGCAGTGGGCATAACATGGGCAGCAAGTACCTTACTGTCGAGCTTCTTCATGGTGACCAAGTCTAGGGATTTCAGTGAGTGTCCAGTTGGTGCAATGAAATACAGGCAGGCATGAATTCTGGTGTCATGGTAATTGAACAGGGATCGTTTGATCTTCAGCTCCTCTTGCAAGTAGGCTTCAAACTGTGCATCAATGTACTCTACTATGGGCTTGTAGCTGAGGAGAGAGAAGAGAGAGCACTGAGCAAACATTTACTGCTGGGACAACACAAGTCACTGAACCACACTCAGGAAGCTTCATGGGTGCTCAGCGCATTATGAAGAAAAGTGCTGCACTTGGTTCCTACCTTCACCATGCAACCTACAGTCCCTTCCTACCAAGTGTGTGCTTTTGCCTGGTGCACAGGGAGTTTATTATGGACAAATTAGCAAGGAGAAGAGGCAGAGACCCTGGACTTTTGGTGCACACACACAAAGCTGCTACCCTGAAGAAAAATCTGTTTTGGAGTATCTCCCATTGAGATCTGAACCACTGATCTGATAACACCATTGAAAATCACCAAAAACAAGAAAATGTAACCATGAAATCACCTCCCCCTATTTATTCCATAATTTTGTTTGTGATCTTAAAAGAGGAAAGAAAGATATAGCCAGGGAAAAAAAGAAAAAAGGTTTTCAGGAATTGAAGCTTGTGAGCAAAACTTAAAATTCACTGCACGTTTGAGACTGTATGGGGGGACTGTTTTGACTGAAAAAAAATGTTGACATGGTTTAACATGCTCTGATCTGACTGATCATACTTCTGGAAAAGAAACTTCTCTGTTTGCTGCTTTCTCCATCAGGGCAACCTCAGAACCTCTGGCCCAATTAAGACCTCTGAGGATGGCACTGAGACCAGACAACACTGCCACTATCTCAAGTACTGGATTCATAGTGGTGTTCATGCCCTCCCTGAGGAGTGGCTGTGAGGAAGCAAGCAAAGGGGCGTTTTCAGGTTCTCCAGGAAACACAACAGGCAGCCAACAAGTTTTTTGTCCTGACCCTCTGCTCCAGATGCCACTGCAGCTGTTCAAGCAGTTGCTCAAAACTGTGGCTTATGTAGAACAGAGTCTTGCTCAATTTACCAAGGAAGAGCTATAGCAGGAAATAGCCATTGCTGCACAATGGCCACTGACACCGGACACTCAGGAAACATCATTGAGCACTGTTAGTTAATTTGCAGGCACAAGAAGCTAATAAAGCAGCAAGATTTTACACGCGGCAGACTAAAGTCCATACAAAAGCAGAGCTCTGCACTGGGACAGAGCAAAACGCAGGCTGTCTCTGGCCCTGCTCTCCAATTGGCTGCCAGGAAGTTAGAGGGGCTTCACTACCCACACCACTGGCATTTGTCTGCTGAATAAAGCAAATGCAAAGTGACCCGGCAGTAACAAGCTGCAGAGCATCCCCACTCTGAGCACCTGCTCCTCTTCTGAGCAGCTTTTGTTCTAGCCTGAGAGCATATGGCAGTGTCTGATGTGCAGAGCTCCTTCCAAGAGGCATGCGTGCCTCTCTGCATCAGCTCCACAGCATTGGCTAGGGAGCAGCAAAATAAGGACAACAGTTGCACTTCAGTGGCAGGTCAGGGAGCATGGAAGCATTCCAGAAACAAAGCATTGTAAAAATAATGATATTTTTCAAAAACCAAAGTTTTCATTAGGGAATAAGAAACGGTGTCTGCTCAGTCTCCACACTAGCAGAATTGTCAGTGTAATCTTTCACTTTAAGCTTGCCTTGTCAAAGAGATGATGTTGTTTATCTACCTAGCACCCTTATGGCTTTTGCTCAGTGCACACACTGACAGCCAGCATCCCTCATTTATTTAGGTGCAGGGAACAGAGTTGCAAAGAAGACTGCAGAGGGAGATGGGACTGCTGTAATGAGGGAATGCATGGCTCCAAGATGTAGGAAATGCATTAATATTAGCTTATTAGCCATTATCACAAATGACTGTTTTTAAACATAACAGCAAAAATCCATGTGGGCGTATATAAGGAATTGTGCAGGCTGCTCACAACACAGGCTGCCCAGAATATTTACTTCATACGTGCAACATGAAAATCTGTGCCTAGATTAAAACAAAACTCAGCTGGACTTGAGCAGTGCAAGATGTTGTGGGCAGGAACTACAATCCGAGTTCCATTCACCTGAAGGTGGAAAAACAATTGCAACATGAGAATGCATATTCAAGTATTTCTACATTTCAATTCAGGTAGATACTCAAACTAAGCTGCACATAGACAAAGGGGATCAACTCTGGTGCAAGTACATTCAGCAGCAGAGAGGGGGATTTTGGTGTGCAAGGTGTGTCCTGAAATTGAGGAGGTAGCATCACGGAATCATAGAATCATTAAGGTTGGAAAAGACCTCTAAAATCATCAAGTCCAACCATCATTCCCTTCCCACCATGCCCACTAATCATGCCCCTCAGTGCCACATCCACCTGGCTCTTGAACACCTCCAGAGAGAGTGACTGCACCACCTCCCTGTGCAGCCTGTGCCACTGCATTATCAATCCTTCTGAGCATAAATTTTTTCAGATATCCAACCTGAACCTCCCCTGATGCAACTTATGGCCATAACCTCTCATCCTATCACTAGTTATCTGGAAGAAGATTTCACACTAGCTTGTGTCACAGGCTTGCTTTCAAACTTTGTACTGAACAGTGTATCCACCAACACTGACTTGCTGATGCCAGTTTCACTTGATGATTGCTGGCTGGAAATACATGCAATGAGCAAAAGCCATTAGGGTGCTAAGGAGATGACCACCATCAACTTTTTGACAAGGCAGGCAGTTGTGCAGAGGAGCAGGGCATTGCGGTGTGCAAGGGAGGGTCCTGAAATCAGGAAGACCCCAGGGCAAGTAGAGAGCTGCCTGGAGCTATTCCCAGCTCAAGAGGCCAGCTCACTTAGCAGTCATCACTAGGATATCAGGGAGTGTGAAAGGGAGATGAATGGGTGGAGGGAAACATTGCCATCCCTGCAAGAAAAGTACCAATGGACATTTGCAAGTAGCAGAGGGTCCCTTACCCTCTTGCCATCAGGGAGAAGGAGACCTAAGAGACAGGGAGGAATAGAAATAGATCTCTCCTTAGATCTTAGAATTAGATCTTCCTTAGTGGAAGGCAAACACCCTCCGTGCTCACTTCACCCTTTCAGGTGCCCTTCCACTATAGAAATGAGGGTCTGGAACTTGAGGGACAGGCAAATGAGGATGTTGATGGGTCAGGATGGATTTTATCCACAGGTACTGAGGGTGCTGGCAGAAGTGCTCACCAAGCTGCTTTCCATCATTTATCAGCAGCCCTTGTCAAACAGGGAGGATCTAGGTGACAGGAGACTATGTCACTACTATGACACCCATTTACAAGAAGGGTCAGAGGGAAGATCCATAGAACTACTGGTCTGTCAGTTTGATCTCAGTATCAGGGAAGTTCACAGAGCAAATCATCTTGAGTGAATCACAGAGCATGTGTAGGACAAGCAGGGAATCAGGCCCAGACAGCATGGGGTTATGAAGGGCAGGTCCTGTTTGAGCAACCTGATCACCTTCCATGACCAGGTGATCTTTCCCATTGAACAAGGCAAATGCTATGAAGGTAACCTACCTAGACTTTAGTAAAGCCTTTATCTCTCACAGCATTCTCCTGGAGAAGCTGGCAGCCCATGGCTTGAGCAGGTATACTCTTCTCTGAGTAAAATCTAAGCTGTGTGGCCAGGCCCAGAGAGTGGTGGTGAGTGCAGTTAAATCTAGTTGGAGACCAGTCATCAGTATTTTCCTCAGGAGTCAGTATTGTGGCCAGTCTGTTCAATATTTTTATTGATGTTATGAATGAGAGGAATGAGTGCATCCTCAGTAAGTCTGTAGAACACACCAAGTTGGGAGGAAGTGTTGATCTGCCTTTGGGTAGCAAGGCTCTAAAGAGGGATCTGGATAGGCTGGATAGATGGGCTGAGGCCAATTGCATGAGTTTCATAAAGACCAAGTGCATTTTGGCTACAAAAACTAACTCCATGCATCACTACAGGCATATAGCAGTGCCTGGAAAGTTGAGTGGAAGAAAAGAATCTGGGGCTATTAGTCAACAACCAGTTGAACATGAGCCAGCAATATGCTCAGGTGGACAAGAAGCCAACAGCATCCTGGTTGGTGTCAGAAATAGTGTAGTCAGCAGGACTTGGAAAGTGATCACCCTTCTGTTCTTGGAGCTGATGGGGCCCACACCTCTAGCACCACGTTCAGTTCTGACCCCTCCACTACAAGAAAGATATTGAGGCCCTGGAGTGTGACCAGAGAGGGGAATGAAGCTGCGAAGAACCTGAAACACAAGCCTTATGGAGAGTGGCTGAGGTAACTGTGGTTGTTCAGTCTAGAGAAGAGGCTCAGGGGAGACCTGAGCGCTCTACAATAACATAAGAGGTTGAGGTAAGGCAGGGTAAGCTTCTCCCAGGTTACAGTGGCAGGATAAGACAGAATGGCTTTAAGTTTTGCCAGTGGTGATTCATGTTGGATAATAGGAAAAACTTCATCTTAGAAAAAGTGGTAATGCATTGGAACAGGCTGCCCAGGGAGACAGTGGAGCCACCATCCCTGGAGGTGTTCATTAAATGTGTAGATGTGCCACTGAGGGACACGGTTTAGCAGACTTGCTGGTGATGGTTTGGACTGGATGATCTTAGAGGTCTTTTCCAACCTTAGTGATGCTACGATAAGGCTGGCAGAAACGTAGCTCCAGCTTTGTAACCCTCTACTTGATCCTTTTACTTCTTCAGTTTCTCGCCACTTCTACCCGCCTCTCAAGGTCAGCAGTGCCAGCTGTCACACTAGAATCACATAGTATCCCCAGAACAACAAGGGACCTACCCTGTTCCCCACACAGGATTGAGACTTTCTGATCTCAGAGCACATCAGCACCAGGACTCCTTCTCCCAGTAGAAATAAATTTACCTGTCATCTTTGTTAATTTGATCTCCAAATCCAACCGTGTCAACAATGGTCAGCTTCAGACGGACATTACTCTCCTGGAGCTCATAACTCCTGGCTTTCAATCTCACACCAGGCTCATTGTGTGTAGCAGGCTCACTTTCAAACTTTGTATTGAACAGAGTGTCCATCAGCGTTGACTTGCCGATGCCAGTTTCACCTGAGCAGATAAAAACAGAGTCAGAATGGTGCCATCTCCTATCCCAATCTCATCCTCAGGCACATTCACCAGGTTAAGGAGTTACCCTGCTTTTCCACTAGTGGAATTAGGCTATGTACATACAGCCAAGTAAAATAATCCCTGGAGGAACAGATGTCTTTTGAGACAGTCTCAGTCTCTACCAATACCCCTGGACTGAACAAGGGACTTTGTGGACAACATGAGATGACAGCAGCTCTTGCCTCTGCAGGTCAGACTGGCCAGGTCTGTGCAGCGCATCCTGCAGATGTCCCTGATCAAAGCACCATGCACCAGCGAATCCAAAACAAGCTCCTGTCAGGCAAAAGCTGCTGCTCTGACAGGCATAAGATAAAGCAAATGCCTTCTGAGCTAAAAACTATCACCTGCAGGTAGAGAGCCAGGCTGAGCTAGAAACAGCAAAAGGAAAAAAAGAGACCGTTTTAAGAACAGTCACTTAGACATTTGCTGAGCGAGGCCCTTGGCATAAAAAAGGAAAAGGACTCCTTCCAGCAAATGCCTGCTGCTACCAGAAGTCAGTTACTGGACTTACTACACTGGCATGGCGGGTAAGACAGATAGTCACTCCTTTCCCAAGGAAGCATTTGCTCTCGGTGGAGTTCAGCTGTTACTTGTTGTTTTTACATTGTTATGACCTGACCAGAGCTTTAGGCACACTCCTGCTTGACAGCACAAAGATGAAGCAGCATGAAGCATTCTTACTTGAGAAATACTTAATTCTCTTTGTAACACTGTTGGTCAAGACCTCGTTCTGCTGGGTTTTTTTGCTTTTGTTTTTTTTACAGAAGCAAACTGTAACTTCTCTCAACTCTAAGCTTGATTCTCAAGGAGGCATTCAGTTCTGTGTGGTTTTATGCCCTTCTTTTTTTCCCTCCCAAAATCATTTCTATTTGTTTTTCAAGAGAACTACAAAAAACAAAAATGCAATTTGGGTAATGAAGACTTGAGAGAAGTACATAAAATTAAAAAAATAAAAAATAATAACATCTGAAATAGCATACTACATAAATACCAACTTTTAAAACTGCCTCGGTGCAATTAGTAACACCGATGAAAGCATTAGCCTAAATCCCATTTTTAAGTCAGAAGTGTTTGCTTAGTGTTACCCTCTCCAACTGCTACTGCTGCCCATGCTGTGAGCAGGGGGTGGGCTGAGGAAGTATCTCAAGGTCATACCACAAATAAGCCAAGTTTTCAGTAAAATTTCCTCTCCACACAATTTTTAATAACAGAAGTGACAGAAATGCCAAGCTGCATCTCTTCTGAAGAAATCCAAACCACGTTCATTGTTGCACTACAGTTAGCATTTAGGCAAACTACTCGCTTGTGAACAAGATTCCCCACTGCCCTGAAAAATCTTAAATTGAAGTGATTGATTCACCAATGCAGAAAATAAAGGGGGAGAAGAGAGCCTGCATCTGGGATGGCCCCCAAGCATGTCTCTGGGCTGTCTGCACTCTTCTAGGACCTCTCACTCAAAATGTGCAGAAGCCCCACTTCGAAGACCTCAGCAAACCATGTGGTATTTGTGTCCACAGAAACAGTCAGCAGCTATGCATTATAGTGAGCTCCTGATGTGAAAGCAGCACTGCTGAATGCTCTGCTCGATCAGCATTGCAGCATTTCAGCCATGCACACTGCAACTAAAAGCTTCACATTACTATGTCAAAGTCGATGGTGTCCTTTCTGAAAACACAATTTGAAAAGTTTTGTTTTAAGGAGAAAGTTTCTCCTCTTTGGACAACTGCAGGAACTTGTGTGAAATTTTAATCTGGAGCTAAAAATGGTTGATCAGCACATTTTATAAGAGAAGAGTTGGAGCAAATTGCTGCTAATGGAAATGTATCAAGTCATGCTAAGAGAGGAATATTTACTGCAAGAGAAAAAGGCAATTAATTTATGCCATTTTGATCAAAGAGCTGCCTGCTAATCTAGATATTCCCTGCTGAATTTTAAATGGTTTCATGCTGCTAGAAGAGCCATGTGATGGCTGATACCCTGAGCACAAACAAGTATACTACTCTTATCTCATTCTTCACTGCACAAAGCTATGAAGAGGAAATGAGTTCATTTGCCAGATTTTTTCAGATGGTTTATCCTGCTCTGCAGACAAAGTCTCATCTTGCCACAGAACATCACAGAGGGCTGTGGTTTATTCCTAGTTAATTAATTTATTAAAAACACAGAATCATAGAATGGCTTGAGTTGGAAGGGACCTCAAGGATCATCACATTCCAAACACCTGCCCAGGCAGGGTTGCCAATTGCTAGATTAAGTATCAGGCTGCCCAGGGTCCCATCCAACCTGGCCCTGAAACCCTCCAGGGATGGGGCACCCACAGCCTCTCTAGGCAACATCCACAACCTCTCTGGATCCCCCCTATTAGAAGGGACAATATGCCCTCCTTAAGCATTAAGTAAACAGTGGATGAAAAGATATTTTCTGTGGACTGTTTTGTAAAGCTAACAGTAAAAGACAGCATTTTTAAGTATTCATAAACCTCAATCACAGGAGATATCCTGAAGGTGTCCACCGCTAGGTCAGTGATGTTTTAGCACACAGCTCCCTAGGGCTGAGCAACGGATTTCTCTCTGTATAATAGCTATAAAGTATAGAGACAGTCAGCACCTCTCCATATTCAAAAGAATCTGGTACCTCCCCATATTGCACTTCTGAAAAATTTGGGTAAAATTACACAGTAACTCAGGCTACAGAACCAACTCGCAGCACCCAGATTAAATGCAGCAGAGAATAAGTGACAGACTTTGTACTTGATACATCATTTGGAGTCTAAAAACAACATCGTTTCCAACTGGAAAAACTAAGAATATAACAAGGTAGGCAAGCAAAGCCTGGAAGAAAAGAAATGCCATTCACTGAGCAGCAGCCTCTGTGCCTAAATTTAAATTACATTAACATTTTTCCAAATATTCATTCAATTCCCAAATCAACTTATTTTTCTTACGGCAGCCTTTGGGAAAAGCAGGACCCCAGGACCATCAACACCTTGAACACCTTTGAATTCAAAAATCTCAAATCAAGGGACAGCAAGAAAAAAGGAGAAGTGGAATAGTAGTTCCTAGCCTAGAGCAGCTCTAGAAATAAGCTGTCACTTCCCTGCCACTAAAGTCAATAGTGGCTCAGATCTTACCCTTTGGATAAGATGCTAACTTGTGGACTTGCATGGAACCCATAATGTGAAACAACTTACCCACACACAGGATGTTGAAGCAGAAGCCCTGTGACGTTGACTTGTTAACCAGCTGATCAGGGAGGCTGTCAAAGCCCACATGGCCAGACAGGGACAGGTTCCTAAGGTCATCATTCTGTAAGGGCAAGAAGAAAGACATGTAACAGGGAGGCTGAGTAGCAGGTCACATCCAACACAGATCAGGGTGACTCAGAAGTTTTCAGAAGACAACAGTTTCATCTCAGGTTTGTCTAACCATATGAGCTCTCTGCACTTGTACCCAGCTCTCCACTGTGGGGTTCCAGAGCTAACTGTCCCCAACACTAAGGCATGCAAGCACTTTCAAGACTGCTTTTCCATGCCTGTGACTGATGAACTGGGTGTAGCCAACTACCAACACCCAAACACTGTTTCTGAGGCTTCAGCATCTTGTTACCAACATCATCTCTTTTACTGACCCACAACAGTGATTTTCTGGAAAAGCTTGTTGATAGAAGGAGACTCTGGGATTTAGGCATGCTATGAATGGTTAAATTAAACATTTGTAACACAAGTATTTTTAAAACACCAGTGGGCTTGGGTTTATGGTTAAGTGAAAGGAGTTTGGGGCAGATCCCAGAAAGCATTGGGTGCCCGTGACTCATAGGCTGTGCAGAAACTGGTGGGTGTGAAACATCCCTCTGCGCAGTACTGGTATCTCTTTCCCTGATATATTTTGGGAAAGCAAGTACTGCCTCATCATCAGTTACTCAGCAGGAATGGGAGTTAGACTCATCTCCTGCATCTGTGTCAGTTATTTTTGCTACATGGTTTTTTGATTGCGTGTTGGTTTTTTTTTCCTACAAGCAGCAAACATCAACAAAACCAGTACCTGCATTTTCAATACTGGGTATTTTTTTCTACAAGCTGCGCCGCATAACAGGAGACAAAACTGTAGTCTGTTATCTGCCTGGAACAGCAAAACCCTCAGGAAAATGCCTGGAGCCCAAGGTGTGGGCAGAGATGAAAGAAGCCCACATCTCCATGTCCCTGCAGTGGTCTCCAAATAGCAGCACACTTCACTGAGTAGTAGGGATACAGAAAGGAGGATTTGTTCACTGCAAGGAGAGCTCAGCAACTTGCAAGTGCTCAGGGGGGACCCCAGCAACCCACTGACACAGATGTAGCCCTGCTTAACACAATACCCCTATTACATACTCCATGGAACATGCTGGACAATTTGAGACTGCTGGGCTGAATTAATCTCTCTCCTCTCTCATGGCAGAGGCTGAACATTTTCACCTTTGTATGACAATTAGCACTTTTTATTGTTTGCAATCATCAGCATGAATCTTCCCATGGCCAAAACCACTTCTGCAATCACCTTTTTGCTTTTGTCACCACCAATTAGCCTGAACACACTGGGCTGAGCTCATACAGCTGCCCAGCAGCCCCCAGGGCTCTAGAGGTTCAGCAAGATCTGAAAGAAGTGGAAGCCCAAGTGGCACACAAGCTCAGAGGTACCAACGTGGAAACAAACCTCTGCTGGAGACCAAAAAGTATGGCTGCTCAGCATATAATTAGCAGAACAGGCAAGTGAATCATGCATTCAGTCTGGCAAGAAAGAAGTGTTTAAAAAACAACAAGACGTTAAATCAGATGGTCACCATGCTCAGGCTGTGAGTTGCTGTGACAGCCATCAAGGAGAGGCAGCAGGCTGCGTTCTCAAGTGAGTCACCCCGCTGCTAACTGGGTGCCTACAGTCAATAAGAAGAGGAACGCTGCCATAAGCAAAGGATCTTTTGCCCAGAGTTGAGCCCAGGGCCCAAGATGTACACGTGAAGGCAGATGAGCAGTACTCTGGGGCCCAATGTACTCCACCTGCCACAGGAAGGCAGAGGGCATTCCACCCAGAGGAGAAAGGCACACCATCACTCTGCCCACCAAGGGAATTCCTCATTTTTCCCTTTGGAGACTCACATAACTCAGCACAAGACCTCTCTTTCCTCCACACTGCATCTAAACACACTCCTGGATCAAACCAACCCTTCCACTGCCCCTCAGCCCACAGTGCAGTCCTGATGGTGCCTTAGTAATAATGCCCAGACACACCATTGAATGTGGAAGCACCGATCTCTTGCAAGCTCTACAAGAATAATCCCTCCCAGCCTGCAATCTCTGAAGGCATAAACAGGATCAGCCTGGGGAAAACCACTGCTCTGCAGACCTCCACAGAGAGCACCACAGACATACACAGACTTGGGTGAACGTCTGGACAGTGTCAGAAGCCAGGAGACTTTAAGACATCCTAAATGCAGTTTTTAGGTTGAAACTTCCTTAGGACAAAGTCCTGTTTCTACAGACTCCCACTTTACAGGGCAAAAAATCTTCCCTCCCTCTTCATATACTATCTATGTGACCAGAAAGGAATTTTAGAACATCTAAAACCATATGCCAGCCCTACAAAAGCTACAGCACAATAAATAAATGCTTGTTTATTGGGACAGATACTGAGCACTTTTCTCTGCAGTGTGACCTACAGCTCATTTAACAGTTAATATTTCTTGGATCAGCAATCATATTGCAGATGTTCTGAAGAGATGAATTGCCTGTACCCCATCTCCCAACACCCTTAGCTGTAAGGAAAAATAGACATTCCTTGCAGAATGACAAGAAAGACTGTGGGCTCAGAGCCCTGCTAACTCTGCACTGGATCTGGTTTTCTTCACACATGGCTCCTGGTGGTAACGGCTTTATAGGTCAAGCAGTGCCGTAACGGATGCTCTGGGCTTGTCTGGATGTAATTCAGTGAAGCTCTGTAAAACAATTTGGCTGACGAGGCGTGTGCAAGGATAGAAGTGGCTCATTCCTTCTAAGCCGCTGTGGCTTGGCAGAGCTAACAGGAATAAAGGGAAATAAACCTATTTTTTCTCATTGGAGACAGCAACAGCATGCCTGCAGCTAGGGAGAAGGTGGGCTGCAGGATTAGAAGAGGGCCACTTCTGGAGGTGCAGTGCAAAGCAGAGTACTTCCTTATGCTTGAGAAGGTGCCTGGTCAGCAAGCTAAGATGCAGAAAGAAGTATCTCCCAGAAACTTGCAGAGCATGAGACCAGAAAGAAATCTGTAGTTACTGCCCTGGTCTCCTCACTCAGCCCCGAACCACAGCAGCTGTTCCCTCAGCCCCGACAGCCTTCTGGCTGAGCCCCTTCTGCTTTAATTCTGCTAGCAAAATATCCCCCTCATCCCCTCCTGTCCCACTGCTTCTGGCATCTGGGGGTCAGCTTCACATGGCCTCCCAAGAGTTAAAGAAAACAAAAATGAGCCTCCAATTCAAGAGGGGAAAAATTCTGGTATGCAAAACATGGAGCTAGACCACAAATATGAAGCGAGTGTTTAGTTATTGGAGGCCACACGACTTCAGAGGAACCTTTGAGAAATTCTGAAAGCTTTTATTGTTGTCAGCAGCACAGGCCAGCCACATTTTTGCCCTGTTACCAGGCACAGGTTCCGGCACTTTAAGTAATCTCAGTTGCATCCGAAGCCAGGGACCTCAACAGACGAGCTGAGCAAGCAGTAGTAGCACAGAAGCAAAGAGCACTAGGGACAAGGCAGATCTATCAGAACCTTTCCCCATGTTAAAGCCAATAGGATATGAAGCATTCCCAAGCCTGCACCAAAGTCAAGCTCACTGTTGGAGTTGCTTGTGACCTCCCCTTCTTTCCTTGCACGGGCTGAAGTGACGACTGAGCCCTTAATTCTTAGATGAGGAAACTCACACATAACACTGGGGAAAACAAAAGGAAACAACCCTCCCCCCGCCATAGCACATTCATGGTGCAAGAACGCAGACCATGGAAATCAGTCCATTAATCACGAAAGGAAGGCCTGTTGTTGTTTTAGGCAGGATAACCATCAGTGTCACCAGCCTAAGAGGGGGAGTTCCTGTCTCCACGCCTGGCTGCCAGCTGGGGCAGATGTACGCAAGCTACTGGAGGCTGGGAGGTCTTTTTTCCTTGCATAAGGAGCAGACCACTGCAGAAGACATCCACTCGTTCTGTGGATTATTACGCCAAGTAAACCATGAAGATCCATCAGAGGGAGGCAAGCTGGATGGCCAGTGCTCACAGTGCTGCCATAGCTCCCTGACTTTTGCCCAGAAATAGCTTGATAACTAGAGAGGACATGGGGAACACCAAGGCTCACCCTGAACATGCCGTTACATCCTTTTAATCCTTGAAAATCAGGGTAGCAGAAGAGTCTGGCTTCCCCAGGCCCAGCACCAAGTGCCTGTGGCCAACAGAGCAGCTTCCATTGGCACAGCACAGCATGAGGATAGGTAAAAGGATACAGCCACATTCCTCTGGGAAGAGGGAAGTCAGCGAAATCCAACAATTCCAAAGTGGCTGCAGGGAGTAGGAAAGAACATTTATCTTCCAGGCAAAATGTTTGGCTAAAGGTCAGCACAGACTCAGAGCAGTAACGGCTGCATTTGAGCCAAGGGCTGACATAAAAGACATTTTCCTCCATACGTTTCCAAAAACCACTAACTTTTCTATTTGGAGTAAAAGTGACTAATGCCTCTAGCAGCCCCTGATGTCACAAACTGCTAACCAGGAGGGAAAAAAAGCTGGACTTTGGGGATGATAAGGACCATATGTGCATTCCAGCAAGACTTGTAAACTCACTGGAAGAAAAAAAAAAAAAAAAAAAAAAAGGATTGAGGAAGGAAAGGAAGGAGGAAGGGAGGGGGAAGACATAATGTCACAAACAAGAATGAAGACCAAGTAAAGGCAGTGCCCAATGAGAACCAGATGCTCTCAACTCCCCCAGCCCAGCACTCCTGACAGGAGGACAACATGCAGCTAACAGCCTTTCTCACTGTCTACATCAACCTGACAAATTAAACGTTACAGTCACTGCCATTCTCCTCAGGCTGAGACCCCACTCACTCATTCCCAAAACTGCTCCTAATTTATTCTCATTTCCCCACAGTTTGTCTTTTGAGGCAGCACATGCAGAGGAAAGATGCTATGTAGGTATTAGCTAAGTTTTCTTCCCCCCTTCCCCAACCTCCCCACACCTCTTTCACTACAGAATCCCACATCATCGCAGATGGAGTCCAGCAAGACAGCAGAGAGGAAGAAAATAACAGCCATTTCTTCCTGTATTCCACTGCCATGCACTTAAAATAGCACTGAAACAGCTGCATCACAGGCTGTTGAATAAGTGGATGTAGCCTTTGCTAACAGCTAGAGGCACACACAATACGAGGCACGACACAGAGAAGTATGACCCACAATCCCAGCAGGACTCACACGGGGCCCACTAACAGGGAGTTTGTTGGGACACAATCCCAGGCACAGCAGAGCACAGAGGGTGTAAACCTGGCAGTGCAGCCTCGGAGCCCATTGCCATGTTTTCTTCCAAAATTCTCCAGGCTTCTCCAAACCCTGGCCTTGCTAGCTGCATGAACATCATTGGAGCAAAACACAGAGCCTTTCAGAAAGAAAGGCAGCCCATGGGACTTTCTTATAAACCTGTAACAAAGCAGCACTGTTCCAATACCTGAATCAAATTAAAGGCCACTCCACACACAAAGCAGCAATTCTCCTTCTCAGGTGGTGCAGGCTTGCTTACCACCCCTTAATCCCATGTTTTCTGCCCTGCAATACTGCAACTGCACATCTGGGGCATGTTTTGCCAGCTCCCATTTAGCAGGCTCCAGAACTGAGAAGTGCCCTATATCATGCTCAGGATAATTAATGAGCTCTGGGATCTATCAGCAGGATTCGCATTAATGCTGTGCTTCACCAACTTGGTTGGAGGCAGAGGGACAGCACAGCACTGCCCTGTGTGTAGGCACCAAAAAGCAGTGCTACAGCTCTCTGCTGAGACCCAATTACCGAGCACAGCCCACAGAGCAGAGTGTATCAAGGCTCCAGACTGCATATTTATTAGTTCTCTTAATCCTGGACTAAATAATTTAAATCTATCACAGTAATTCTCACACTAAAGTCCTAGGACATTGCTGACATACATGCATACCATATGATTTCTTCATAGCACAGGTACCCCAACACGAGTATGAATGGGTCTCAACTTCAAACTAAGTAATCATTCAGCTCCGTAAATTCACATTGGCGCATCAATAACTTGTACTGGGTTTGCAGTTACTGAGGACCTAAACGAAGCAGAGACTTTTTAAAAGGACTCATTTGCCTACCAGGACTGAACTGAAAGAGCTGGCTTTGACCAGCTCTTCTTAAGACCATATCCCACAGGCACACATGCCACTAAAGATACACAATTAAAAAAAAAAAAAAAAAAAGAGAGATAAAACACCTCAGCTTTGGATGACTTTGTATTTTTATACTCACTGGCAACGCGTGTACTTGAACATTACTGATCAAGTAATCAATATGACAACCAAGCAGCAAAACCAGATTTGAAGTTGTTCATTCAAACCAAGAGGAAGGCAACTTCGGGGTGTGAAGGCATGGCCTTTATACCTGCTTTAAAATAGCAAAATGAGAATATGCATTGCCTTTTATGGCCCAGGAAGCTATTAGAGGGCATCACATAAGTCTTTAAAAAGAATCACTAAAAAGAGGTCAGCAATCAGGGAATATAGAGGGTCACAGATAATGCTGTTCACATTAGCATACAATTTGCTTTTTTCAGCAGGAAAAAAAATGAAGTTAAGTTGATCCGGATCTGCATGTAGAGGAATTGAACTATTTAGCTGACAGGTTTGAAACATTGCTCTTAAAGCTCTCAACAGAAACAATTTTTCCTGCTTGACTTCAGCATGTCTTCGCTTTCCTGTCTTTAAACAGGGAAAGATTTTCATAAGTAGGACGTGCTTCAAGGAGCAATTCCCCATTTTGGCTGAAGCACTTCCTTCCCTCTACCTCATTAATTCCAAATTTCCACGGCTGCCTCAGAAGGCTGTGTTTTGTCTTCATCCAATTAACATTTTTTTAAAGATCTTCCAGAGGAAAGTAGATCTGGCCCAGGCCTGTGGCACAGCCATAATGCTAATATCACGAGGAGGAGGTGGGACTGCAAAGCCACTTTACACCAGGCCTTTTCTTCTCCTTGTGTCTGGCTGCACTGATAGACAGCCCCGGAATTTACATTTCTGGGCTTGCTGGGAAGCACAAGACAAAACATTTTTCTCACACGTGGGTTGCAGACAGGAACGTTCCCACAGTCATCTCCACATTCATCACTTGCAAAGAGGCAGGACCACAGAGGCATTTGATGACTGCTGCAACGCTGGGGATACTCCAAGTCATAAAGAATCCCTGGACAGGACACCGGCAATTGCCCAACATATACTCCAACTTTTTGAACTCCACAAATGCATTGTAAGAGAGCAGGCTAAACAAACACTCATAGCACCAGAGGAGAGGATTAACTCTCCAGTCACAAGGAATCCAAGGACGAGTTTCTCAAGCTCCAGTCCTGAGCTCGTGGTAGAGAGAAGCCTTCTATCCCAAAGAGCTGCACCAGTTCCTGTATACACAAAGAGCCCTGCTCTGACCCATCTCTTTCATGCACCCTCTCCTTAGTCCCCAATAAAGAGGGGGAAAAAAAGCTCTCTCTTTGCATTTTAGCTGATCACGACTTCAAACAGCAAGCCCCCACTGCAGCCCAGGCCTCACAAGCCTCCTGCCAAGCACAGTTAACCTCTCTTCTGGAGTTGAGCATTTCTGCTGATCCCCTCTAAAGGTATTAGGAAAGTAGCAGCATTGTTTTTATAGAAATTTCACACCTTTCTCAGAGAAGACTAACAGCAAGCTGTCTTCTCTCTTTTCCACACCACCCTCAAGTGCCCTGCAAAGGAGGCTCAGGCAGACACCCTAAAGTCAGAATGGTGTTTTCTGCAGGAGACCAGCCTGAGAATATGGATCCTCCCCACTTACAGGCAATGATACCAGCATTAAGCTTGACACACAAGTTTCTTTTACAAGGACCTATTTTCCAAACACCTCTTTGACTGAGGCAGAATTAAATAAGTAGTTCAATTCATGCAACTGGGAATACATTATGAAAGCAATGAGGCCACACCACAGCTCTAAGATGCATCAAGCCCAGTGCCATGTGAGCACTTCTCCTTCTCCAGCACTGGAGCTGGCAAGAAGCAGGGGGCTCAAGGCACATTGCTGGCACAGCCCTGAGACTGCTGGACGCCCCTTCAGCAAGGGCATGCAGTATTTGCATTGCTCATACCTGTACCTGAGCTTGTAGCTTTCAGCAATTGCAGGACTGTGCAAGCATCAGGCCAAGCTCAGGTCATACCAGCAGCTTCAATTCCTGTAATCACCTCGCCATCTTATAAACAGCCCGTGATGATTTCCTTAATTACTTGCTGGCAATTCCCTAATGCAGCTTATAAGTAAGCAAGATATTTCTCAGCAGGAAAAGCCATGTTTTAGGGCAGCCACAGAACTTCACTTCTGAAAGCTACAATCGCATAACATGGAGTGAAAACAACATCCTCATCTTTGTACGAGATGCCTTGGAGGTAAAAAAAAGATCCTGGAGAAAAGACCTGGAAAAGCAGATAACTTCACAGCATTCGGGATAAACAGCCACATGATTTGCCTTCATTTTCCTGTTCCTTTACCAGTAGTCAGACAGGAACAACTACTGTGCAACTGAAATAATGAAGCCTACCTGAGACTGGAGGAAGTCCAGGCCACAACTTCTCAGAAAAATGCATGAGCTCAGACAAACCTATCATTTTAGAGCTGTGGCTACACACCCACCTGACTTGAGTGCTGAAAACAGATCTGGCAATGACTAAAAGGTTTGGTTCCATTGACTAACACAAGTTAGGACCTTGGCTAAAGCTCGTGACCTTTATCCTTCTCCCCTGCTCTCTCTCTCTCTCTCCTCTCCCCCTTCCTTGCCAGAGCTCAAACTTGCTGCCAGGCTTCCCACTAAGACATCACATTTTTAAGCAGCCAGGCTCAAAACAGAGCCCACATCACCCTCCACTTCAGCCTGCAGTCTCCAAGAATATACATACACAGGTTTGGATGCTTAAAAAACTGTTGACAAGCTGATGCTTTAAAAAAAAAAAAAATAAAAAAAATCTAACAGCATACCTCTGAAGCACAAACAGATGAATGGGGTCCTTCAGTGGTGGTACTTCATTATGAAACCACTGTTCTCTTCTGCAACAGCATTCCTGTATCCAGGCTCCCTAGGGCTGGCTAGAGCAAGCAATTGCATACTCCTACATAGATCAGGGGTATCTTCTGGGCAATACAGTGCTGACAAATAACAATTTCCCATAATCTACAACTTCAAGCACATTTATTAGCTTAATCCTAATAACACAAATAAAACCAGATGCAGAATTGGCATAAATCATTCCCTGTGAAAAATCTGCCCACATTTCCCACATGCGTCTTTCTCAGTAAAACACCAGCCTGCAGAGTTAGCCTTTTCTTCCTTCCCCATTATCTGGAAATAGTGGCAGTTCAGAGCAACCAAGATGGATGCAGAAGGGGGACGAGGCTGGCACAGGGCCATTTCAATGGCTGGCTTCTCTCCCAGTGAAGATGTTCCTGCATTTGTACCTACCAGAACCAGGACAGAGTTCACGCACAGGGATCAAACTCCAAGGGCTGCAGTCTCTCCCCTGAAATCTTGTCCTAGCAAGCTTTGGAGGTTCAGGTGTTGCACCAAATCACACTATTTCTCTTCTGAATTCTACTATTGGGCTCTGGCCCCAGACCACCACAGGTCAGGGACCTGCTCACAGAGTGGAAACAAGGACAATGACCAGCATCAGCCAACAAATTCAAGGTTGCAGATGCAAAGAGAGAGCAAAGCCTCTCAGCCTGAGTAGCTACTTGCCCAAGGCCTCTCTCAGCTCCCTGGCAAGGCAGAGTCCTCAGGAGGCTCAGGTGCTGCAAGTACAAAGCATGACACCGTAGTATTGCTGCACCAGATCTGATAGGCATGAACAATCACTGAGGTTGGGTTTGGCCCAGTAACCTCATATTTTACAGCCTGCAATGCACTTGCATGCATCTTAAGCTCAGCAGCACTGCTGAGTACCTACAGCAAGCTTTTAAGAAGCAGTCCAGATTTTAAGGGGAGGAAGTACTCATGCAAATAGTTTCAGATGTTGTCTATCCCTGAATCTTCATTTTTCTTAACTCTTTTCTTGCCTTCTTTTATCTTAGGGCAACAGTTTTAACTTTTGCCCTCAAGGAAGCCACATATACACCCCAACACTCCAAATCAGCATCCTCGAATAAAAGAACCCATTGGGAATGGTGTATAAATGCCAAGCATGAGGAAATAAGCAAGAAAAAAATATCTTTCTTTTGTAACACTGGGTATTACTTCGAGCAACTGCATGTAAAGAGCAAAAACTCCTAAAGGAAAATATTAACAGTATTTCTACAAACGAACTTCCATTAATGTCTAAATCCAGACTTTAGTTAGATGCCCTGGATCCATAAAATCATGTTCCCATTTATAATAATTCTAAGACCTTGATCCAAATTTTACTAGCAACTTTAAAGGGCTTGATGTCCCCATCAAGTTTATTACATGAGGAAGAATATTAAAAAAAAAAAAAAAAAAAAAAAAAAACATATAGCTGTGTTCTGAATGGTTTTCCAGGACTATTCTACCAATCCTGATAAAATGATGCACATCCCTAACTTGGCAGCAGGCTCATCAAGGCTAAAATCTGACAGAGTATGTCAGAGCTTTGGTGCCATTGCCCACTGATAAGTGAGATCACAAGTGAAAGCCCCAGAAGGTCACTGTGTACTTCATCCTATCCACTAGGAAGTGGACCCCAGCCTGCAGGAATTCAGTTATCAGTGCTATTCAGAAGCACAAGGAGACTGCGCATTAGGGCCGATGCTTATCTAATACATGACATTTTATGGGAACATTGAGTTTTTAACCAGAGGACAGTGCACTCAGGCCAGTCACTGACACCTGTGCAGGCACACAGAGCCCCGTAGCTCCCAAGGCAGGGCCAGCAGTCTGAGCTGCTCATTCCCCCGAAGGCAATAGCTGCAGGGTGAGCTGCAAGACTGCTGGGTGCCAGCTCTAGGTAACCTTTGATGAGTTTCTGCTTGGTAGATTCCCATATACAAGCACTGGATGAGCAGGGAACAAACAACAATTAGAGAGAGGCAGGTACTGCCCCTGCCCTGTGCCTTGCCAGAGGCTTCCTGCCTGCGTACTGTAGCTCCCCATTGCCTGAGTGAGCTGGAGCTTTGGCCATCCCACCTTGCTGGCAGTGTCACAGCAGTAATTAAAAGCAGGAGGCCTAAGAGTTGCAGGCAAGCACTGGTGGTTTGTAGCTGCCTCTTACATGGGGCTGAAGGAAAGTTTCAGCACTTCAGCCCCCAAAAAGACAGCCAGCACCAAGCTTATGGCCAACAGCCTTGTAGAGGTACCAGAATGCTTCAAGGCTGCAAGATGAAGTGCTGCAGCACTTACCCACACAGTCCAAGTACTTGCAAACGATGGCATTGTCCTCCCAATCAGCAGAGAGATAGCAAAGGCTGCTAGGGAAAACCCTGTAGCTAGGAGTCTCTTCCTGTGCTGCTTCCCCCATACCTTGCCTGATGCCTGAATAACACTCCCAATTAACACATGCCTACTTGCTGCTCTCCCTGCACAGCATCCTGCCTAGAGCCCAGACCTGCTGCACAGAAGGGATGGGACAGTCCTTCGGAACTAAGCGCGACGCTTCCAAGCATTGCTCTGCACTAATCTAGTGCTGTTTTTCCTGCAGCAGCCCCACAGCTCATAAGAGCATTGGCAGAGTTTTGAGAACTGCTGGCATTCACCCACGTGCTTGCTGAAATAATGTCATAAATTATTCCACACGCAGGCTTCAGCAATGGCCATCAACTGCCTGTGGATCTACAGTGACAGGTTAAACCAAGGCCAGCATCCACCTCTGCATATTACAGAATATCCTGAGTTGGAAGGGGACACACAAGGACCATCAAATCCAACTCATCACAAATTAAGGCTGGACACCACATTCAGTTCAGACTCTCTATCTCTGTTATGTTTGTGCTTGAATAGAAAGCAAGTGGACAGACTTGGGCTTACTTTTAACTCTTGCCCTCCTGTCAGGACTTGTGCTGCAGCAATCCATGTCACTGCTTGCAACCAGCATTAGAATTAACCCATGCTTGTGATATTTTTCCTCGATATATCCCAAAGAAAACACCAGAAATTCTGTCCAGCTGCCCAGACCCTTTCCCAGACAGCCAAGCAAAACACATACCTGCCAGAATTCAGAGTCTTGTAACCCTACAAAATCAGATAAGTATTCTAATGCACCTTGCTGAAATACATTGCTTAAGGAGAGCTTTTAGAAAAGAAAAATTAAAGTATTTTGTAAGGCTGTTGCTCCAAATGTCAGTAATAAGGACTTGCCTTTACCTTGCATCTCCTGTGGTAATTTTATGCTGTAGTTCTGCATACACACACAGCTCAAATAGAGCTCAGCCTCTTTCATCTCAGAGTGGACATGCTGGTCCCAGGCTGCCCCGCGTGATTTCCACGCTGGATCTCAATTCCCTTTTTACACTGGCACAAGAAATAGGGCATGTCAGGTAAGCAAAGCAGTGAACTACTGAGCTTGGCCAACCGTGCCAGCACATACCAGAGAACAGCAGAGCATGACTGTGACAGATGAGCAGGGATGCAGCAGAGCAAGCCAGCTCCACCGCCCCATGCTTCATCTCCCTGATTTAAAGACCTGCCAGAGCAGGTAAATCCAGTCACAACCTCATGAAGCCAAACCTGAGGATTTGGAAAGACAAATGTAACCCAAGGCAAACACAGCTTGCTCCAGGAAAGTGAGCATTCCCCATAGAGAACGTGGCAATCTTGGTTCACATGAAGGAGTGCCCTGCTCTGACACATTCTACAACTCCAAGTGCTGGAGACCTGCTTATTCCAAAACTGAGCCACAATTCTCATGCGTAGCACATACTTTTGCCCTTGCGTTGAGTTATTTAATGAGATACACCAAAGCAAGTGAACCACTGCAGTACACAGCTTGTAAATTCCGCGCAGGCTGGAGATACAGCAGCCTCCTCCACACCACTCACAGCAGCAACACATGCAGCCGCATCAAGCTTTATATGAGTTGCTCACACTTCAGGCTGCCCAACAGCCTCAAAAGGCATAAACTGGAGTCTAGGTCCCAAAAGCAGGCTTCTCTAGCCATCCTACTGGCTTGGAAGCCAGGAGCAGACCATCCAACCCAACAGGGGGAAATGGTTTCAAACTAAAAGAGGGAAGATATAGACTGGATGGAAGAAAAAAGGTGAGTTGTTTTTAGTTGTGGGGTTTTTTTGGTTTTTTGGTTTTTTTTTCTTCTTTTTACAGTGAAAATGCTGAAGTACTGGCACAGGTTGCTCAGAGATGTGGTGGATGCCCCACCCCTGGGGGCAGTCATGGTCAAGCTGGACAGGGTGACCCGATGTAGCTGTAAGTCCCTGTCCATTGCAGGGGAGTTAGACCAGATGACTTTAAAGAGTTCTTTCCAACTCAACTGATTCCGATTCTAAACTCTGCCCCTTCTAGCCACCCAGCACCGCTGCACCTGGGACACTAAGCCATAGCTCTCCTGTATAAGGCACTGAAACCAAAGATAGGACGTTCCCCATCCTGAGCAGCTTTCAAAATCCAACATACTTCAGCACACAGTACAGGAAAACATCATTCACCAAGGCTAACTTGGAACGGGACAGCACCTGCACACTCTCCTCTTGGAACTTTAAAGAGCACTTATAAACAGGAGGGAGACTGAGTAGCTGAGTACTGCCTGGTAGCAGTAGGACAAAGTGAAGCGGTTTTAAACTAAAGGACGAAAGATTTGGGTTAGATGTTAGGTGGAGATTGTTCACTCAGACTGTGGTGAAGCACTGCACAACTGCCCAGAGAAGCTACAGATGCCCCATCCCTGGAGGTGCTCAAAGCTGGGTTGGATGGGGCCCTGGGCAGCCTCATCAGTGAGGGGCAGCCCTGTGCACAGCAGGAAGTTGAAAGTGAAGGGGTATTAAGGTCCCTTCCAATCCAAGCCATTCTGTGATTCCATGACTTCTTACTACATATTTTACGTGAGAATAAACCAGCTATTTCATTTTGGAAACAAACTGCTCTTTAGCCTGTGTGAACGCTATGCTTCCCTTCTTTGCATGTAAGCTCTATGACAGCTTGCACATCTGGATTTATACTTCCAGCTTTCTGGCTCATTTTACTTGAAGAAATCATCAGGTTGCCTGGTTAGGCTACAAAAGAAAAATATTGCTTTCCTTAGGTTACATCAAAACCAAGCACATCCCATGGAAAAATTGCTCTTCTGAGCAACATTCCTGGCAAGGCCAAGACCCGGGGGAAACGTGGCTGTGCTATTTAACAGACAGTAGTCACACACAAGGCTACAATTTCAAATAATAGTGTTGTTTAAGCAACAAAACCATAACACCTCTAGCTTTGATGTTTTAAATGTTTCTAGCCTGTACCAGACAAACACACCATGTTTTAGAAATGTTTTATGTAAAAATTGCCCTCAGCTGCATTTACATAAGCCCACAGAAATGAGGTCGGCAGAGTTACTCATGCTGCTCACTTTTAAACCCCTCTTCCTTACTGAAATTACTTGTTAAATCCCTGCAAAAACATCAACTTGCATATTGCTTATTTTAATGGTAGTTTTCTTGAAAGAGTTTTCAATTAAGAAAACATTTAGTCTGGAAATGCTTCCATGCCACAAGATCTCACTACATTTGGTGCTATCTTTATGAAGCTAACTATGGCTATGCTACTAATCCATTCATTACAGATACATGCTTAAAATAAAAAAAATGCAAGGAGAGGAATTATCATCTGCCTTACATGTGGAAAAAACAAGGGCATAGCAAACTGAAGTTTCTTGCCCAAGTCTCAGCAAAAGGGGGCCAAAACACTTGCAGCTCATCAGCCACATGCACTAATTCCCAGTGCTCCCAGTGGCTCTTGTAATCAAGAATCTAATAATGAATTACTACATAACTCTAAAGGCAGAACAGCCAAAACAATTTCCAGCAGGATGGACACTCGGCTACCTGGAAACACAGGACCTGAGCTCCCCTTTCACCACTGCCTCTTGGCAATCACATAGCAGAAACAAACTGAGTTGTTCTTTTTTTGTCCCAGTGACTACCAGCTGCACAACCCAGAAAGCAGCATACTTCAGGAAGTTTAGTCCCAACTTTCAGTCTTATTTCCTTGCAGCTCAGAGCATCAGGAAGGGTTTATGGCTGCTTTGTTGAAGAGCTGGCCACTGGCCAAAGCTGAGATTTGTATGCAAGTTTTCCCCAGTGTAATTCAGTTCCCCAACACAGTGCCACTTGCCACCTCCAATGGATACTGAGAACTTGTGCCACAGTGACCAAACCCCCTTTTCACCAGAAAACCAAACCAGACTTCAACAGCTGTTAAGCCTACGAGAAAAACAGCATCGCTTTGCAAGAGCTCATTCAAAGCCATGAAGGGTGGCTGCATCCAAACTGCCTTGTGTTTCATGTTATTGCTTCTAAAATGGGTCCACAGCAATGGATCCTTCTCATGATCCCAGCACACAAGCCTCAACACCCATTGGGAACACATCTCCGTGTAAGCAAGATGACAGCTCAGATCCTCAAGACTAACCAACCTCTGAAAGCATATTTGAGAGGGCAGGGGGCATAAAATAGGTCAAATGCTTCTAGAAAATGCCAACTACTTTACGTATAGCAGATCACATACAAATGTCATTAAATCTCAGCTTGCTGTTGTCAGATATTAGCTGAAATTCCCCACATTGCCTCAACTGCCACATTAAAGTACCGTGTATTCAATATTAATGAGACAGATGAAACAGAATGAGATTAGGCTGGCATTTTCAGAGATAAAAGGTGTTTGGTGACAGAGAAGTATTCCTTTAAAGCACAGAGAATTTTTCTTGGCTTGGATACTGCACACAATAGACAGCAAACAAAAGAAACCATTTTCAGAAGTATTAAAAGTCTTCATCTTGGACTCTATAAGCCAACAAAGTATTATCATAAGAAGCAATAGATACATATAACAACAGCAAGCAGACTTTCTTGGCCACAGCTATGGAGAGTTTTAGAGAAAAAGTTGCTGACACGGGATCTAGAAGCCACCCTGTTTTAAGTGCGTGCACCCTTTGCCTGCATGCATGCACACACAGATCTTAGAGCTGGGATCCACGGGACTGATCAGTGCACAACGAGACCTACTACTGCTTAACCTGGACTTGAAATAAGTCCAGAGGAAGAGAAAGAAGAAATCTATAGATGCAGTGGCTATGTGGTGTGATTTACCACTGTAACAGGCCTCCAGAGAATCTGGCAAAATCTTCAGTCCTTTTGGCGTATTGACATAAAGATTTGAGGACTGTGTGTCTGTTCAGTTTCAGGCAGCTATTTCAAGCCCCAGTCACCACTGGTGCTTACAACTTGCACTATACCTGCTCACAGCATGACCACCTCCCCTTTTAGCCACAGAAGTTGGTAATAAAAACTGTTTCCAGTCACTTATCAGCAATTTCTGAAAAATTTGTCTTGACACCATTTCAAGTGAGATTGTTTCTAAGTAAGCTCACTTCACAGATATGTCAGAGACCTGATTCTACTGATTAATACAAGAAGAGACAATGGAGAACAGAAATCTTTAGTCAGATGCAGAAGCAAGAAAAGAACAACCTAGGACACTTACACACAATTCTGAATGTTTCCTCTGCTCTGAAGGACTGGAGGGTAATGCACATTATTACAGACACATGCCAAGAACAAACGTTAATGATAAGCAGACTGAATCAGCCCTGGGCTGATAGGTCTTCACCACAGTTGAAAGGAAGTGATTTGCATTCCTCAAAATGCAGAGATTTGACTGTTGGTAAACTCTACCTGAAAGCACAAAAGCAGATTTGTAGTTCTATCTCCAGTGCCGCCTATGCTCCTGTACCTTGCTGGGAATAATTCGCTGTGCACTCCAGCAAAAGGAGGAAATACAGCTTGCACTGTCATCGAGCAAGCCAAGCAAGCTGTTTGTCAACTCAACCTCCCCCATTTCACGACCACCAGCCTGCCATCAGCTTCATTCAAACCATGGACAAGTATTCAGGAAAAGCAACTAACACACTTGGTGCAGTTAACGTGCATCTGGCAGTGAGTGGCCTCCCTTGCTCACAAAGGGTAACCAGCTTCACGCTGCACTCAGATAACCTCCCAGCACACCGCCCACAGACTGCAGAACATCTTCAGATCCAAACAGGTGAGTCCTGAAGATCACTAACAGATTTCCCTCAGGAGTCAAAACATTACTTCTCCTCTTCCACACCCATCATGGGGAAGAGGTTATGATAATTCCTGAGTGAAACAGATGAGATGTATGCAGATCTCCAGAAACAATCCTTTTTTTCAGCTACTGTTTTCATAGGAATCAGCTCTCAGGAACCACTGGCAAAGAAGGCAACATCTGTGGCAAAATCAAAACAACCTAACAAGCCTTTCCCTATCAGCTTTCACCAGTATTCATGACCTGATCTGGTAAAGAAATTACCTGCTGTCACAGAATTTCATTAAGCTATTTTAAACAGCCAGATACCGTCCAAAAATAAACCCTGGTTGCAGAAGCAGTAACAGAAGATTCACTTTGATAATACAGAAGATCTAAAGAAGCTACAAGCAGAGAGAAATAAGTTTTATACATATAAACTTATACAAAAACTTAACAGCAGTCTGCTTTTCTCCATTGCCTTAAATGGGACAACACTAAAGAACACAAAAACCTAAACCTACAAGGAAAAGATTCAGCTCCTCCAGAATTTCAGGAGCATTTGGTGCAGCTCCTAAGGTCACCCAGTCACTTCTCCAGAGTCAAGAGCACCCTTTGCTTTTAAATAAGACCCGAGCTATCTCTGGGACTCCTTATCAATCACAGAGCGCAGCATGACTGTGCTAGTGAAGCAGCAATAACGGTATTTACTGGGAAAAGGAAAGGACATTCTGAGCAATTTTTTTGTTAGCATTACTGCCCTTTGCTAAGACACTGCATTTGGTTTCCTGTTTCTGATCAGTAGCGCTCTTAACCAACGTTAGCACTGAATGCCAACAGCACTGTGGTGTTTGTCTGAGCCATTATCACGCATCACTTCGTACAGCAGGCTGGAGAGCTGTTCAGAGAGCTGGAAACTGTACTAAAAAAAGCTTGAAGAACTGTTGCAGCATTTGTTTATTTTAAATCACCTGGTCATACCCAACGGCTCTGAGATGAAATTGCTTTGCTGTGTACTCCTGCAAGAGGTACTGCAGCTTACAGGGATGGGAGCTTGGAGCCAAACCAAGCCAGTGAGGCCAGACAAGACAGAAACCAGGATAAGACCCTGTCCCCTTCTGCATCTCTCCTGCAAGGAGAGCCACCGGCTGCCACACAGCTTTGTGCCTATGCTCAGTGCAACCTTCAGAGAAGAGGCAGTACACGGAAGGCACAGCCTCAAACAGCGTTGGAGTGGGCAGCCAGGACAGTCATTCACCTTTCCTGGAAGCTGGGAGTATGGGAAGGGGGCACAAAGCCTCAGTGATGAGTAAGTATTTCACTTGTCAGATGCATGCTGCTTAATCAATATGTATTATTTCAGAGCATTACTCAGACACTGAAACCAATTCCTCATGATCTCAGCAACACAGTCATAGAATCATTAAGGTTGGAAAAGGCCACCAAAATCATCTAGTCCAACCATTAATCCGTCACCATGCCCACTAAAGCATGTGCCCAAATGTCACATCCACACGATTCTTGAACACCCCCAAGGACAATGACTCCACTGCTTCTCCAAGCACCTCTTCCAAAGCCTTACCAAGAGAAGGTTCTTTTGTGATCTCCACCCACAGCCTATCTCATCCCCAGCATCTCTCAGACCCACCTTCATCAGCAAGGACCTTTAGACAAGCACAAAACATCCCTGAAGATGAAGATCACCGTTTTTGTTCCTCATTTCACCATCAAAAAACAGGGGGCCTGGTGGCTCTGCTCCATCCTGCAGCACACATAGAAGTGGCTTTCTGAATACACTGCCCCACAGCAAAAGCCAAAATCCACCAATTCTTCAGCTTCATCAGCTCCCCTGTACCTTTTCCTTTTTCATTCCCTCCCCTCCATGGAAACTGGCAATCTCTCATTATAAAGAATTTTCAAAACAGATTGAGGAGTGCACTGTGCTGTTCCTTTTCTCTTGGATAAAATCCTCCATGGCCCCTCCATAAAATTTGCATCCTAGCTTCATCTGCAATCACTTTGTTTGACTTGCAAGAGGTGGAGGTAACAGTACATGTATGTTTACGTTAGTGTTGCTCCTTCAGCCAGCCCAGGCTACAATTCTGTAAACGTTTAGAATAAACAAATAAAGAACAGGGGAGGGAAGCCAGAGCTGTCTTCCACACTTTGAACTGCTGAGATACCATCCAGAACTGGTCAAGATGCTTAGAATTAGCCCAAGGGAAGGACGGTCCTCTATCTAAGGGGATACAAGTAGCTAACCTCCGACAGAGCCAGAGCAGATGATCATATGCACACTGCCACTCAGATGAATGTTCAAGCATATACATGGCTTTCATCAGCAGTAAGGTGCCAGGCAGCTCCTGGCACCAATCCTGCAGAAGTTCTGCTTATGCACACCTTTACATTCATATACTGAGATCAGCATCTAGTCAACGAAATTACAGGCAGTATGATATACATGTGCATTCACATCTGTGAGATTGGGGCCCTGAAATGAAAGCCACCCATCCCACCAAAACACACCCTATTTAGCTACAATTAAGCACAGACACTTCAGAGCAGCTCAAAGAAGTTATTTTTTATGCATGCTTTTACAATTAACATAATGTTGTACCCCATCAGAATGGGAAAGATTATGACTCAGGAATGTTATCTCAGTTTTAAGAAATCAAACCAAGTCACTTCTCGATCCATTCTTTTTCCTTTCATTCCCCCTTCTTTCAACCTTGTCCCCAGCAAAGGGTACTGCTCTGTGCTCTTGTAAATTACATTCATTAAGAGCTTGAAAAGGCAAATGCCCATCAGCTTCACTACGTAATTATTTTCCCAGCCTCCCTACCACCTCCCTAACAACACAGCAGCATGCAAAGAGGCAACAGAACGGATTAGATAAGAAGAGATATGAGATAATCTTCCAGCACCTACCAAACATCAGCCCACCTTCCTTCATCTCCTGTTCCCCCAGGGAAAAACACCTCTAAAAGCGCTAACTCTGGAGAATAGAGGTGTTCAAGAAACATAGTACTGAGGGATGTGGTTAGTGGGCATAGTGGGGATGGGTTGATGGTTGGACTGGATGATGTTAGAGGCCTTTTCTAACCTTAATGATTTTATGACGCATGGTCCACCCAGAAGCTGCTTGTGAAGAAGCCCTTCAGCCCCCTTGCCACACACACACACACACACCCCCACACACGAGACTCTCACGCTGACAGACACTTTCTGCAGCCAGGATACATGCAGTGAAACCACCATGCAGACTGCAGGGAATGCTGTTTTGGGTTGCCGGGGACCACGGCCCACCAAAAGCACAAGAGGGTGAGCAGAGATTGAACAGACGAAGGAGAAACGAACACAGTAAGAACACCAAGAACAGCAACGGTCTGGCAGGTCCAGAAACAAATCTGAAAGGAGACCTCCTCACCTCACACCCCACCCCACTCGCATCCCACACGCGGCACGAGGGGCCGCATTCCAGCCCTCAACCCCATCTGCTCCACTCGCAGGCACTGAGAAAGTTGCAGGCGGGTGGGCCGAGCCCCCTCCTTCTCTCCCTCCGCCGGCCGACAGCGCACAGGAGCGCATCTCTCCCTCCAGCGGGGCGCGGCGGAGCTCCACTCGCGCTTCTGCTAAGGGGAGCGCTTTTTTCTCCCATCAGACCGTACGAGTTTTTGTGCCGATTATTTTCTTTCCTTCACCCTACAAAAGCGAACCCTTTTGTCTCTCTGAGCACGGATAAAAATCAATAAAACGAACGAATGAACGAACGAACGGCAGCCACCAACCCGCCGCCCGGCAATCCAGCAGCACTCGGGCTGCGCAACGCGTCCCCCCGCACACCCTCGCAACGCAGCCCGCTCCCCCCACAGCTCCCCGCGCCAGCACCCACCGCCGCTCTGCCCACAGCCACAGCCATCGCCGCACTCCCCGCCGCCTGCTGCTGGGGCTGCAACATGGCCACCCGGCGGGGCGGGCCCGCTCCCGCCCAGCCTCGGCCCCTCCCCGCCCCGCCTCGGCCGGGGGGAGCCCGTGGGGCTGGCGGCGAGGCGATGTCTGGGTGCTGCGTGCTTTCTGCACGAGGAAACGGGGCTTCGAGCATAGGGATCAAACACCAGAATGTTCCACAGGCTGATTCCCTGCACACGTGAAGGGCGTTACAGCCCTTAATTGAGCCCAGGTGCCGCCACCGCTGGCAAAGATGCTGCGGCCAGGTTCCCTCCCCAGTGCCTGCTTACAGACCTCCCTGGGTATGGCAGCTCGCCCTGAAAGAGCAGGGAACAAAACCCGGCAGGACAAGGAAACACGCTGCACTCTGCCTAGATCTCAGCTACTGTAGTTCCCCACATTCCTCGTTCTTAAAAGAATGCGTTCCTCATTCTTAAAAGTTCACTGCTGTGAACAAATCTGTCCTCATGCAAAAGGAATTGTGATCTTTCATTCCAGAGACCCTACGGGAACTGTCTGCATTTTTCCAAGCTCTCTTGCACCATTTTGAAGCGATAGTGTGTCAGTGCCTTCCCAACTGTGCATGCCAGCTGTGGCTAATTCCTTAAGATTGCAGGGGAATACACAGGTGAACACAGAGCAGAGGTTAACTTTCCTCCTGGTTGAAATCAACCACAGGTGTATGGCTCGCTAAAGAAAATGTCTTCTTTCACAACAGAAAGCTACAACACTGAACAGTGAGCTCGTTTTTTCTTTGTGCCCCCATTTTGTGACTGGTACCACTCATAACTTACACCAACATCCCCTCAAGAACCAAAAGACCCACTCAGCTCAGAACCCTCAAAAAGGGTGATATGGAGGGGAAGATACTGAGGACCTAGAATGTGTCCAGAGCAGGGCAACAGAGCCAGGAGGGGGATTGGAGCACAGGTCTCATGGGAGCAGCTGGAACTGAGGTTGTTCAGTCTGGAGAAGAAGAGGCTCGGGAGAGACCTTATGGCTCTCTGCAACTGCCTGGAAGGTTTGTGGTGAGATGGGAGTTGGCCTCTGCTCCCAGGTAGCAGTGATAGGATGAGAGGGAATGGCCTTCATTTCCTCATGGGAGGTTCAGTTTGAGTGTTAGGAAAAATTTATTCTCCAGAAGAGTGATGATGCATTGTCACAGGCAGCCAGGGAGGTTGTGGTGTTACTGTTCCTCAAGGTGTTCAAAAGCCGTGGAGAGGTGGCACTGAGGGACGTGGTCAGTGGGTGCAGTGAGGAAAGTCTGGTGGCTAGATATGGTCTTAGAGGTCTTTTCCAATCTTCATGATCCTATGAAACTCAGCCATGCTGAAATCTCCCACCCACAATTGACATCTTACAGTGTTGGTCTTGGTCCTGCAGATACTTTAACAGTCACTTAATGGTACCTGAGTGTATTCCACCAACTTCAAGCAAAAGTCTTAGAGGGCAAAGGTTGTGTTTCTCAGGAGGAAAGCCCTCCAGTCTTCATTGTAAGCAATGAATGGCAGTGTTGTTTAGATGAGAATATCATACCGGAGAAAGCTGTAGGACACCTCCTACTTACATTGCAGTTTATTAAACCAAACAACATTTTCATAGCAATGCTGTCATTTGCCGCTGTTATTTACTTAAACTTTTTATCTCCCTGATCTACCCTGTTTTCTTGTTTGAAATCACAATTATGTCATTATGCTCCACACGTTTCCTCTCCACTGCTGCTGCTGAGGGCATGCTGCTATCGCACACTGGGTGTGAGTGCAACTAAGGGCTAAGAAGGAGAAAGGTGCCTTGGAGGACTATGACAAAAGCAAGTGCAGGGCAATCAAATATTGACTTCTCAGATATCCCTTCTCCCAGTGCCCGTTTCCTAGCCAGCTGAATGCTGCTGATGGGGTGCAGCTACACTCTTGCACTATGCCACACCAAAAACCAAAAGCAGGATGCAGTACAGCATGGAAGCAATTTGCCATTGCCACTGAAACAAACTGCATTTAGGTGAGCTGCAAAACTTCCCTTACTTCACTGAAACTGTAACTTCTAACCTAAGAAGTTTCTTTCAGGGCTGTTCCCTATACTGCAGAGGCTACATTTTAGCAGTCCTGCAACATCACAGGGCAATTTATCAGGCAAACCAGCCTGTAGCAGAAACTAACACAACTTCAATTTAACAACCCAAAAGCACAGACCTGCCAAGCTCAGTTACTTGAGAGCAGCACCATGTACGCATCTGTTCCTGCAATCACCAGTTACCTAGACATAGATGTGTGTATGAAGCAAAGATGTGCCACTGAACTCCTCCATTCATCGATGTTTGACGAACACTGATGAGACCTACCAGTGGATGTCAGCAAGGTGAGTGATGTGGGGCAGTAGGTGGTGCATTTCAGCAGTGGCAACAGTGCAGTGAAAGACAAGCCGCACTCCAGGCAGTCATGCACCACTGCCACAGCATGAAATGAACAGCATCTCAATCAGCTCATCCACACTAATTGGTGGATTGTGACCAGGGAACTGCACACTGCACCGAATATTGGTTTCAGTGCATTGGAAATGATGGTGGCAATGTCAGAATACCACAAAGTTTGCTCCAGATGGGTCCCACAGATGCTCACACGGAGCAGAAAGAACACCATATGCAGGTTTACCAGGACCAACTGAACCAACACGGGGTGGAGGCGACAGTTCCCTCAACCACATCATTACCGGTGATGAGACATGGTGCCACTACTATGAGCTGGCATCAAAATGGCATTCTGAGGAGTGGCAACCTTTGAATTCCCCATGGAAGAAAAAGTTCACAAAGCAGCCCTCAGCAGGTGAAGTGATGTGCACTGTCTGGTGGGACAGCACAGGGCCGATCCTTCTATCTTCCTCGAAGACCAGACAAATCATCAGCTATGACTGCTGCACTGCAGTGCTGACTAAGCTGAGGGCCAGGCAGGTCAAAGAAGAGGGCAACCTTTCTCTTGCAGCACGGTAACACCAGGCCTCATACCAGTTTCAAGACAGTGATGATCTTGACAGTGAAAGGTCCTACCACACCCACTGTATAGTCTGGATTTGGCACCTTCTGACTTCCACCTGTTCAGGCCAATAAAAGATGGACTGAGCAGGCAACATTTTCCTAGAATGCCAACATAGGAGCTGTGAAACAGTGGATGACTTCTGCTGGTACAGATTTTTGAGACGTGGCATGCAGGTTCTTGTTTATCACTGACAGTGGTGACTATCCCAGGAAGGTGGTGGAGTCACTGAACTCCACCTGCTGGAGTTTCAATGTTGTCCTGAGGGACATGCTTTAGTGGGAAATATTGGTGATAGGCACACAGGTGGACTGAATGATCTTGGGGGTCTTTTCCAACCTTGGTGATTCTGTGATTCTATTGAAAAACAGTGTTTTGTAGCTCAGAATTTATTCCACCAAATCGTTATATTGTACTCTTCGTATCTGTTAATGTTTCCTTGGAAATAAATCGGAGGCATTACTTTCGGAGCAACATACATCCTTACAGTCATCCAGGAGCCTGCAGGAGAGTGGACTTCTACTGACCTTCAGCAGCAAGGGTCTGGCAAGCTCAGCTCCTCTGTGCCCCCATTCCCTGAGTGAAAGACAGAAAACGCAGCACACCCTCTCCCACACTACTCATGCCACAAACTCCTTGCGGCTGTGTGGCTATCACTTGGTCGGTGCCCACCAAAGCACTGACCTTACCCACGCTTTTTAGCTAGCTGTAACATACACACGTGTGGTCACCATCCCTGGAGGTGTTCAAGAAACGTGTAGGTGAGGCACTGAGGGACATGGTTACTGTGGGAATGGGTGGACAGCTGGACTCGACGATCTCAGAGGTCTTTTCCAACCTTCGTGACTCGATGACCGTATGATCATCGGTCGATCAGGTACATGATCGCCTCCGCGGCGCTGCGCCCATCCCCACTCCTTCGCCGTCGTCCCCGGCCGCCACCCGGGGCAAAGGCGCGGGAGGCGGAGAGGCGCAGAGGCCGGGCACGGCGGAGGCGGGTTCCCGGCGCGGCGTAACACCGAGCGACCGGAGCATGGCGCGGGAGCTGAGCCAGGAGGCTGTGCTGGACTTCCTCTGGGCAGCGGGGGGCCGAGCCCCCAACGCGGCGCTGCTCCGCCACTTCCAGGGCTTCCTCCGCGATCCGGCGCTGACGGACGCGCAGCGTGGGGAGCGCCGCGAGCGGTTCAAGCGCCTGGTCAATGCCGTGGCCACCGTGCAACCCGCGTCCGCCGGCACCTCCAAGGACATCGTGCTCCGCCGCAGGTACCGCGACCTCCTCGACGAGGAGCTGCCGCCGCAGGAAGAAGAGCCGGAGGAGAAAAAGGAAGAGGAGAAGGAGACTTTCCCACCGCCCCGCTGTGATCCCTGCCGGCGGCGCGACCTCCCGGGGAGGGGCCGGACGGGCGGGGGGCAGCACGGCGGAGCGGCCGCCGCCGCGGGCTGCACTGCCCGGGGCCGCGGTGGGCTCTGCCTCGAGTGCCGCAGGGCGCTCCGCGATGCCGCCGCCGCCACCCCGCCGCCCCCCTATCGGAACCTCCAGGGGCCGCCCCCGTACCGGGCGCCGCGGCCGCCCTACGCCGGACCGTCCCCGTCCCGGTGCCCGCAGCGGCCGCCGCCTCCCGTCGGGTCTGCCTCTGTCGGGTCCCTGCCACCGCCTGGCCCCAGAGGGCTACTCCCAGCCCGGTCCCCTCTGCTGTCAGCGGGCCCCAGGGTGCCGCCTCGCAGCGGGCCACCTCGAGCCCGGTCCCCACAGCCATCCCTCCCGGAGCCATCTCCTGCCCAGTCCCTGCCGCTGCTCTCAGCCCCAGAGATGCCGCCCCTGTCGCAGTCCCGGTCCCTGCAGACACTCACTGCTGGACGCAACCCATCCCCATCACTGCTTTTATCAGGCCCGGATGCGCTCCCCCTGCCCCTGTCCAGGTCCCTTCAGATGCTTTCCACCAGGCTTCCCCCATCCTCGCGAGAGGGGCTCAAGGTACGGACCCCCAACGGCCCAGTGCAGCCTCGAGCCACGCGGCTGCACGTCACAGGGCCGCCCTCACCCCCAGCCCTGCCACAGCCAACAGGCCCCGGAGGGCAGCCCCCCTGCTCCCAGCCCCTTCCTGCCAGTCCACTCCTGTCCCGGTCTGTGCTGCCAGCGTCAGACCCCCAGGGGCCACCAGCTAGCACCCCTCCAGCCCCAATACCTGTCTTCCGCAGCATCAGGTGTCAACTTGCTGTGCTGGAGATGTCTGATGGCAGAGAGAGACCCCTCCGTGCAGTGCCCCAGAGGAGCTCATCCATACATGTCCAGAGCCGGGGGCCGATGGTGCCACTGGGTCGGCGGGCGCACGCTTGGCTGGTGGCAGTGTCAGCGGGGCGCTGGGCCAACGTGCAGGAACTTTTCCTGGAGGAGCCAGAGCTGGCCCTGCAGCGGGACTTCGTGTCGGGCTTCACAGTGCTGCACTGGCTGGCTAAGCACGGTGATGGGCCAGGCCTGCAGGAGCTGGCCAAAGCAGCACGCCAGGCTGGGCTGGCATTGGATGTGGACGCTCGATCTGGCTGCGGATACACTCCATTGCACCTGGCTGCCATACACGGCCACACACTCGTCATCAAGGTGTTGGTGCTGCAGCTGGGCTGCCAGGTACAGGTGCGGGATGGCAACGGGCGCCAGCCCTGGGAGTACCTGGGCAGCAGCACCTCCGGGGAGATCTGGCAGCTCCTGCAGGCACCCCGGGGCACGATTATGTTCCCCACGCAGCCCCTGGCCCGTAGTGTGTCCTCAGCCAGCAAGGCTCTGCCGCCTGCAGGCCGGGCACCGCTGGCTGCATGCCTTAAGCCACAGCGTGGCCGCCGGGCAGCATCCCACCAAGCTGGAAGTGAGAGCAACTGACAGACAGCAGCACGCACCCCCTGCACAGGAGACTGGATCCAAGAGGAAGGCAGATGGGCAGGAAAAGCTGCAAACTCAACTGAACTTCTTGAGGAATGTACTTTTAAATTATTGCAATGAAACATTGTCTGAGTCTCTTTGCTCTCCCTTCAATTTCTTGCTTTTCTGAGAGCAAAATGATGCAGCTCCTTGTTTGGAAGTGCGTCTGAACTCGGGGAATGACTCACAAAGTCACGGGCTTGGGGTCTCGAGCTGTGGTGTGACACATTTGCAGTGTGGCCACAGCCAGGGCAGTGCCAGCTTTCTCTCCCAGGGATGGGCTGCCATTGGTGCTGAGGTTTGCAAAACACCTGCTTACACCACCTACATTCCGGGGAGTAGCGTGAGCTCCTTGTCTAATCCCAGCAGATTAAGGGATGAGCCCCTTTCCTAAAAATGCAGTTGGTCCAGAGCTGGCCTTCCAGCAAGCGTCTTCAAAGAGGGACTGGCCCTGGCAGAGGGCAGCAGTGGGAGAGCTGCACGAAGGAGGCTGCTAACACACCCACCCCGCCTTGCAGCCCATGCAGACAGGAATGTGGGGCAGCACCGCAGCCCTGCTCCTCTCTGCAGCTGCCCGGCAGCACTCACCCTGCCCCATCTCTCTGGCCCCACGGTCCTTTTCCTCTCACTACAGCACTTGGAAGCGGTACCTGTGCTGTGGCTGCAGATGCCCATTCCCATGCCTTAGGGATGGAAAACATCGCCACAGGAATCCAGGCTGGGCAGACAGGAAGCTCACAGTGGGTACACGACCGGAGCTGTCTGTGCTTTCTCAGACACCCCAGCCCTGAATTTCCTTACAGGAGTTTGTGTGATGGGGATGAGTGGGACAGGGAGTCTGGTTGCAGAGAAGGGATGTACAGTGTGGTGATTCCCAAGAGCTTCCAAGCCACAAACTGCCTTTTGGAACCCCACTGGACTTAGGAAAAAATACGTTCTGCTCACTGATTTAGTATAAATGAGCAGTCCAAAAATGCAGCAGGTGAACTGCACACCAGTGCTGCCAGGCTCTCCTGTAGATTTTGTATGAAGGCAGAGATGGAGCTAAGATCTACATGACAGGGGCACATTGCTGCCGGGCTGATGCTCCCACTGCTGGGCTACCCCAGGAGCAGCAGGTGTCAGAGCCTGTGAGTGCAGGACTGCCAGCTCTGGCACTTCGGGGCAGAGCAGTGCAGAAGGTGGGACTGGTCCTGTATTTGAGGTATGTGCCTAAATGTCTGCAGTTTCGGGGAGGAACAGGAATCGGGGTGGCAGAACCTGACCCTTGCATAACATCCGTGCTGGGGAATGCCTCGAGCCCTTGCTCAAGCACTAATTGAGATCTCCACTTTGCTTGGGGTTTATTTGAAGGTGGAACTCTTTCCTCGCAGAAGAGAACCTTGTCTGTCTGTCTCTGTGGCCATCAAAGGCAGCGGCCTTTTTGCAGCCTGGCTTTCTCCTTTTGGCAATGGAAAGGGCTCTCTAAAGGCTTCCGTGAGCCTCAGCTCTTAAAAGCAACCTGATGATGGGGGTGCCAGTTATGCCACCAGAGCCTTGGTGTCAGAGAGCTTCGGGGAAGAAATCCAAAAAGAAAGAGGATTGTGAGGGGAGCAGAGCCAGGTGAGGGGATGGAACATGGATATTTTGAGAACAGACATAAGGTTCCTTCCCTGAAGTGGTCCTTTCCCCTCCTCTCTCTTATGGAAGCATACTTCTGTCCCACAGTCACCTGCAACTTCTGCAGAATATGGTTTCCCCCTTTCATATCTCCAATGTTACTGAGACAAAGACTGAGAAGCACAGCATTACCTTGGGATTCTCACTTTACAGCCTTTCCATGACCTTTCTCCATGACGCAAATCCAAGTAGTGCTTTTTGTCTTCACTCTGCTGCCGACTTTGTCACTCTTTCCAGAGCAGCTGTCACTCCCTAGCAGCACCTCAGATCAGCAAGCTGACAAACCTGGGAAGTCATTGTAGGAACTTTATAGAGATGGCACAGTCCAGCTGCGTTCCCCAATTTTTAAGCTATAAAGTCACCCTTAGGAAGTGTTGGACTGCAAAGACCCTTTCCTACCAGATCCAGTGTGCCTTCACACTGCTTTGTCATCCTGGGATTGCTTAGGAGTTCTAGGACTGCTAAGACCAGAAATATTGCACAGCTCTTGCACTGCACAGCTTTATATAGAAGTCAGTCACTGCTTGTGGGAATAACCACTTGCTTACTCTGCAGAGAGCTTCATTCTCCAGGTTTTCTGCTGGGGAAATAAGCACAGAAAAGGTGAAACTGATCTTCAGCACACCGAGAATGGGAGACGGAGTGATGCAGGCATCCTAGGTCCTGTTCCCCAGCAGCAGCCCACTGTGAACACATTCATATGCAACCCAAGCACCTCTGCTTCAACATGCTGCTGCTCTCCTTGCTGCCTTCTCAGCCTGCCTGGCCCCTTCCAGTTGGGTACACGTGGCTATTTCCTCATTGCAGGTTGATGTGGCTCCTGTGCTCACACCCAACCCAGGCATCTGATCTGCACCACCCTGAGACACAGAACTCTGCCCTCTCCTCACATCACTTTGGAAGCACGCCTCCCTCTTTACTATGATTAAGTCCACCCTGCTGCTCCCTGTGCTTAACTCTGACAAACCAAAGAGGTGCTTATTCCCTTTACAGACCTTATAAAGTTGGTGTAAAGCTGAAAGTGCTATACCTTCTCATCACCTCCCTGCTCCAGGGATGCGTGCTGCCACACCGGTTCAGCAGATTGCTAGAAGCAGGCAGCTCAGCAGAACTGGACATTCATTTGGTCCATGGAACTTCTGCTTAGGTCTCAATTATGTTCCCAAATTGCAGCTCTGATTAGACTCATGCTGCAGCCTCACTAACAGAAGTTGTGCAGGTGAGCTGGCAGACTGATGCGATTCCTCAGCCTTTAACTGTCTTTATTAGTCACAGACTGTCCTTTGCTCACAGGTCTTCATCACTTCAGCCTGGTGGAATGGCTTCTTAAAACCCACACAGTGACAAGACCAGCACTTAAATCAGCAATCATTTATGCTGAGTGGTGTAAACCTCCATCAGAGTCATATCTTACGACAGATTGAAGATAGGAAACTCCTCCCACCCAGGAAATGAAAGCTCTCCTTCTTGTGGAGCAACTTCCCACCTACAGACGCACCAAATGAATGCTCAGCTTTCTAGTCAGCACACTGGTAATCTCAGCTCATACATCCCAAAAAACTTTCATGCAATTAAAAGTGTTCTTTGGCAAAGCAGACAAGCAGCACAGTAGAGCACTGTTAGTTTAAGCTAAGGCTATCCTCTGTACCACACCTTTGTTAATCTATGACAGGATGAGAAGGAGTAGTCTTAAGTTGCACCAGGAGAGGTTCAGGTTGGATATTAGGATAAATCTGCGCTCAGAAGGAGTGGTCAAGTATTGGCCCAGGCTGCCCAGGTAGCTGGTGGTGTTACCATCCTGGAGGTGTTCAAAAAATGTGGAGATGTGGCTCTGGGGGACACAATGATTGGGCATGGTGGGGATGGGATGACGGTTGAACTAGGTGATCTTAAATGACTCTTCCCACCTTAATAATTCTATGATCCTAAGCAACAAGATTGAAAATACACCCATTCAAGAATCCATCACAAAACTTACTTTGTTCTACTATGACAAATGCCATTTGATTTAAATTATTTATACAGAACATTAAAGTGGCTCTAAACAAGAAGACAAGCTCAGTTGCCGCTAGGTTTTGTTAAAGCTAGAATTTCTGATGCCAGGCACTGCAGGTAGAACCAGAGGGCATGTTAGCAGAAGGGGTTTTACGAGAAGAAACAATTAACTGCAACGTTCTTCCATTGTCCACACAATTGCAATAAAGGATATAACTCCACACCTGAACAAAGTAATGCACCTATTCCCTTACAGAGCCTGAGTGCTGGGGTAGCCTGCTTAGAAGGAGGCTGCAAAGGCTTCCTTCCTACCCCTTGTCATGGTTTCTTTGTGAGGTCAGTTCTTGTGAGGTAACTTACATAGTGAGCAGCAGTGGGATAAGGAGCTAACAAAAAAGAAATACCCCTGATGCTATTTTGTAGTTCAGTTAGTACAGTTACGTCTTAGTTATATTAATTTGAAAGTAAAAAGAATTTTATCATTGTTAGGGAAAGCTTAAAAAGGGTATAGTTGAGGGGTAGGAGACTGCTACAACAGGGCATGTTATTGCTGAATACATGAAAAAAGATGTATAAAAGAAAGAAAATAACTGCTAGAGGGATAGAAAATGAAAATACATTAAAAATAGTTGAAAAAAAATTTTTTTTTAAAGAGGAGCTGGGTAGAGAAAAATAATTTGGTACCTTACATTACCTAAGGGCTGGTTTCACCAGTTCTACTGGATGAGGCAAAGTCTTATGTAGCTGAGCATCCGGGGGCACCAGGTGCTATGGGCAGGAGGTATGGTGTTGAGGCACCATGGTGATAACTGCCCGACCCTACACAGCAGTTCCCAATGCAGCAGTCTGCCTGTAGGAATGGGACATCCTGCAAACCCTGTGCTCCCTTCACTGGAGCAGAGTCTGATCTGATAGAACACCCCTGGGGATGCATACTGATAACTGACAGCAGTTAGCAAAGGTGTTTTATAGGGTCTGATGCAGCTCTGAGTATTTCAGTGGAAGTGGAAACCACAAGAATCTGCAACAGTGTGTGTCTCATGCCTGGACTCCCCTAACTTTTTGGTAGTGGCCAAATAGCTTTGCGCAGCCAAGTGCAGAGTGTTTGTTATCTTAGATCGTCCAAAGTCCGCCTGGGAGTTGCATGCCAATGGGTAAACAGAAAAGATTGCTTAGTGTGAAGGGGAAGGTCCTGTGCCTCACGTACAGAAAGGGCAAGAAAGTCCCAGGCTTTAACTGGGAGTGCACTGTTGCTACAGGAATGAGGAGCTCAGCTTCCTCCACCAACAAGCACTTCGCCCTTCTTATCGCCCTCGTGTTTCTCATGCTGTATTGTGAACCTATCTGCAGTGTGAGGATTTGGGCTGTTCATTTATCAGGGGTAAATGTGTGCATGGGGCTGCAGCCATTGCTGAGAGGGCTGACAGCAGTCTAGCTTGTTCTGGCATCCCGTCCTTGACTACCAGCAGCCAGCACTTGATCTTTTGGTTTGCATTTTCCTGGCCCACAGACACAATGGGGAGCTGATAAGCATGAGGGCAGGGATTTTCCTCAGAGCCAGGTGCCCTGCTAGTGGCCAAGATGTGGGGCTCAGAGCAAAATGTACTTAGTGAGCCTGAGGGCAAATGATGTTGCTACATAGCCTGTAGGGCTCCAGCAGAGGCTGTGAAGAGACTGGGGCAGCAATTTTGCCCTCTTATGTACACCCCCCATCCTCTTGCAGCTTCAGGCAGTGTCACGTTGACACTGAAGGTGAAGCTTGAGTCTTGAATTGTCTTTTTTTCTGGCTGATGGCTCACATGCCACAAGCACATTGCCTTATATTTGCTCTTCCCAGCTCAGTTCTGCTCATTACAGCACATGGGTAAAGACAAGAAACGTGTCAGGTAGGAGATGCTATGCAGCAAGAGGCTGACAAAACTATCAGAAATCCCTAAATATAAAGCCTCTTCCAGGAAGGAGGGATAAGCAACGTTGTTTCGTAACATATAGTACGTGTATGTCAAAACACATCTGTTTCCAGAAAAAGAGAAGGAACTGCACTGCACTGTACAAAGCTATCCATCTCTTTATCTCTTTGAGTAGACGTGGCTGAAGTGATTTTTGAAAACAGGCAAATGAATGTTTTTCCCAAGGCAAGACAGCTCCTAGGCAAGTGGCTGTAATAAAGCCCATCCAGAGGAGGTCAGTAAGCCTGGCAGTGTTGCCTCCAAGGTAAAGACACAGATGGCATCGCTAAGGGAACTTACGCATTTTTCTTTGCATAAACAATAGAGCTGGCTTAGTCATCAGCTGAATGGCATGCTCAAGGAAAACGTTCATCTTTTTGTTCAGGAGTTATTTGCATCTGACTTTGATTTTTTGTCTTAGAATCATAGAATCATAGAATCACCAAGGTTGGAAAAGACCTAAAAGATCACCCAGTCCAACCGTTCACCTATTCCCAATAGCTCCTACTAAACCATGTCCCTCAACACAACATCCAGTCTTTCCTTGAACACCCCCAGGCTCGGTGACTCCACCACCTCCCTGGGCAGTCCGTTCCAGTGCCTGACCACCCTTTCTGAAAAGTAATACTTCCTCATGTCCAGCCTGAATCTCCCCTGCCGTAGCTTGAAGCCATTCCCCCTGGTCCTATCACTAATGACACGAGAGAAGAGGCCGACCCCCAGCTCACTACAACCTCCCTTCAGGAAGTTATAGAGAGCAATGAGGTCTCCCCTGAGCCTCCTCTTCTCCAGGCTGAACATTCCCAGCTCCTTCATATGGTGAAGAGAGGCATATCCCAGCCTCTCCTCATATGGCCTGTGTTCCAGACCCCTCACCAGCTTTGTTGCCCTCCTTTGAACACGTTCCAGGGCCTCAATATCTTTCTTGCAGTGAGGGGCCCAAAACTGGACACAGTACTCGAGGTGCGGCCTCACCAGTGCTGAATACAAGGGAACAATCACCTCTCTGCTCCTGCTTGCAACACTGTTTCTGATGCAAGCCAGGATGCCATTGGCCTTCTTGGCCACCTGGGCACACTGTCGGCTCATGTTCAGCCGAGCATCAATCAATACCCCCAGGTCCATTTCCTCTACGCAGTCTTCCAGCCACACCGCCCCAAGCCTGTAGCGTCGCCTGGGGTTGTTGTGGCCGAAGTGCAGGACCCGGCATTTGGCCTTGTTGAAACTCATCCCATTGGCTTCAGCCCAGCTCTCCAGCCTGTCCAGATCCCTCTGTAGGGCCTCGCTACCCCCAGGCAGATCCACACTTCCAGCCAATTTGGTGTCATCTGCAAACTTACTGAGGGTGCACTCGATGCCCTCATCGAGGTCATCAATAAAGATATTGAAGAGGACAGGCCCCAGCACCGACCCCTGGGGAACACCACTCACAACTGGTCGCCAGCTGGATTTGACTCCATTTACCACCACTCTCTGTGCCCGGCCCTCCAACCAGCTTCTTACCCAGCCAAGAGTGTATCCATCCAAGCCTCTGGCTGCCTCTCTTCTTGCTTTATAAATAGTGAATGGATGATTGAAGGAAACAGCTCACAACTCTCCCCTCTCCTTGGTTTCTGGTTCCTTCTTTACAGCAAGCCTACTCCTGATAGCGTCACCTGCTGATTTCAGATTGGTTGGCTTTTTAGCTGCTGGGAGGACTGACAGTGGGGAGACTCCTGGGCTGCCAGTAGCAGCAGGTGGGATCTCTGACAGCAGGGACTCTGGGTCCGAAGTGCTGACCTGCTTCATCTCCAGTGCTGCAATCTCACTGAGGCACTCTGGAGAAGCTGCTTCTTTTTGAAGAAATAAAATACCTTCAGATTTCCAGTGGTCTGGAGTAGTTGTGCCTTGTCAGGAATGTCAGCAACCAGGCATTGCTCATGTGGCACCTGCTCCTCATTCTGACAGGCTTGGCTGGGCCCCTCCTGACACATGGAGGTGACAAAACACCCACGGATACAGATGTAGCATCCATACAAGTCCTATTCCTCCTGACTGTGGCCAAGAGGAAGGGGACATACAGTGGTGCTTCCCCTGGATTCTGATGTCTTGCAGATTTCTGTAGGTGCGATGCCTTGGACTGAGGCTTCCAAAGCCACTGTGGGATTCTGCCAGCCTCTCTCAGCCAGCCAGTTATCTCCTGTAGAGGTGAGCACAGAGTGCTGTACACCCACGTACCACGGCAGGGCTGTGCCTTAGTGTCTTGGTGGGGTCTGTCAGCTTTTACTGACTAATGTGGTGGCCGCAGCATCCAGTCTCACATGGGACTTGGGGGCACAGCTCAACCCATGCCACAAGTCCCCCTCACAATTTCCTGCTTCCTGTCAGTGTAAGAAACCCTGTCTACCTTCCTTTTTCCTTGCATCCTACAGTGCTCAGGGCTCTCTGCTGCTTCAATTCATTGTGCTGTGGCTAGAAATTCTTTGTGGATCCACCCAGGAGCTGCAAGCAAGATCACCACAGCCTTCAGGGGGTTTGGGAGTAGGGTTTTTGATCTGCCCACTGTGCTCAGTAATGATGCTCTTGCTTCCAAACAGAATTTGCTGGACTACCAAGTGCAGGTATGCATCCTAAGATGTGTGTGTGTAGATACTCCCAACTGGCTTTCTTCTTCAGCTGTCACCTGAGATGTCCCTTTCTAGCCACCTCAGAAGTGGACTGTCATCAACCACAGCAGGCAGACAACCAACCATTTTGCCTTTGGTACTGATTTAAAGCCCAAGCCTTCTCTATGCCTTTACATAAGAAGGTCCAGCAGCTTTCTGGAACATGTACAACAAAAACCCAAACATGTACAGTGGCCTGTAAAGCCAGATTGCATTGGGGCAATTCTTAGTGTCAGAATCTGCCACAACCACACTTGTGTTTACTGCTGCTGGAGCCAAACTGGTGGGGGCAACTGTTTAAAATTTACAAAGTAGTTAAAATTAATTTTAGCAGCATGCAAAGCTCAGACCTGTGATGTGCATAGCACACAATCCTGTGTACTCGGTGTGCTGAGCGGACGGCAGCAGTATGAGGTGGCTGAAGATGTGCACTGCATGCTAATGACCATCCAGCTTGGCAGTCTTGTGAGGAGGGGCTGGTAACATAGCTGCTGCTGTAATGTTACCATCAATGGAAGAAAACTGTGGAGGAGACATAGCTCTTTGAGATTGCTGCACATCAATAGCAGCAACACTTTTGGATTCCTCCCTGCGGTGTTCCTTAGCCTGGGCACCGAAGAAATTTCCCAAAGAAATCTACAAACTCTGGTGCTGATGCTCATTGAATCATAGAATCACTGAGTCACAGAATCATTAAGGCTGGAAAAGACCTTTAAGATCATTCAGTCCACCTGCTGACCCACCCCCAGCATGCCCACTAACCATGTCCCTCAGTGCCACACCTCCAGGGACAGTAATTCCACCACTTCCCAGAGCAGCCTGTTCCAGTACTTGACCACTCTTTTAGAGAATAAATTTTTCCTAATATCCAGTCTGCAAGGAATACTGGCAGCCCTTCCCATGAGCCCTGTGCAGAGAAGGTCAGTGCGCTGTCTTTTTCACTTTTCCTCTGCTCCTTTTCCCAAGAGGCTCCTGGAACCTACTGCATCTCACCAGGTGCTGATGCTCCTCTGCTAGAAGGAGGTGGTGGAGAGAAGAAACCCACAGACAGCTCCCAAACGTGATGACTTCTTGCCAGAATCCCCAGATATTCCTGGCAGCTTTTCGTACATCTTGTTTCCTGTGGCAGCACCCTGTGCAACACTCCCCAGCAGACCTCTGTTCTCAGGCAGATGTAACGTGGCTGCAGAGGTCTCACATTCCCAAACTGTAAGGCATTTTGTACGGGGATTAGCTGTTCTATTTTATAATGACAATAATAAGCTTTTATAGCTCTTCTTAGGACGCTTCCCTGCATTAATTTGATTTAACAATAATGAAAGCTTTGTACTAAAGGGATCCAATAATGTTGGTCTTAAACCTGAGTGTGTCTTTGTTTACTGCACTTCAACACAGAGAAGATTAGAGTTTGTGTTTGAAGGAAGGGAGCCCTCATGACACAAAACTCGATCCACATAAAGCCTAAGTCTGCTTGAGAAAACGCAGTGACTGAGAAGAGGGCAGGAAAGGGAAGAAGTTTCAACCCAAGGAGCATTATTTTGATTGCACTTCAGTATCTTGGGACTTTGAACCGTCAGTGTTAGTGGTTCTTTGAGGTCTGTTGCTGTTTTTTTTTAATCAGCTTGCTCTTTGCGAGGCATTCTTCAAATACTGATTGACAATTTTCTCCTGCCTAAAGCCTGAATTTGAAATATTTGTGCCAGCTTTAATACAATTCCTTTTCACTGTGTGGGTGGCTCAAAGGAGACCAGTTCTGGCGCACAAATGCCTTTGTGGGGAAAGAACTCCAGATGGTTTCAGTTTCTAAACCATCCTGGCACGCTGTGCGTGCTGCATGACAAGTCTAGAGGAGAGCTCTGTCACATTAGCCCAGTTTCAGGTTGCTGAGATGATTTGGTAGACAGAGGGCTGGTACACAAGGCTGAATCCCGTCCCGTTCCAAGTCAATGTGAGGCATTTTTCTCCTACTGATTTGAGCAAATCCGCAAACGAAACTACTTCAGGGTCATTCAGTACACTGCCTTGCAGGTTTTGCATAATTAGTTATGTAAAGAAAGCCAAGCCTTCAAAAACAGTAGAAAGGAGAAAACACAAAAAGGCCACCAGACATTGCTTTCCTCAGCTGCTGAGGGAAAACAAAGATGTAGCCTGTACCTTCTGCTGTATGGAAAAGGTGGGAAGGATGATTTCACTACTTCTTTTATTTTATCAGTGATGCAGGTTTTGCTTGCTCAGGTTTCCCTGCAGCTCTCAAGACAACCTGAGCTATGTGTAATGCGTAGGAAGTGCTGCTGTCTTTTGAGGTATCCCAGGGAAGAAGTGTTTTAGGGTGTAATCCCTATTGTAAAAGTTTGCAACGTGGCCATAGCTGACATAAGTGAAAAGGTAACACTATTATAAATAAATACCACAAATTGTCAGAGTTGACAGACCTCTAGAAAACACTTGGTTAGAGAATTGACTGGGTTTGTCCTGTGTAACGTGCATCTTGTACCCTGAAGTGGTAAGAAATGGGGAAAAGGGTGGCCCAGCAGGGGGAGGTGCAGCATAACAGTGCTGGATTCATAAGTGAGCTCAGGGTAGTAGGGACCTGAAATTAGCAAATGTGAGCAGCTCCTGAGAGCTACAGAAATAAGCACTGAGGAGGTGTTTGCCATTTGCATGTTTGTAAGGTATGGGGTATGCTAAAGTGAAATGAACCTCAAATGACAAAGCCACAGTTCTAGGCAGAGAGCAACGCACTGCCATTGGATCTGCTCCACCAAGAGATGAACGTAGGGATGGTCAGCTGGAGTCAGTGGTAATGAAGGAAATAAATATGTTGGGGCTTACTTAAAGTCCCACTGAAGAGATGAGCAAAATCCTTTCATCGCTCGGTGAGAAAGTGCAAGACATTCTTTATAATTAACTTACTTTCTAATTAACTTAGAATAGAGGTGCTTCCCTTTTAATAGAGGGGAAGCTGAAATCCGGAAGCGACCTGGAATAAATTGCTGCGGTGGTATGTGGCCGTGCAGCCCCAGCGAGCATCTTCAGTGGCCTGGGCCTTCAGCCCCTCCTCCTGCACAGCCTTTCCTCAGAAGAAATACCCAGGAAAGCTTTGTCTTTCGCAGAGCTGGATGAAGTTGGGTGCTCAGCCCCACCAAAATCAGTGTTTTCCTGTAGCATGCAATTTTTAATGATGTGAGTCATTAGCCAGAGAGAGGACTTGCCAAGGGCTAGGGTGTATTTTCTCTCGCAGAAGATTAAAAAGAGCAATAATCAGCATGCTGCATCTGTTTGGCATTTATCTTTTAAAGCAAATCTGGGGGATTTTTGGAGACTGTTAGGAGAAAATCAGACTGGCCAGTTTTCTGCCTCCAGTCTGTATGAATGAAGTGAGAAACTAAGGGCTGGGGCTGGACACTGGGTGCTGGCAGGGCCTCCTGCTCTCAAGAGTGAGCCTCCAGGCCCGGCTGCTGGGAGGACACCCTTAATTAACCGCCCTGAGAAAACTCCTCCAGGTATCACCCTCTAAAAGAGCAGGAGATGACTGCCTCTCCCTGCCTCTGCCACAGCTGATTGGCAGTGCACCTCCTCCCCAAAAATTAGCAGATAGCAGGAGCTCTAAGGGCCTGCATGCATGGCGATCCCATGAGTTGCCCATGAGATGCCTCTTGAGTACCCCATGAGATGCCCATGAATTGGGCATCTCAGCCCGGGTATCTCAGACTAAAGTTGGGCTGACTTTGCAAAGTGTAAAACTGTCAGTGCTCTAATTCAAAAGGCTGGTGCTCTAATTCATTAAGGTTGGAGAGATATCTAAGACCATCCAGTCCAGCCCCCAACCCATCCCCACCATGTTCATTGACCGTGTTCCTCAGTGCCACATCTCCACATTTCTTGAACGTCTTCAGGGATGGTGACTGCCCCACCTCCCTGGGCAGCCTGTACCACTGCATCACCACTCCTTTAGAGAAGAAATGTTTCCTAATATCCAACCTGAACCTTCCCAGCACAACTTGAGGCCATCATGTTCTGTCCTATCACTGTTACCAGGGAGAAGAGGCAGACTCCCATCCAGCCACAGCCTCCTTCCTGGGGATTGTATAGAGCCACAAGGTCTCCCCTGAACCTTTTCTCCAGACTAAACAATCCCAGTTCCCTCAGCCACTCTCTATAAGACTTGTGCTCCTGATCTTTCACAGCTTTGTTGCCCTTCTTTGTAGCTGAAAGGGCTGAAAACTGAGCACAACTGAGCACTCAAGGTGCAGCTCACCAGTTCTGTGTACACAGGGATGATCACCTCCCTGCTCTTGCTGACTGCACCATTTCTGATACAAGCCAGGATGTCATTGGTCTTCTTGGCCACCTGGGCACACTGCTGGCTTATGTTCAGCTGGATTCAACTAACACCCCCAGATCTTTTTTCTCTGCACAGCTTTTCAGCCCAGCTCCCAGCCCTGCTTCCAGCCCTTAGTATTGCATGGGGCAAGGCCTAAGGATTTGCTGCTAACACAGCCTGGCTGCCAGTGCAGAGCACTCAAGGAAAGCTGACAGTGCAGTTTCTGTATTATTAGACAGATACATCACTATCTGAACTAAAGGACCAGAGTAGGACACACCAGGCCAGAAAAGCAACTCACAAAACGTGCATTTCAGAAGGGGAATTGGAATGGACAACACTAAAGCCCCACTTGCCAGCAGCTCAGTCTCCAGAATAAACGCTGCAGCACTGAAAGGAGGAGAAATCTCCAGGGGTTTCGCAAAGCTGAATGGGACACAAACACAAAAACCCAACCAACCAAACAAAATTTGCTCAACCCCTCACACGTGGCAGCCAGCAGGGCAACAGCTGTACACAAGCGTGGAAAGGAGGCGACTAAAGCCTCTCTCCAACACGTGATTGATCCCGTTAACATCATGCTAGGAACCGGGGTAAGCTTAAGGTGGAATTTCTTTGGCTTGCTCAGGGCCGTCTGTGCTGGAGCCTGCTCCTGGTGCTGTTTGCTATAGGCTCTGGCTCTGTGCTAGCAGTTACCTCCTGGCTTCCGCGTGGCCCTTGCATAAATATTGGATAGCCAGAGAGTTATCTGGAGGCCAGAGGACACATGGGATTTTTCCTCTGGTACCTTCAGTCAGCATTTTGCCCTCTTTTATACATTCCAGTTGCAGGGCTCCAATTCAGGCTTGTGACTTTCTAGCTGAAAATGCAGCTGAGTTTTGACTGGCCCAGAGTCATACAGGCTGTTGAAATGCCACGTGAATGTTCAGGAATGGGTGCACAGATATTTGGGGCAGGGTAGTGTCAGGAGTTGGGGTGCTGTTGGTGTACCAGCAAGCACAATCTGCTGAAGGTTCCACAGCCTCCTGCAGGGCAGCGTGTCTCCTTTGCTATTCAGCCAGAAGCAGCCTTTCCTGGCACTATCCACAGATATGTATCTCACAGGCCAGCCAAGGCCCAACCAGGTAACATGCTGCCTCTCTACAAAGCTCTGACTGCAGTTTTGCAAGCAGAGCTGTGAAGCTGCATGCCACTAACATCATGTCCTGCAGGAGGGAAACTGAGGCACAAAGGATCCGGCTGAGCAGATAGTGGGGACCCGCTAGAACAGCCTCCGTCCTGCCTCTCCATCTGCCAACAGAGTGTTTCTCTTTTTCCCTCTAGAGTCTGGAACGGAACCAGTGGGATCATGCTGCTTCTCAAACACTGCAGCCTGAGTTCTCGCACCAAGCAGCGCCCCACACATACAGCACTAACTTAGAGATAGTTTCAACCACTGGCATTGCCACAAACAGTTAGGTTGCACTGAACTGCAGGCAGCGACATTTCATACCCAGGAGCTCCCAACTGCCCTTTGCAAGCACAAGGCTGTGCCTGAGTGTTAGCACACACGTACTCTCAGAAGCTGGGAACAGTAACATGAGGACTCCAACCCAGATTTCAGGCAGGGATCACCTAACAAAAAGCAGCCACCTCACTGCAGGCACAGAGCCATGGGATGAGAGCCAACATACACTGCTGCCTAGCAGCTAAAAGGGCTTACAGGAAGGATTTCTAGGATCATGCAGAAGCAAACAATCACTGGCTTCAAAAATCACACACATCCTGCCCACAAAGAACAATATCAATCACAATCTCCCACTGCCTACTTTAAATGGCTGGAAAAGCTCCAGCTCCCAGACAGCTGAAACTGATCCCCTTCTTGTCCCCCCCCCTCGTACCCCCCCATCATGTGATGGTCCTGCCCAAGTGATTTAAGCTGCTGGAGCCAGCGCTGAGTCACGTTGGCTGTGGAGCAGGGGCTTGGGGCATCTGCAGCATGGAGCAAGTGAGTGCCCCAGGCAAGATTTGGGGGTGGCTGCCTGTGGGTTCTGGGTCGGTGCCAGGGGGAGGAGGAGGCAAGGATTAGGCGAGAGGAAATGCTGGGCTGATACGAGGCTGTGGGAGGAACAGCTAGGGCCGACTGGCTGTGTTTCTTTTCTAGTGTGATATTTAAGTAGAGAAGCTGTTTTAATTCATGTTTTATTTTAAAGTTTTGAGATCATCTGCAGCTTACAGTTTGAATATCTTTTCTTTCTTTAATTTTTTCCTTCTCGAAAAATGTATTTTGGGTCCAGGGCCATGCAAGTTTGTATAACGGCAGAAGGAAGGAGTGCTGACCCTATGCTGGCACCATGCCTATTCTTTCGACTGTACCACAAACAGAGCCACAAGATAGTGCTGTAGTGATGAGCAGTTCAGTGGCTGTGGGGACCTGATCCCATTAGCCTCTTCCTTGGGCATGGCAGTGAGCAGGCATGAAGTCTCACACTGTTTTGTTTGAGTGACTGTGTCAAAGAGCTCTGGAGCAGCCCACAGCTACTGGCCACTGGTTGTGCAAGAAGAACCAGCCCACATAAGTAAAGTAACCAAATGCAAGTTCATTTCCCTATCTTATCTGCCATGTGGTTGGGCTCCGCACTATTGCAGCTGGGCCTGGAAACACGGGCATTGAAGCATGGTTTGGGTTAAACCTAACTGCACCAACAACATCTTCTTCTTAGCTGAAGGAGGTGGGGATTCTACTTGCTATTTTGGGGGTATGTGGCTGGAGAAGTGAATAATCTGGCTCCAGGTGTGGCATCAATCCCTCTTCATCCCCGTAGGAGCTTCCCTAAGTGTGTGTGCTTGGCTCTGCTGGGCTGCAGTCAGAAGCAGGCTCTACTAACTCCTCTGTCCACATAGCTCTAGGTTAAACCAGCAGATATTTTGGGTGGCCCCTGTGGAGATCTGCCTGGAGTGGGGGGACACTGTTACAAAAGCTAACTGCTATTAATTCTGTGCTGATGGCTGCTGCTAAGAGAAAGGTGCAAGCTTCATTGTGAGGCTGTCCTTTGTAGCAGCTGGTCAATCAGCAGCTCAGTCCACCCCTGTCCTCATTGCAGTGGTTAAAACTACTTCCCCATGAGTTTGTGCTGCTCAGTGGGGTGACAGCACAGGACTGGTGACTGTGACCTGGATTCTCTGGCAAGTGGCTGAGGCAGTATGGCTGGTGCAACCCTGGCTCTAGCACTGAATGACAAAGGCCTTTGGGTCTGTGGGATCTGGTTTATGCCTCACACCAGGCAGGGCTGGTGGGCTGCCGTTGGGATGCTGAGCCCTGTGGTTTGGTCCTACAGGGATTGGTTGTTACCCAGCTGGATGTACAGCCTGGAGAGTGTGTCAAGGTCAAAGGGAAGATCCCATCTGATGCCAAAGGGTGAGTGAAGAGATGGTTTGGAGGCTCCTGCCTTCTCAGGGGCTGACAGAGCTCCTACTGGGTTCAGCCTGTTGGCACTTGGTAGCTGGGCATTTCCTCACCACTGCCTTTCCATCTCCCCAGGTTTTCTGTGAATGTAGGGAAGGACAGCAGCACCCTCATGCTTCATTTCAACCCTCGCTTTGACTGCCATGGGGATGTCAACACTGTTGTGTGCAACTCGAAGGAGGATGGCATGTGGGGTGAGGAGGACAGGAAGGCTGACTTCCCCTTTCAGCATGGCGACAAGGTTGAGGTGAGGTGCCAGAGGTCTGTGCAAGGCCCTGACACAATGTACTGGTGGGCTGAGGGCAACTTTTCTAATGCTACCAGGTGGAGAAGGGGCAGGTATGGAAAGGGAGCTAGGCAAGGGAAGAGTCCTGCAGCTGACCAACTGCCTGGATTGGTCTGAGTCAATGTCCAACAGCTCAGCTGTATTCCGTGCCTCACTCTGGCCTTGCTCTGTAAGGTGTGCAAGTAAGAGCAATTAAAACACTGACCTGTGATTCAGATGGATCTACCTTGTCCCTTAGTTGCAGAAGCTTAGGACTGAGCTTAGGCAGAGCAAACCAGTTTCATCCTTTCACTTCTGCACTGAGCTAGCAGGCATTGCCTTCACCACCTGTGGACATCTCAACTGTCCTGCACCCACTGTAGGAAGAAGGGAGCCTGCCTTGTGACCTGTGATGTGCTAGCCTTCCTTTTTGTGGTTCCTTACAGATCTGTATCTCCTTCGATGCAGCGGAGGTCAAGGTGAAGGTACCTGAAGCGGAGTTTGAGTTTCCCAATCGGCTGGGCATGGAGAAAATTCAATATCTGGCTGTGGAGGGTGACTTTAAAGTGAAAGCTATTAAGTTCAGCTAACTGCTACAGCTTGTTTTTGTTTTCTTTTCCCCTGCATAGTGAAATAAACCCAAACTTGCCATGGCCGCTTTCTCTGCTGTTTCCTGCTCTAATCTGCTTGCTTGTGTGTGCTATGGGGGTGGGCAGTGGGAAAGGGTATGTGTCCACCTATATACTCATCTACACTGCTGCCTTGCAGCTGCTGTTGAGCTGGTCCACACAGCTGGCAAAGTATAACCTACTGTGACCTACGCTCCTGTAGCAATAGGTTCTCCTTTAACTCTGTTTGCTGCAAAGGCATGGCTTGTGCTTTTGCAGAAAGCTCTACTCTCTAAGAAAATGGTTTGACATGTTGCAGGCTGGCGCTAAAGAGCAGGCAAATTCAGTGAACTGCATGTGGTGGGGAAGAGACAGGAGTGAAGGGCAAGACCTGAGGTGTCTCTGCCACTTCACAAGCTATGGTCTTGATGCTGTCAGAGACCCAGTGATGCAATCACTGGCTTAGTTATGTGGCAGGTAGGGATACTGGAAGTATTGGATCCTGAATGCACTAAGCACAACTAGTGAATTGTCTCTTCCTCTTGAAACCTCTTGCTCTGCTCATGCAATGCCTTGGAGTGCTACAGTTATTCCCAAGCTGCCTGCTAGCTATGTCCAGACAGGGCTTGCCATATTGTTTGAGAACCTAATGACAGAGAATGGATCCCTGCCCACTGAGTGTGAGAAGCCTAGGTGTGGGGCTGGCCCTGTGGCAGTCACAGCTGTGCTGGTGTGAGGTGCTGCAGTTGGCCAAATACTGCTGAAGTGGTGAAATTTGATCCCTGTTGGCTAAACTCTGACAACAGGGCTGTTATGGTCCAGGCTGTATTTGCTGTTATTTGGAACAGCTGAGTAGCCAGGCCAGCTGCCGGGGAAAGGGAGTAAGCCTCTGCAGAGTATTTGAACCATTTGAATGCCTTTTATGGGGAGGCTGGCCTGGCTGCACTGTGGCAGCTGCCCCAGAACTGAGGAATCTGTGAGGTGACTTGCTTTGGAGGTGGCTTTATTGATAGCCTTTTCTCTCTGTTTCCTGGAAACTCAATCATGAAGGCCAGAAGGATATGGGCCATAGCTATGTCTTGCCAGTTACCTTGTGGGCATAGATATGGTGATGCAGCTCCTTCTATTTAGCCTTCAGATCTGATGTAGCTCATGACTGTGAGGGACTGGCAGTGTGCAAATGAGCAGGATGCTTTATGGGCACTTGTCTCTTCCAAGGCAGTATGTGTGTCTGGAGAACATCCACCAGAAGGCTCTGCTGCACTGACCAAGTTCAGCAAAAATTTCTACTCTGCATATGGTGGGAAGGTGTAGAAGGGGCTGCTGCAACCACTGTCCTTTGTGGGAGCAGGGTACAGGTAGCACATGTCTCTCTGCACTGCAGAAGCATGGTTATGCTGTGGGACTACCTCTTCTGAACTGGACAGAGGCACAGATAATGGTACTTAGAATTTTGGCCCTGCATATACTGCATTACACAGAACCATAGAAAGGCTCACGCTTTGCCCTATCGAGTAAATCTTGAGGTTTGGTGGGTTTTCTGTTTGTTTGTTTGTTTTAAGGTTACTGATAATTTTTGGTGGGAGAGTGAGGAAAAAATGGCTTTTGTTTTGTTTCCCTTATTTCCTGTCATTTAATGTCTGAAGATTTAGTAAATCATAAGGTATTCAAACTATCAGAAGTACAAAGCCCTTACTTCACAGAGGGATGCGGGCCTTAAAGCTGGTCCCCCTGCCTTCTGGCTACTCCAGTTAGGGAGTGTCTGTCAGCATGGACAAGAGTAAAGGTGATCTCGCTTTTTGCCTGTTAAGTTCTCATTTCTAGGTAGGCTCAAAGTACAAATGGGAGCTGTCCCCCTCCTATACTTTTCTCAGCAGCTAGTTAGGCTTATGCTGCTTTCTAACTGAAGAGACCACAGGAGAAAAAGGAGGAAGAAAGTCTTTACCAGTACTTCCTTTTGTTCTCCCGCATCCCAGATCTATAAATGCTCCTGGTCCTACAAGTGATGCTGGTAAAAATGCAGAATAAACATGAAGTGTCAAGTCCTAAAGTTACAAGAAGATTTCACCTCTGTTAGAAAGACCAGGAAAACAAGTATGACATGCCGTGCTGCAGATAGAAGGTACCGGTGAATGTAAAATGTCTTGTTCCTGCTAAGTAAGCCTTCCTTGAAATGCATGGCGCACTTGGCTTTTCCAGTATCCTTGGGAACCTGAGCCCTGCTTGCTCTGGGGAGGAGCAGAAAAGCACAGCCGGCATGGCCTAAGAGTGTGCCTTTTTTATTTAAATCCTGCCAAGCCTGTTGCCAGTCTTTCAGTCCAGCAACACTTCCCAGGGGAACCAAGAGCCTACAATTGTCCAGGCACTGAGATCAGGAGGTGGAAGAAAACCCTGACCCCTGCTTCTGCTGAATCCTTTAAGTTTGCTGTGTTCAAGTCAGCTTCCATTCCTGTATTTTCACCAGGAATCAAAGCTGTAGCACTTTCTTGCCTTACAGCATCATGGAAAGGGATAAAGGGACCTTGAAGACGCTGGAAAACAGTTGTGAAACTGCTGTATGAACACAGAATAAGTGATGTACATAATCACCTCACTTAAAGAGAAAAGAACAAATGCTCAACATTCTGTGCAGGGCCTGAAAGAGTAGTGATGGGAAAGATCAGACCATCAGCCAGTTTTGTCTTCTCAAAAATGACTTTCCTGAGTTGTTTGCACTAACATTGCTTGACAGAAATAGGCCACCCAACTGACTTTGTAGCTATGCAAGCATGTATGTAACCCTCTCCAACACAGCCTCAAAAGACAGCTGCAGGTCACTGCACCTAGAAATGGGGAAAAGCTGAGGAAGCCAATGGGCAGTCCAGGTTGTGGTAGGGCATGAGGAGACAGTTGGGTTCTCTTTTAGCTTATGTCTTTACAGCAAAAAATAGGTGGAATTTGTTTCTTTCCAACAACAGATTTATAAGAATGCAACTGGCATGTGTTCAGCAAAATGAGAAAGTGATCTCCAGTCAGTTCTTGGAAAAGTACTGGATATACTGACAGCTATGTTTGCTCTTTAACTGCCCATCTCCTGTTTCCATGGCCCTGCTCCTGATCTTTACAAGTCAGTGAGAAATTCTACCACTCATTTACTTTTAGAAATTCAGTCTCAAACTGTAAGCTGCATTGCCTGATAACTGCTCCCCTTTCTGAGGCTGAGCACTGGAGACTTTTGCTACACAATTCCCCTTTTTTGTACCATGATGGTTGTTTAAGCATTTCTCAAGGGATATGGCAAGCACCTGGCTGCCACCTCTGTACCAGCACACTGTGTTGACAGCCCTGGACATGGGCACGACCATGTTCCCCACACGTGAAGACCCTCCCTTGTGGAAACCAAACCCCTGCTCTCTGCTAAGCTGCAACGTATTTCCTTCCCTTCAACTCCTTCCTAGTTGTTCCACAGTGGGTGCAAGCAGACAGGTGCAGGCTGCAAAGCCTTCCTCCGTGGTGAGAAATAAAAATGTGTACACACTCACATTTTTCAGCAGACTCCAGAGCGATGTGAACGTCTCCTGTGCACTGCCTGCTGGCCAGACACCCTGAGACACACCGTCCTCAGTTACCTCACGGGCGCTAGTGGTAAAAATACACTGGAGGGGTGGGCAGCAAGCCCCTCTATTGCTTTTTGAGATTTTGGCACAGCTGGGTGCTGCATCCCTCCATTTTGCACAATGATGTAGTGACAGAGTGCCTGTTAGGGCAGCTGTGCCTGGGAGCACCATGAGGTAAAATGGCGCCTTCCCGCCTTTTGCCCACAGTCAGCGCCTCACCACACTGAACTGGCCTGGGCAAGGAACGGACGCCTGCAGAAAGCTGTTGCTTCCTTCAAAATCTCCCACCATGCTTTTTTCTTTTAAAAAATATTGTGCTTTTAATTACTTTTTTAAACTAATGTTCTTATTTCAGCTCAACTTAATCCCTGTGCCACAGTGACTTGCATTAGAAATCTTGGGCAACCCTGACAGGAAGGCATGGTCTCCAGTTGCAAATCACAGAGAAAAAAGCTAGTGGGCTCCAGTGTACAACTTCTCTTTGGAGCATGAAGAACAATTGTGGTTTTTTTTCCTAATGCCTAAAGAAACTCAGGCAGATGTGCTGAGAGCAGTCAGCCATTCTTCACAAATGGAGACCAACATTTTTCACAGGGACAAGGGGGAATGGTTTTAATTGAAAAGGGGACAGATATAGCTTTGATGTTAGGAGGAAATTTACTCAGAGGGCAGCGAGGCACTGCACAGCTGCCCAGAGAGGCTGTGGGTGCCCCATCCCTGGAAGCATTCAAGGCCAGGTTAGATGGGGCTCTGGGCAGCCTGAGCTGGCAGCCCTGTGCATGGCAGGTTTTCTTCAGTTTGTACTGCAGAGTGACAGCAGAGCCTGGCTGAATGGGTAGAAGGGACCATCTCCTGCTCAGAGACCACTCTGGCCACAAAAAGCATCTTCAGTCACGTAACATGTTTGTTCAATAATGTATTGTTAGAAAAGCCTTGTAGTTTGTAGGTAGCATACATCGCTGCATTTACATGAACTGAAGGCTGCAGAGACAAGCTACAGTCCTATAGGAATGCAGCCAACCCATAATGCCACCCACAGTCAAGATGAGTGAACGTAAGGGAAGAACCAGCTCTTATGTGAATTTAACCTGGCCAAACCCAGGGATGACATCTCCAGATATGCCCCTAGTCTCCTCTTACTGATCTGAAACACAGACTCTCCAATGAAAAACTCTCACATTTTCCATTTTGCAAGCAAGTCAGTGTGCTAATCTTCAAGAATTACATGGAGTTTCTATGAAATGCTACCTGAGTTGGTTTGCTTGCTTCTTTCTCTTCACCACTCTAAACAAGCATGTCAGAGACTGAGCTGTATGATGGATCAGGCCTGACATGTGGACTGTTCTAGCACTCTGTGATAGGTTTTATAATAGGCAACCATCACAAAAGATCTTGTGTGTAAACTTACAACCAACAGACCCTAGTGCGTAAACACTGCTTATTAGATTTAGTCTCGAGGAAAGCATCTGACATGAATTCCTTGTGACCATCGATGGCCCAAGGGCTCTGTTAAAAAGGAAAAAAAAGCAAATTGTAATTCGGATGAGTAGATCTTCACAGGGTATTACATCACATGGAACTGCACAGCCAAGCAGACTGCAGGAGCATCACGTTGCTGAAAGCATGTGAGGACATACTAAGAGCTGCTTCAGCATCCCTCACTGCACAGACAGCATCGCAGTGCATGTCTCCATCTTTTTCCTTTTTCTCATGCTAGGCCTGGGTGCAATGACAGCAATGAAGTCTGATTACTTTCAAAGGTCAGAAAAAATTCTGTGAGGCAACACTGATTTACACCTGCTTTTTCTTTTTTCTTCTTTTTTTCTAACAGGCTCCTCATACATTGGCTGGAAATTGAAGATAACAGTTTCAGGAACACTAACTCAGGAAAAATTATGCCCCACTCTCTTCCCTGTGACTTTTCTGATAGGTCTCAAAGGTGAAAGCCAGTTAGCACTAGGTAAACAGGAATTTTCCCCCATAAGTGAGATTCTGACTGAGAGTGAGGATAAAGAATATGGGGAAGGCAGATGCAGCGGAATTGCCAGGTCACAGCCTGATCCAATGGTTGAGCTCCAGGCGAGAAGGTGTAGCTAATCCACTGCTTGCACCTGAGTGAACGGAAGAGGAAAAGCTTGGATCCACCCCTCCTCACCCTCATTCAAGGGCTAGCAGCTGAGGGAACAGTATCTCTCTGGATTGTACTCTTCTTGAGCTGTCCCTGGTTGCTGGAAGGAGTGAGCTAATTCTTCTTTCTTTGTTACCTGCTATTGCTCTATTGTGCCTCTATCCCATTAGAAGGCATAGAAGGCATTGTCATTGCCTTCTTTTGTCATACAGCACATCATACAGTAGCATCCCTGAGATGCAAATAAGTGTACTCTCAACTGGAAAGACAGAGGAAAGAAATAAGCAGAAGTAGAGATCTACATTCCCTGTAAGACAGCACTAGGTAAAATGCTGTCTTCCTAACTGTAATGTGCAAACGTAACACTGCCAGCAATGAGGTGTCCTATAGTTTTGATACAACTAGCTTTAACACTGGACTAGCAGCTTATGTCAGAAATGCTACTGCTTTGTCTTTACTAGGATTTGCCTCAAACTAGAGAAGTAAGGCTGTTCACCCTGTGTCAGGCATTGGCTACTGCCAGCTGAACAAACTAGGTAGCTACTGCAGGATTCTTCCAGTTTGTGGTCTGAAGAGACTTCTGCAAAATTTGGAGAAGGTGTCTGACCCAAGTACTCTGGGCTGAGTTTCTTCCACTCTTGTTCTACAGAGGGCAGGCTGGCAAAACCATGCACCCACAGTACAGCATTCCACTTCAGTATCCCAAATAAAAATAATGCTAATTTCTAGCCCAGATGCTCTTCCACTGAGAAGCACTGTTTGTTGCAAGATTTCCCCAGAGACTTTCAAGATGAGGCTGGATAAAACCCTGGGCAACATGATGTGGTGCCCCTGTTCATTGCAAGGGAGTTGGACTAGATGGCCCTCAGAGTTCCCTTTGAACTCTAAAGATTCTATGATTTTTGGATCATTTGAGTGCTCTAAAGCTCAGCCCCTGCTGTAACTGCAAGGAGAAATACTCCAGTTCTTATATACACAAGGCATTAAGGCACTACATTGTAGGGAAGAGACAGCAATGCAAATCATGCTTCCTGTATCTAGCTTGCTGGGGTTTTTTTTGTTACTGAAGCCAAGTAGCTATAGGTTCAGATCTGAAAATCTCATATAGTCCAATTCAAAACTCAGGTTTGTTTCAGTGAATGTAAAAGGACTAGACAAAGCTGTACAATTCTGCTTGCTCTACTACTGTTCCATGAAATTACGGCACCGTTCTGTGATCTAAGCTTCTGTTATACTCCAGTTCTAGGAATATGAGAGAAAAGCAAGGTGGGATAAGGAGTAATGAACTTTTTGCTGAAGGCACCAAGAAGTAGATCTACTGGCTTGGCCAATGCTTGGTTACCTTCAAATATACATCAAGATGTGCTTCTGCCAAGCTCTCAAACCCAGCAGTTATGGCAATCTTTTTATGCAAAGATTGTTTCTCTAATGATAAAGAAATGTAAACTTTAATTCATTCTTCATTTGAAGATCTTAGCTGTTACAAAAATGTAAAATAACTATCACCTGCCTCATTTGCTGATGCTTGTGTGTACAGTGGGAACACATGTAGAACTTAGCAGACCACAAAGCCAAGCCAAATAGCTAAATTTCTTGCAAACCCATGAATCCTGTTAAGGTTCAAACTTTTTAGCTGGAAACTCTACAAAAGAAATAGTTCTTCACACTATTTAGTAAAGTCTTATATACCACCACCACAAGGCTGGCCGATGGCCCACTGCTCAGAAATACTTGACTTGCAAGCATAACACCAGCATACTGAGAAAGTCTTGTTGCTGCCCACAGCACTTGTGGGCAAAGGTAGCTTTGCCGCTTGCAGTGCAGCATGCTGCCCCTGAAATGGGGACTGGTTCCTGCAGCACACAGGCAGACCCTGCTTAGTTGGGAGGCTCTTCCTGACCTGAGGGAAAGCTGCAGGGCTTTCTTTCTCAGTAAAGAACATGCCACGTAGAAAAGGCCCTGTTGCTGATCCCAGACTGTTCACAAAAGCCTGTCAGATTTGCCAGTCATTTTGACTGATTTTGGTAAGTGCAGGATGAAAGGATGGCTTTAAAAAAATCAAATGAACACAATTTTCAAATACACTAAATTAAAGGCATTGTGAAGGTTTCTATTTATTTATTTATTTTTTTTAATAAAAAATTAAATGATTGCATTGGCTGGAAACAGCTCCCCCTACTGTTTTCCTGAAATCCTCCCAAACAAAGAATCATTCTTGAGTACCTCCAAAATACTTTCAATTTTTTGATTCAGCTATTAAGGTATAAAAAATCAGTTCCCCTGCTTGGAGTTCTTATAAAACGCTGTATAAGCCTGAGCAGCATGTAAGCTCATTAGTAAAAAGGATATGTTTGCTGTCATTGCAGGTATCTGGCTTACTTCTTCACAAAGCATTAAAATATCAGGTAGATTTTATTTTGGGTATTGGAGAATTGATGCTTTATACGACAGGAAGGCACTGGTAAATTTTTCAGCCTGCCAAGCTGCCTGTGGTAGAGCTACACGAGCTATTCAAAAATACAAATGGAGCTTTAAAACTGGCTTTCAAAGCAATGAATGCTGTAATTTTCAGACATGTGCTGGAGCTGGCATTCATAATGAATGGACTTAAAGCTACACAACTAAAATTTCTGCTCTGCTCCTGGTGGCAAGATGAATAGTGCAATCTTCTGGAGAAAAAAGATGCTTGAATCCCTACTACAGCTGGAAATCTCTGCAAGCTTAGGAAAGAGACAACCTGAGCCTGATTTATCAGTTGCAGTGGTGAACTTTTCAGGCAGCTTGTGGCCACATCATTTAAATGGCAACACAGCTCATTAGAGAGGATAGAAATATACAGAAAAATGGAGTCTGCCCCAGTCTGCTTTTCTGAATGCCAACTGGCAGCAATCCTTCAGCACTTGGTAAAATGATATAGTCGGGCAAATTTAGTTATTCCAGTCTGGACTGATTAGGAAATAATCCAATAGTCCTTACAGTAGGATTTCAAGTTAATGCTTCTTGTAGCTTGTAAGTTAGTTTCTAATGAAATGGATTCAGACAAATGAGATACTACTGTGTGAAAATAATCCTCGTGTACATCTCCCCTTCAGAAATACAGTTCTATAAATAATGTCATTAGAGATCCCTCTCACATGTCGCAGAAATGCATTCAAGCTGCAACAGTAACACAGATGATGAGTTGGATTAGTTAGAACAAAGACAGACTCCACCTCAAACTTCCACACTGAGTACAGAGCAGGATTAATTACTTTACACTAACTCCTGAGATGCAAGCTCTCAAAAAAGCATATTTAAACTTGAGAATCATTGGATCACAAGGTACTGAGGTGGAAGGATTGTGCTTTTCTGGCCAAGATGTCCCTCATATGGACACTGACTAGTTATCTTCAGTGTGTGTTGAAACAGGTTGAAACTTCTTCTGGTAGCCTTTTATTATATTTTAAAAAAAAAACAACAAACAATAACAACAAAACCACAAAGAGATGTTCCAGGCTAATGCATCACTATCTTTGGGGTTCCCTCTTTTTGTTAAAGTTTTCACAAAATACAAATGTCTTTTCTACATACAGAACAAAGTAGAATCAAGTAACTGATTAGAGTATGTACAAAAACTTACACATCACCTTGTTCTTTAAAAAATATAAATATCAATAACGTTCAGTAGAATGGGTTGGTTTTATTTTTAAGGCTTCATTCTTTTAGATCCTTCATTATTTAATGAGATGCCAGGTAGGCAGGAAAAGCAGGAAAGAGAGGACGTGATTTTCTTTTATTAAAAGTAACATGTTTAATTCTCTTGAGAGTCTTCCTCATCTCTGTTAGGAGGAGACACAACTGAGTTTCGTTCCCCCCAGAGTGATTTAAGTTTCCAGGAAGCAGTGGTGGAAGGAAAGAAAAATAAAACCCTTATTATTGCTATTTGTTTCCTTCACCAAAATCTGGTTTTAAACCTGTCTCTGTTCACTGTCACTGTAGAGAGCCATCTGCACAGTACTTGGATTAAATAGACTCAAGCAGGAAGACTTTGCCCCAGGTCCACATGGGAAAGGTTAAAGTGAGGATGAGACTGCTGGAAGTGTTTTACCATTGACTCCAGCAGAGGTAGCAAGTGCTGCAGCTAGGGCAGCTGCTGCTGTTGCATCCCTGGGCGTGAAGTCTGTGGGGAGGCTTTCCATCAGGCACTTGAGCTGCTCCTGACCCAGTTTGATTTTATCATCTAGCTCTCGTTGCTCTATGAGGAGTGCAGACTTCATCTTTACAAAGTGCTGGTAGTCCTGGAGCTGTTCCTCAGAGAGGTAGTTGCCCAGGATCTCCAAAACCACCCGTTCTCGACGGTCGAGGTTTTCCTTCAATTCCCGGGCATCTTCATGCTGGCCAGCCAGCAGTTTCCTCTTCTCATTCAGAGAGCTCTGTACACACCAGAGAGAGCACTTCAGTATTAGCAGCACTATCACTGACACTCACTGATCCCCCCCTCTTCTGCCCCTGACACCAAATTTGCCACCTCTTGGTGAGGCAAGTTGGCTGCTAAGTTCCCAGACGCGCAGCCAGGAGCCTGCGGAAGGAGGATGAATTACTCATTGTGGGCTAAATGTGAATCCCACTGAATGTGAATATGAATGCTCTGATCAATGTGGGGTAGAAAGGACCCCAAGAAAATCAGTAAAACTTTCTCAAAAGCAGCGACTGCCAGGAAAATCTGGCTCTGTCTCTTACAACCACCCAAAAAATGCTAAAATGTGTCTTCAACTGAAGTAAAAGGCAGTTGTTGCTTCACAATACAGAATACCATGCAGCCTTTCTTCCACATGCTGGTCACAGACTTGCTGTGCCAAACACAGACATTGTTTGGAGATAAAAGCCACAGGATCTGAGACACTTGTGCAAATGTGAACCAAGACTCCTAGGGACAGAACCATGTTTGCTTTGGCTCATAAAGAATCAGTGAGGCACCTGTCTTTGAGCTTATAGAAGCAGGATCTTTTGACTGTTACAGCAGAGAAAGGCCAAGAGGCCACAGTTGTACAGATACGTACCCGCTCTTCACTGTTGGCATTTTCCCCTAGGCTACTGAGAACATTCTCTACCCGGGCCAGGCGTCCTGAGAGAGAAAGCAAGAGGTTCACCACCTTATCCAAATCGCCGATGAACATCTTGTATTTGTCAAACTCGTTTGGTTTGCATAGCTCGCTGATCAACAGCTCCACCTCCTCTCCGAGAGCATTATTCATTTTGATGTCTGCAAGTAAGCCTTCCTTTGCTTCCTTCAGGATTTCCAGTTTGTGGGTCAAGCTCCCGATGAGCTCAGCCTGTCAGAAGGGAAACACATTGCCACGCTGGTCATTACCATGATCACAGAGTTCATTTGGATGATGACAACAAGAGTTGTTACAGTTCATGAGGAGCAAGGTCAAGTCAGTAGCAGCTGACAAAGATGACAGCCAGAAGGGAACAGAGAACACTCTGAATTTCCACATTCAGGCGATAATCTGAATCTGATAACCTGGTAAGATTACATGAAGATATATTTGTTCTATCATCATGAACATCTTCAAAAGAGACATCCAATTTGGTGTGCCATATTCTCATATCCAGCTACACGCATCTGAAATTGTATGTACCTTCCTTCAAAATATTCTTTTAAAACTCTGGATGAAAAGAACACTGACCACATATGCTGCATCTTATAGCTCCCTGCCCCAGCCTGAAGTTTCTTGCGATGTTACATGTTGTATGACCCAGAATTGTGCAAAACAACCAATTGATAAATGAATTTAAGCAGTATTATTAATGACATGACAGGAAACTGAACTGGTATGTGTGGTTACATACTTGGTAAGAAAGAAGGACACTTCCCCCTCTTGCAGTACCCTGAAAGTGCTGACTGCTCCTTATTTGGCTGCCTCAGTGTTTAGATGCAAGCCTCAAATTCAGCCCTGACCAAGGAGACATCATCAGCATGATGATATCTCTGCACTGGCTGTGCAGACCCTGCCTTATACTGAGATGCACCAGAAAAGCATTTGTACGGAAGATGCTCTAAATGTACTTAGTGTCAGATCCATGAAATACAAAGCACATGCATTTTGTAACGGTAAAGGCAACTGTTTCACTGCTGAAGAAAAGGAGGTCTCCAGGGTTCAGCTACTCCAGAAGCAGCAGTGCTGCAGGTGTACTGGAGATAGAAACTTCAGTTAGGATTTAGGAGAAAGACGTATGCAAAAGCAGAAGTCCGTGGCCTGAGGCTTGCAGTTCTTGCCTCTATTCAGTTGGAAGTGACAGTGTAGTGCAGGAAAAGCTCTTGATGTAAAGGATGGGTTATGCTTAGTTTCTTCAATTTATGCACTGACAAAGCACCATTCTATGTATGCTAATCTACTCAGCATACTAACATTGCAGGACATAATAGAAGCAGATCACAACATTGTTTGAAAGTATTTTCTCAAAGTTTACTAACACAGCCTTCTTTCCATCAAAACTGCTGGTAATTTCAAACAGAAAAGTGTTGCTTTTTTTTTTTTCCAGAAGAAAGAGTATCTTTAAACCCAGGTCAGGCTTGGGGTGCTTTTGAAGCAAAAGGTAATGTTGAGGCAGACACCACTAGATGGTACACTCTGTGCATCTTCTGGAGCCTGTGCTTTTCTGGCCACATTACAGTCCACTAGCAGCTTCCTCATATATGCCAAAGCTTAATAACATGCGAGCATATTCTCTAGAACAAATGTTGGGTTGCAGGTCTATGCTGGATTGACTGGTAATTCATGCCATTTCTTAATGGAGCATTCAGTGGGAGAGATCCCACCTGCTAGGATAAGGGATAGCTGCAATTCCTTTTTATGGATTCTCTCCTTACTACGACAGGTAGGATCCAGGGAGAACCAACACTTGCCCTCCCCTTTGCCTGAGATGCCAGTGTCATTCCCAGAAGATCTGAGATCCTTATCAATTGACTTCTAGATTAAGAGCTCCTGAGGAGCAGAGGGATGGAGCCAATCTCAACAACTACAGTGGCAGGGAAGAAAACCCTGTCTCAGGATTCTGTACAGTGGACACAAAGTCTGGCATTAACCTCAGCAGGCTTTCAGGAGGCCTGAATTGCTGAGAGCTGGCAGTCACTCCTCCCTGCTGCAGAAGCTCTGCAGAACATGCAGGCCTGCTCTCCTGCCCTTGCTAGCAGGAGGCCACAGGTCTGTCGGGAGTGATGTACCTTTTTTCTGAAGGTCTGGGAGCTGGATGGGGACTACTTCGTGTTCATTAATCAGGGACTCTCCTACTCTCCTACAATCCCAAACACCAACCCAGTCCCTTTGCATGTTTACAATGGAAATGAGTTTAGTTTATCAGAATCACCTCTCAGATTAGCTGCCTTCCCAGATAACACCTATGCAAATGAAATTTCATACATGATATTTCATACAGAACATGAACAAACATGCTGGATGGGCCTGGTCACTCCTATCTATTTCTATTTTTCCATGCAAATGCCATCTTTGAGACTTGTCTTCCAGAGGTAGGCACACATTTCCCTGTAAGCCTGTGAGATACTTTCAGAGTTCCCTTGGAGAAGCACTCTTCTCGTGTTCACTACTTCTTACCTTTCAGGTTGGTATGAGCAGGCAGCTGGGCTTGAAGTCAATTGAGTTGATTGTATACTATACGCATGGCAGGCTATGGCCTTTGTCAGGTGCTTTTGACTGGTGACATATGCACCATCATGCACTAAATATCTGTGAAATCACACGTATTTGTACCGGTGGCAAGCACAGCAAGTGTATCTTAGACCACAGTTCCCTAAAGGCTCAATGAGGTCCTGCCTGCATCCCAAACACTCCACCAACTAAGGCTGATCTACTCACTCACTGCTCTTGTGTTAGATGGAGTTCTCATTCTGGGTATCACTGTATTAAAGCCTGGAAGGAAGCAACTTTTGCTTAGCAAAAAAGTGTAAGAAAAGAAATGGTAAAGCAATGCTAAGAAGAGAGGTAACCTCTGCCTGTCAGAACTGCGGGATAAACTGCATACTCCCAAACTACACAGTTTCACATCTTCTGCACTTTTACACTTGGCGTAGGAGTGGGGATCTAGAGAGAAAATGTGAAGCTGTCCTAGAGACACATGAATTTCCCATGCTCTGAAAGACGAGGTTTGGGACCCTTTCTTTAAATCTGTGCCTGATTTCAGTTCAGGAAAAATAAAGAACTCTGTTTACAGCATGAGACTTGCATAAATATTTTCATCCTTCAGTTTGTTTAATCTCTGCTCTTTGTACAAACAGCATGAACTATGAGCTGTGTCACTTTGTCCACAGCAACATCTAATGGTTTATGTTTACAGGCAGGTCTGGGTGCTTTTGACGTGAAGATAGGAGTTGTGTAAAGAGAGACACAGACATGCAAGTACCTGCATGTGGCTCCTTGGAATTTGTGAGCTTCACAACATATCTGTAATTAGCAAGTAACCGATAGGAGACACTACAGGGGCAAATTAGGGAGCTCTGCAAAAGCCCTGGAAGATGGAGTATCCAAACTTAAAGCAAGAAGCTCAGGGGACAGTGAAACATAGCTGCAGCACAAGAGCAAAATGTATCCTGCTTCCCTGCCCTGCTCTCCCACTCCCTACCCAAGTCATCACATCAAGGTTGTGCTGACTGAATTGCTGAGGAGTGCAGTTTCCTGAACATTAGTGAAACAAAAAGGTGTGGTGAAAAGGAGTAACCAACGTTTTTCTGGAAGTGTTGTGTGCAGACAACAGGTGAAATGGGTAAGCTGCCAGGAGGAAAACCATAGGGTGAAACTTTATCCAGAAAGATGGTACAGTAACTAGCAGGACTACATTCCTATTTCTAAGCCAACATGTCCTTACTGAGGTCACTCGACTTCTGCCTTTTTCTGTCTTGCTGTGAGGCAGTGACTGCCTCTTACAACCTATATACTCAGCCTTTGGCACAGGCCATCTTCATAGTTGTGCATGATTTGTACTCAAACATGCAGTCAGATTAGTCCGCTTTGCTCTCTGGATCACTGTAACGAAGCTTCTCAAGTAGCCTAAATGCATCCAGATTCCATGCACCTTGGGGCTGTATCAGCCAAATGCTGAATTCAAATAGACATGCACTTTACTCTAGGGTTTGTAATTACTTCATGAATGTAACTAGGAAGTGGTGATGTGTGCTTTGAATTTACCTTCTTCTCGTTGATGTCCAACAAGTCCTCCTCCTCCTCCCCTACTTCTGGCAAATCTTTGATTTTATTCAGTAGTTCTGCTTTGGGTGCTGAAACATTATAATAAGCAGGGCAGGTGACCATGGTTACAGGAGCTTCCTTTTCTTCTTTCCTACATCACAGTGAAGAAAAAGGAGTTCAGTATGAGCCTTTTTGCCACGCCTAGATCCATGGTCTTCTAGCACTCCCTCTTCAGTACCCCCTCGGTATTAACCACAAAGGAAATAGCGGATTCTCAGCAGCAGAGGGTGCACGTCAGCTGCTTTCGTCTCTCCTGTGCACAACTACTTTGTTTAAATACCGACTGGCTAACAGCTCTAAATAGGGCCAGATCTTTGCTGTAGATAAATCAGCACAGCTCAGCTGGTGATGATTAGACTGGCATCAAGCATTACAACTTATTTCTGTGCAGTTCTGCAGCTAGTTCTCCAGCTGGGAGTCTGTTTCTTTGAGTAGTCACACTGCAGGATGTGGACTGGTCTTTGCATCTGGTTGCAGTCAGGCACACCCACCTCTCCTTTCCAAACTAGGCCCCTCATTATCTTTTTCCCACCACTGTTACGGTCCTGATTTTACTCTCACACTTGACATGGCTCATTTCCTGCCCCACTATCAAGTTCAGCATTGTTTTCTAATGCATCCTGAAGAAATGAGCTCATCTACAGAAGAACTGATGAGAAAAGTCATTCAAAAATGCCCTGCCAATCCTCACTCCTGGGATCAGAGAAACTCACCTTCTGCCACTATCTACAATGATTAGGACACATTCTGCACAAGCTCATGCCTTAAAGCAAGGTAGCAGCGAATTCTGCTGCAAAGTTAACCACAATCACAATGAACAGTGCTTACGTGTTATCTTCTGCTACTGTCCTGCTAGCTTTCTTCTGTGTCATCTTCCTTTTCATGTTGTTCTCCTTCAGCAAGCTGGTTCCACTGGGGAAAAGCCCCTCCATTAAGTCCATGGTTGTCTTCATTTTGGAGTCAGGATCCAGGATATCAGCCAGAGACTTGTCTTTATGGACAATCTCTTTTGCTAAAGCCTCTGACTTAATATCCTCTGGGCTTTTTTTCTTTGTCTTCATTGGAGGACATGTGTTGAGTGTCCCAGAGTCTGCACCACTATTTTCTGACTCTGTGGTGATAACTGCTGGTTCTCTGTGGTTGCCCTCAGGTTGAGTTGTGGGTTCTCCATTAGAGCTTTGAGACCCTTCAGAAGTAGCTGATTGGTGCTGCTTATCCACAGCAGGTGAAGAATTAGTCCTCTTTGATAAAGATGGTGAGAAGGACCAATTATTTTCACTGACATTGGTGCCCAACCCTGTTATCTCCCTCTTGGCCAGGGCTTTGGAAAAGCTTTTGAAGCTGCTATGGACAGAAAAATTCTGTGAGATGAAGATAAACTTACCACACAGGATGTTTGTGAACACATGATGAAAGCCTAAGACAAGTAAGTTTTCCTTCTCACACATTCATTTCTGTCTCTTACTTTGCCCACACTGTGAAGCTACTGGCACCAGAAGCATTCCGTTCCCTCAATCTGGATGCTGCCGTTTTGTCATTCCACCGTAGAAAGCACCAGTGAGTGTCAGTTTGTTTTGTGCTCATGGGAGACACTGAGTCTCACCACTTGGGAATGCCAGCCTGAGCAGTCCACACTTGATACGGCCTTTTCATGTTAAGAAAGCCCTAGCCAGAATCTTCCCTGGAGGAAGAATCCCTCTTTCCTCCTTGATAGTAAGGGAAGTTGTGCCGAGTTAAATCGCTGGGCACCTAGCCCCTACCCCAATCCTTCAGGACAAATGCATTATACAGTGTTACTGTGACATATTAGTGCTGTCGCTTCTTGGCACATGGTTGCTGTTTCGTAACAGGAGTGTTTTGTGCCAGATATAAAGTGTATTCTGGGAATTCTAACAGTTTGGAAAAACGTGAATTTTCATACTTTTCTCTCAGAAAACAGTAACTGGAAAGAGTAAGCAACTATTCTTACTCTTCATGCTGGTGTGTGAGAAGAAACCCCACTGAAATCCATACAGTAATTGCAGGAAGCATGCAGGATATTTTCTCACTTACAACCCTCTTTGCCTTGCCCACTACACACCTGTCAGTGTATCTGCTGATGGACACAAAGCTTTTAGCCTTCATTCTTTGTGACCTGTCCTGTCCATATCATTTAACAATGCTCTTGGCAGCTAGCAAAATCCTGGGGCAGTGAGTCTGTCTGTCTGTCCCTCTCCCCTTATAATCTGTGCAATCCCCTGCAAAGCTTCACACTCGGCTAGCAGCTGTGGGTGGATTGTTGCAGAATGCCAAGCTGTGGAGGTCAGTCACATTTGGCTAGAGCGCCACATATCTTACTGTATATGGCCCTACAGTGCCCGAGATGCTGTGTGATAGCTCTCCCTTACCTCACTTTGTCCTCTGTGAGCCTGGTGGACGTGTCTCCAGCTGCCCCGTATTCCTCAAGTGCAGTTGGTGGGGAAGGAGGTGGGAATTCCTCCGTGCCATTCGCAGAAGTGCAAGAGCTCAACTCAGGAAGAGAATGGGGTGGCAGTGGGGGTGAGAAGGCCGGAGCAGTGACAGCAGGCTGGGAAGGCATGATGAACACCTCATCGTCTTCATCATCCTGCAGCAGCGGTGGAGGCGTGAGCTGCAGGCACGACTCTGAGATCCGGAGGTGAGTTGTCGCCTGGGGAGAAGGAGTCTCTGGGTCAGAGGAAGTGCTGCTCTGTGTTGGGAGGGACTGCCACCTGTGGGAGAACTTTGGCCCATCTGCTGGAGGAGGCACCACAGCATGTGGCAAGCTGTTGTCTTTGACTGAGTGAGCCCACATCACTCTGTGTGGGAGGGATCTTTGCAGCAGCCCTGCTTTCCTTCTGCATACAATCTCCTCTTCAGGAGCCTCGACGGACCTATCCTGAACAGCATCCGAAGACGGTGCCTGAGCAGTACTGCTGCCCCCAAAAGGAAAAGCATCTTGTTCGGCATGGTGCTGTCTCAGAGCCTGGCCATCACCTGTGGCCTGCAAGTCGGAAGCAGGTGTACTAGGGGAGGACTGGCTAGATGCAGAAGGAATGAGGAACGTGGATTTAAAGCCTTGCTTTTGCTCAGGATAGTGACTCCTTGCCTCTGTTGGAGATGGAACAAATGCAGAACTCCTGCCATCTTGTCTGGAAAGCTCTGAGACCTTATGGTTCTCGGTCAGTGCGGAAGACCCAGTGCCAATCTCACTGATGTGGTGTGCATGGGGATAATAACTTGTAAATGTCATTTTTTCTGAGTGGCTTCTTTCTTTCTTGCTGAAAGACCTACAAAAACAAGAGATAGACCACTTAAGGTTTAACAATTAATCAAGGATCAGGAAAAGCTACTGTACACCTGCTTAGAGATCAAATTAGGCAACCATTCTGGAGGCCTGAGTCAGTGCTTGCTAATCCACGTGAGGTTCAGTCATGATTTTGAAATGCAGAGGTAAATGCAGTCTACTAGCTCTAGGGACACTAAGCCAGATCCACTCCCACTCACCATCTCCTACAATTTTCAGTGTGAGCCAGACCACACAGATCTGTGCACACACACAGTGAGCATCACAGCAAAAACTCAGTAGAAAAAAATCTTGGAAAAATCTGATTGCCTTGCTTCCCTTCAGTCTCATTTGGATTCTGTTTATTACAGATAAAGGGGAGAGGCACAGGTAGTGAATGCAGTAAGGAAAATTATTTGACATAGTCTACCATCAGACAATGGACATACATATGACACAGTCTACCATAAGACTACATCAATTGCTGTAAAGTGTGACAATTAGTCTGGAGTACTGTGTCCAGGCCTGGGGACCCCAGCACAAGAAAGATGCAGAGCTCTTGGAACAGGGAGGACCACTAAGATGATCAGAGGGCTGGAGCACCTCTCCTGTGAACAAAAGTTGAGGGAACTGGGCTTGTTTAGGTTGGAGAAGGGAAGGCTCTGGGGAGACCTCATTGTGGCCTTCCAATATTTGAAGGGAGCATATAAACAGGAAGGGGCATGACTGTTTACATGGGTTGATAGCGATAGGAGAAGGGGAGATGGTTTTAAACTGAGACAGGAAGGTTTAGGTTGATATTAGGAGAAGTTCTTCACACAGAGGGTGGTGACACACTGGAACAGGCTGCCCAAGGAGATTGTGGATGCCCCATCCCTGGAGGCATTCAAGGCCAGGCTGGATGTGGCTCTGGGCAGCCTGGTCTGGTGGTTAATGGCCCTGCACATAGCAGGGGGTTGAAACCAGATGATCTTTGAAGTCCTTTTCAACCCAGGCCATTCTATGACTTCCTGATTCTATGAATTTCCACCTTATGGACCAAAAAAATCCCATCACGTTATTTGCTCCCTTTGGGAAGTACTATTGTAAAGATTGCACTCTTTTTATTAAAAAAAAAAAAAGTGAAGTAAAAATGCGCTACTTTGACTTCACAGAAAAATTTTAAAAGCTCTTACAAATGTTGGGATTCCATTAGGTAAAAGAGTTCCACTTATGCTTGCAGTTGTTACAAAAAAAATCACAACATTCTTCAAGCACATGTTACGGTTGCAAACAAAGAAGATTATATTATTCTTTCCTTATCTTTTAACAGATAATCATGTAAGCCTAAGAAACAGGGTCTGGCCTCTGAAGCAAAGATCCTGCTCAGAATATGTAGTCAAACCTACTTGCTTGTATTGTTATTTAGTTGGAAAACAAAATGAGTTGTAATAATAGCACTAGAAGATGCAAGAGAAAATGGCCTAAAAACATGAGGCCAGACCATAAAACAATAAAACACAATAAAGCTGTACTGCCAATGCATTTTCTGTTCTCGAGACACATTGTTCAAGCAGTCTTATGCTTACTTCCAGCCCATCATGTTTGAGACTTGGGGCCCAAATTTGTTCCCAGACACGCTGGTACAAATTAAAAACAACTCTGACAAAGACATGGGTCGTTCTGGCTTAATTCTGGTGTAACTGGGAACAGAATTTGGCAGCCTTTGCCTGAGGGCAACTTCCCAGACAGAATACTCTTGGTATTGTCTGTGGTTCCTGGACAGTAGCAATGTGTATTCTTTTAAGATGCTCAGTATTTGTCAGAAACACCAGATGGTAATTCTCTAATTTAAAGATCTCTCCTACTGTGGAGGCAACTGTGGGTTCTAAAACTGGTGGAGCAACAATCATTCCTAGCAGTGCTTATGAGCCAGCTATTGTGTGACACCTGCAGAGTAGATCAGTAGCATAGAACATAAGTTATGCAGCGTGTGTGACAAGACCAAATGCTCATTTGTGTAAGCTGACCATCTGATAATTTTCCCCCTTGATCAAGAGAGATGGTACAGATGGTCCCATCTCCTCTTCATCACATTAAATGGTTGTGTTCCAAGGGAACCTAAAAGTGCCTGGTACTGACTCTCCAGAAGGGCATGTGCATGCAGTGTGATGCAAGCAAAGACAGGATGGTGATGGTTATACATGAGAGGACTGGCTAAAAAATAGCTGACAATCACAGGACAGAAAAGGATTTGCATCTTTTAAGAGATGGATTAAAGATGTTGCAGTAATCCTGTTTTACCCAGACTGTGATATACTCACACCAGAGTAGGAGAAGGTTCAATGTTATCCTGATAGCAGAATTCCTCCTGAATATGGCTAAGGATCTAGTTTACATGTCCTTATAACTTTGCAGAGGATTCATATCTTGTTCCCACTGAGACTTAACTGCAAAACTTCTTCTCACCTCAGGAACACAGTATCAGAACACTTTTGCTTTCAAAAATCCTGCCCACTCTTACTTAGTCCACTCCAAGCTCAGCAATACGTATATTAAAAAAAACATTCAACAGCAAAGGCTGAATGGGGAGTGCTTTGAAGCCTTTGTGGTGGGAACCTGCATCCTCAGAGACAAGGGCTTTTTCTTGTCTTCTCTCATCCAATTCTGATCTAGAGGGGAAAGCAACCTCACATCTCCCAGAAGAAATGTGCTTGCAGAATATGCAAGACACCAACAGAGCAGAAACTTTATAAGAATGTTGGGTTAATACCAACAACATTTGTATAATGAAGCATGAAAATGAGAATCCTACCCTTTGTGCCACAATAAGCTTTTTTTTTCAGTCTGGATGATCCGTTTCATTATATAGAAAAGAGTTTGGATTAAAAAAAAAAAAAGAAAACAGAAACCAGTTTTTGGGAAGAATGATGAAATGCCAGCTCTAGAACATACGGGGAGGGAGGCAGGATGAACTAAAAGAGCTGTGATGTACTCTCAAGGAAACAGAAAAGAAAAAAGGAAAAAATTATCTGAATTTAAGAGGAAGGGTGCATTTTAGGCAGTCATAAAAGGACAAGCCTGAAAGAACGAGCCCTTTAAAACAACATTTATGTTTTCTTAGGAAGAAAAAATTTGCCAGCCACAGACGAAGTAAGATCCAGCTAGACTACATGCTTTCCCCTACTTGCAGCTGTAACTCCCTTCCCAGAGCTGCAGAGTGAAACTTCGGAGACAGCAGTGTTAATCCCAGTGTGACAACAGAGTGGGACAACATTTACTGCAAGTTTGTAAAAGAAACAGAGCTCATTTGTGAGTAATTATTTTGGTCTCTCTTGATGGTTTTTACTGTAAGCTAACGGTTAGCTTAACGGTGCTCAGAGCTTAGGGCAAGTATCTATTTATTATTTAAATGTAAATATGGCAAGATTAACTTCAGTCCTAGTTAGCTTCAAAACAACCTACTGCTAAAAGAATAGTTACAAAAGTCCCAATATTATGCGTTTTATTATTACACTCTTCTATTTTTAAAAACATTTGTCTCTGTCCTGTTGCTGAGCAAGATATCCTGCCTACACAAAATAAAGCAGCCTAGATGCAAAGCTCTCAGATAAATGAGATCTCCCTGTTTTAGCTCACACAGATGTTCATTCGCTTCTGGGGAGGCAGCATCCAGGACTGGAGAAAGCCAGACAAAGAGAGATATCATGGTATATTTTCCTTTGGAGTCCTTCAGTTCTGATAATTTCTAACAGTAGATGAAACACATTTGGAAGGTACATGATTTGTCTGTTGCTGCAGAAACACACACCAAAACAACATGACTGTGGAGAAAGAACTTAGAGTGAGTTAATGTCTGCACTGGGAAAAACAGCTCATGACAACTTACTCCTTCTAACTCCACTGGGCAGAGCATGCTCCTATCTGCATCCACACAGACTTCTCTAGTTTGTCCCTAGCCACCCACTGACACAGACAGCACACCACAACTGCTGCTAGCAGCCAGGTAATAAGAGCTGATCCTGAAGTGATAAAGGGGACAATAACATGTACCCACCTGGCTCCTGCACTGATCACATAGAAAGGATCTCTCCCCATGGCACCAAACTCACTGCTTTCTCTTCTCAGCAGTTCCTGGAGTGGAAAGACAGCATTATCAGAAACAAATGAAAGAAAGCAACAAAACACTGATGCTCCCTACTAAGAAGCCACAGCACGTATCACACAATACTCATAGTTAGGCCCTGCCTTCTCTAAAAACATGCCCAAATGTATCAGTGGAGCTGGGTGCTCACTGATGTTTAAATATGCAAGCAAGAAGCTGAGGTATCATTAAAACAGCCTTAACCAGAGAAGTTGGATGGTGAACAAACTGTGCCCAAACCCAGCACCAAAACAAGAGGAAAATGCTGCAGAGAGATGCTGAGTAGTACAGAGGTCAGGAGCTCCAGTCACAAGCAGATGTGCTGAAAAACATCACCAAGTTTTGCATTCATTTTTCGAAAACTGAAGTGCTGAACCAACTCCTCTTTGGGCATCTGATCTAAAACCAGAGAAATTTCAGAGCTGAAATAGCTTTGTGAATCTGACTCTTTATGCCGTGAGATACCAGACTACTATGAGACATGAAAGCAAATGCTATGCCTGCTTTTGAAGAGGTTGGTATTTTCTCCCAAATGACCTTTTCAGCACAGCGCAACCCATTGCCCCCTTTCCCACACCCTTCCTTGTTTGTTTTTTTGGCCAGTGTTGCTACAGGGTAAGGGTAAGAGCAGGTCTTAATTTAGGAGTTGGAGAGCTGGAAGATATGCAGGCTGAGACAGATTTAAAAAGCAGAAGGGAAAGAAGGCTGAGAATCTGCTCTGAAGATCGAGCGCTAATAATTCCACATGGCTATCTATTTCCTTATATCTCTAAACAAATTCCTACAGTGACATTGCAATGTGATTTATATGTAGCACAAAAGGAATATAATACACTGTACACAAGGCCCTGCAAAATATACAGTGAGGCAGAGAAGTCTGCTGCTAAACTGGAAATAAACATTTCCCATAAAAAAATCACCAGAGGTCCCAGAAAACCCCAACCACCCGGTTGCTCTGACTTTGTCCCTCACTTTTCTTTTACAGTTGTATTGGAGATGGTTCAGAAACAAACTGAGTTAAGAGAGCACTCAAATATGCTTTCAAACAGACACTTAAATGTTGCCATATGTTTGAAGTCAAACGTGCTTTCCTGAATTAGGAATTAAGAACAGGATTTTCACTGCCTCTGTGATAAATACTCACTCCAGAAGTGGATACAGACAAAGCTCTCTGGAAAAGAGCAGCAAGGTCTCTACCCTCTTTCTGGATTTGAAAGAAGACACTGGAAGATGCTGTGAGCAGCTCTGCACCACTGTTTACCATGTCTCTTGAACTAGCTTCCACCAGGCAGCACTCTGGTTTGGCTGATGAACGTACACAAGACTAAAAATGAGCCAGCAAGGGAAACATTAAGGATTGCAAGAACTTCCCTGTGTGTCTCCTGCATGAGACAGCAGGCCTGTTAAATGCGAACTGTTAATTGGCCATTGGGATCTGAGGTCTGTGGAGAGAGGGTACGCAGAATGTAACACCAAGGGGTCTGGTGGGATGACTCCTTCCCCTGCCCAGAGCACTCTCCCCATATTCCTTTCTGCATTACTCGATTCAGTATCCCTTCACTGGGATATCCCTTCCCTTCATAATCCTTCTGGGCAGCAGTAAATGTTTGAATAGCAGGAAGGGTCCTGGGTCTCAGATGCCCTTTAAATATGCAGGCCTGCCCAAACACTCAGACTATTTGCAACAAGAAGACTGCTCACACATTCAGGCTGCTTCCTCCCTCTCTCTGCAATGAACAGAGCCTGGTGTGAAGACAGGGAGAGGGGAGCAGGCTCACCGTTGCTGTAGATCACAGTGGCTTGAGCAGCTGCAGTTACCTAAACAGGTCTGTGCAGATTTCAGCCTGAGCAGTTGTCCTTTAAGAAGTAAGCCCATTTCCACTATTTACTGTCAGTGGAGTCAGTCAAATTCCCTGTTCATGACACATCAGTGCTATGTTCCCAACCACCAAGCAGGGGACATGGAGAGAGCGGACTGGGTCTCCACTAAATTTTCTCCACAACGTTTCCCTCCAGTGCTGGAGGCAAAACTTAGCGGTTACTTGGCAGTGCCTGTTCTGAGCATTTCCCAGCACTGTCAGACACAGCACGGGCAGGGACAATTTCAAGTAGCCTTTAAAATCCTCTGCTTTGCACCAGGGAAGTGGGCTAAGGAAAAACAACAGCGGCAGCATGGAGTACACCCCACCACAAACATCCCAGTGCTTTCCCATTGATGCTGGCAGATAAGCACATGACACTTCAGATGGTCTGCCAGGGACAGGAAGCACACAAGCATGTTATCAGCAGATGCACTGAAATCCCTGCATCTGTGAAATCCCTGAAGGAGCCCCAGTAGTAAGAAAGCAGAACAGAAGCAATAACTCAGCAGCAAGCAATTAAAACAGCATCCTAATGTAAAAGGAATAAATGGTCTTATCTCAGCATGCATTCAACCTTTCAGTACCAATGAAGTTATTGCCAAGACTGAGCATCAGTCTGTTGCCTGACATACCCCGTTTCCCTGCTTTCTTCAACAGATAATCCAATTTCCACATACCTGGTGTTTTTTATCTGCTATGGGCGATGATCTGGAACGTGTGTGCACAGGGACACATGCATTCCTTTGCTGATTGTCACATCTATCAAGCAAGTCTTCCACAGACACTGATTTCCCAGATTTCCTGGGTGCTTCAAAGCTCTGCTCCTTCTGCCCATAGCAAGGCTGGCCCTGCGGGCGCAGAGGGTCTGTCTGCGTGCCTTTGGTGAGCTCCATTTGGGCTCTGTAATCCCGACACCTGTCTGTTTTCGATCTGCTCATGATCGAGCTGTCCCAGCGTCCTTTCTTCTGCTCATCCCCACTCCCATCAAAGCAGCCCGTCAGCCCGGGAGGAAGGGTGGAAGACACCCGCCCTGTCCTGGCTATCCGCTCAATGGACTCCCTCCGGCGGAAGAGGTTCTGATCCTGGAGAGAATTCATGCTGGAGGCAGAGGAAAGGCTCTGGCTGTCCTGGCCACCTGCTTGCAGGTAGGAGCTGTGGGATCGCTCCCTGAGCAGCCCGCCGTCCTGTGAGGATGGTCGTTTGCCCGTTTTGCGCTCAATGTAGTCGGCAAGGGCATTCTGCTGGAGTTGCTTGAGCTCTGGCTTAGAGAGGCTGACAGCGGAAGAAGCTTTGCCATCCCTTTCAAAGATCTTACGCCTATCAGCCACCGTGTTCTCAGGGAAGACAAAATGGAGGCCCTTCTTCTGGAAGGAGAAAGGTGATGGCTCCCCATCAGAGATGCCCACCTCGTTCATCTTCTCTGGCTCCGAGTAAGACCGCTTCTTCTGTTCTGCTGTCAGCCGCTTCCGGCCCCCGATGCGCAAGATGTGAGGTGTCCTGGAGTAGTCCAGGGCAGAGAGGCTGCCTTCCGTTGGCGTGACGCTGTGTCTCTCCTTTGGGGTGTGGGGAGACACCGCCATGCTTCTCATGCCCACATGAGCTGAGGCAGGCCTCTGGATCGCCCTCTTGGGCATATTCGCAAATGGGGGGCTGATGCGCCGGAAGGAGGTGGCCCTCAGCACTCGGGACTGTGCGTCTTTAATGCTGTTCCTGTAGGCCCTGTTGAACGGTGTGTCCAGCTGTGACCCGTGGGCATCCTGGATATTGTCCTTCCAGAGGACTTCTTTCTCAGGCTCCCCTCCCAGCTGGAATGTGCTTTTGCTCCTTGGCAGCTGGGCCACCCTTATTTGCACTTCATTTTCAGGACATGTGTGATAGTACTCATTGCATCTTGCCTGCTTCACTGAAGCTGCCATCTGCAGCTCCACACAGCGCCAATCAGCCTCTTCCAACTTCCCGTTCCTTACAGAGGGGCTGGAGACCCTGCTCATCTCACTGGGCAGCTGGGTGCCAAGTTTGCTCCGCATATCCTCTGGGCTGCTTGGAGAGCTCTTGGAGGCCTGGCTCACCCTGCTGAGCCCATAATGCTGGCCAAAGCTGGGAACACCAGCACTCTGGGGCCGGTGAGTGCTTTGCTCTCGCTGCTCAAACTTGCTGACCTTCTCTAGCACAGAGCAGCGGGACTTGCTGAGATCTGGTTTGCCATGAAGAACACCTTGGGTGCTGCTAGAGCTGAGCCGGCTCCTCCCAAGATCAGAGGTCTTTGGGTGCTGCAAAGGAATCTCCTCATATTTTGGCTCTACAGCATGGAATGGGGCCATGCTCTTGCCCTCGTCCTGCCTCGTAAGGGTCTGCGGGTCTGCATCACTGCGTTGTCCTCTGTGATCCCTCTCCTCTTTGGTGCTGTTGTTCAAGTAGGACAGCTTGGCACTGGAATAATTTTCACATGGCTCAGAGTTACTTTGCCTCCTGGAGCTCTCAGGGATGTTCTGCAAAGAAGAGAAGCTATACTGCCTGGATTTGTTGTGACCCCACTGGAGGTGCGTGGCAGCATCTCTCTCATTTATCTGTATGTTGCCATTTTTGTCAGCCTGGCATTCAGCCTCCCGGTTCTCTCTGGACTGGTAGGGGCTTTTTCTCTCACCGGCATCTCTTGGCTGGATCTGCAGGGCTTGAAAGCTGTGTTTAGAGGCCTGTGCAGGACTCACAGCATCTCGGTTGCAGTATGCTGCCTTGTAAGAGGGTAACAACTCCTCCTTCCTTGACATGCTTAAGTAGACTTCTGTGTTATGAAGTTTTTGCTGGACAAGCTGTGCTGTGGCATCATGCTTTCTCTCAGCATCTGGGGGCTCATAAAAAACAGCCGATCTGTTTGTAGTACTTTGGTTTCCATTCTCATCAAAGCCCAGGGTGCTGCTGGCTGCACCTTTGTCATACGAGACTGGAAAAGATGAAGAGTAGCCACTTTCTTTGGCCAGAGCTGGAAAAAGAGTTCCATTATTGCTTGCAGAAGGCTGGGGCACCTGGGCATAGTGTGGCTCTGGAGAAGGTACTGGGTAAACGCCGGTAGGCAGCAGGGGCTGCCCTGGGTGGGAATAGCTCTGCTTGGGCTTCACTGTGGGACTACTCTCCGGGCTCTTCTCCACCACTGTGTGCAGCTGCCCTTCCCCAAAGTGGGTCTTCAGTAGAGGTCCCTGGGAGGGGGGGCTGACAAGAGGAGACCAGGGCCCTTTCAGTTGGCTTCGGCTAGGCTTGTTCAGATCAAGGCCAGAATATGAGCTGGGTCTCTCGTGATGCCTGATGGCTGCGTAGCTGTCACTGCGAGTGGGAGGCAAGGGAGGTCCCTTGTGGGGCTTGCTTTCGCTGTCCTGGCCTGGCTGCACCCAGGAGGGAGCTGTGCTGTTCCGGCTGACGTTGTGGAGCCTGCCATGGCCGCGGCCATTCTGCAAGATCCGGGCCTCACTGCTTGGAAGCAAAGCAGAGGACTTCACCTCGTACTCCTCAGAAATCCTTCGCTGGGAATCGTAGACTGTCTTGACATACCTGATGTCAGCTTGCTTCATGCCCTCTGGTAGGCTGCTGCGGGAGTGCATGCTGTCTGTGGAGCAGGAGTGCTCCTTGCTGAAAGGCGAAGCGGCGTACTCGGGAATGCTGGAGTTGGTGGAGAAGGAGCTGTAGGCTGAATCTCTCTTGCTGTGCAGGTGGGAGAGCTGGTCGATGCTGTTGGTGGATTTGGCTGGGGACAGGTGACAAGGATGGTAGCCAGGGGAGGAGTGGTCCAAGCTTTCCATGCTGCCCTGGGAACTGTACTGGTCAGGGCTTCTCCTCAGATAGCCATGCTCATAGCCAGAGAGATCGCTGGTTGAGGAGCTGGGGAAGAGTGAGAGAAGAGCAAGAACCCACTGTTAGCAGAGAAGAGGCACAACTTTTAAGTGAGCTCAGAAGAAAGATGTTTAGCTTTGAGACGTGCAGATGAAAACCCATATTTGGGCCTTGCTCCATCCCCTGTTTGCAGTCATCTCAGTTCACTAAAAGGAACTACTTGACATTGCAACACATGGCTCTTATTTACCACCAAGGGGTGGGAGGAGAGAAATGCAGACAGAGAGACAGAGCATCTGTGGAGCCAAGGAGGATCAACTCCACCCATCAAACCTATCCAAAGCACTTGAAAAGCTGAATGAGTGCCGACGCCACCAAGGAGGAGGAGATGAGCATATGAGGCGTTCTGGGGAGAATCTAATCTCTTCCTTTTTTCCCATTTCATTCCTTTTTATGGAGATGAAGGCTATGCTCTGGCACGCTTCCTGGAAATTCAGCTGTCCCAAGGATAGTTTGTTTGCTGCGAAAGAAAACTAAGCTGACAAGACAGAGAAGAGATGCACGTGTCTGTGCATGGAGGCAAGTTGGGGGTGCAAATATTAAGTTTTAGAACAGCCCAGGAAGCCTTCAAAGGCTCCTCACATGTAGTTCTACATGTCTGAGTTCACCGTCCAAAACATACGTGTTGGCAGAAGACTCACGGCCTCCAAAGATGTGTTTAAATGAAGATATTCAGAGAGCTTCCTATCAGCTGGAAGCGGCCTCCTTGTGCTGGCCATACTTCCTCTACACCTCACATGGGAATATCACAAAAACGTGTAGAGATCCCCCTGGCTAGAATAAAGTGCAGCAGCTCTGCAGAGATGCAAAAGAACACACAGACAGGCAGAAATAGATCTTGCAAAACTCAGGATAAAGCTGGTTTACTTATTTAAATGTGCAGTCAAGAAAAAAAAAATTTCCCTGGCAGTGCTCTGTGCAACCATGGCCAGCTGGCCACTAGATGTTCCCCATACTCCTCTCCAAGCTCCCAGGAGACACAGCCATGCTGCCAAAGGCTCTGCGGGAGCTGCAGCTGGGAAGCAAAGCACCCAGGTGGGAAGTGAACGTGCTACAGGATGATCTGTGCTTCAGGTCAGGGAGGAACATACATTTTTTTCTGTAACAATGCCCTCACTTTTTTTAATGTGAAGTTTTCCCTTCCCACCCCTCTGCCAAGACTTAATTATATCTGTAAAAGATATGATGTTTAGATCCCAGTGGCTATAAGGAGAACTTCCTGCTCCTGAAAACCTCCTGCTTTGCCAGGGAAAAATGTTCCTTTTCCTTACTGGTTAATTTTATTTTTTTATTTCTTTTCTTCTTCTGGGGAAACAACTGTGCTGACTTTCTCCATGGGGGCAAGCCATGGGATACAGAGCAGGACTCCAACTCCTGTATCTGGATTCAGAGGTGGCCACCTTAATATATTGGCAGTGGGCTTTCTTTGCGTTGAGAAGGAGAACTTTTTAAGCAATTAGTTGCATAGATGTTAATCACTTCAGAGAGCACTTCATCGAGAAATACATAGCCACTTTGTCTGGGTAACCAAAGATGAAGCAAAGCGCTCCTGACTCCAAACCTAACCCTGGCTGTTTGTAATCCCACCAGCTGTATGAAGGCAACTTTATTTTGCCATCAAATTTCTTTTCCCTTCCTTCATTCGTGTGCTCTAGAGTTAGACTCCGATCTTGTAGTGAGCACCATCAAGGCAGACTCTTGGGCATGAGGCAGAGCCTCCCTGAAGCCAGTGATACACTGGAAACAGTGACATAGTATTTGGGGTTTAGAAGCACACTAGTTTGGAATCCCAATTTCCATGCCTATGGATGGTATGTAAAAACATGAAATCAAAAATAAAAATGCTGGTGGCTCTGTGCCTCTGCCTATGCAGCACATAACCACAGCTGTGTAGTGCTTACCTGGAGTGGTAGGACTGAAGCCAAGGGGTGCCAAGCATACCCTGAGATATTTGCATCATGCTGGGATCGGGTTGGTTCTCCGAAAGTTTGGTTGAATGCCAGGAGTGAGGTCGGCCCGGAGTTTCACTCCGCCTAGGTAAAAGCAGAAGGATTTTGCACGTCAATCTCAGACCAGCTCTTTCAAGGATGATGAACATGAAGAAACTGACAGAAACGTTTGAAACACGCTCACTTCTAACTCATCAATGATCAAGAATTCCCAAACATGTCACACACACTGTCCTTTGCCCCAGCCTTTGGGTCCAGGGCCAGTACAGGAGCTGCATATCGTTGAAGACAGCTTGCAGGACAACCTCACCTACACCTACATAGCATGAACCCATGAGGAGGATATGACACATCTTCAAAGCCTCTGTCTCACTGAAATTTTCATGGTGCAGCATGTCCAGAATAAATTAGTAAACAGATTAAAATGTCCTCTGTAGATATTAAACAGACACCAAATGAAGACTCCTAGCACTGAAAAGATACAGAAAAATGGCCAAGGTAAAAACTGATTGTTCGGGTCAGACTGTACTGGCAGAAATTAATTTGCAATGGATAATGCTCTGCTCCATAGAAAAATGTTAACAGAAACTGAGATGCAGAACCACTTCAGCAAGACATCTTCTATGCAGATTTCGAAACAAATTACTCTCTCATCATCACTTAGAAGAAGAACAAAACAAGAGACATTGTTTTCCTTTTGACATTTGTTGTGACAGGACTATCTTAAGGAGAGTGCAGTGGAGGTTTATACGGAGCAAGCTGAATCAAGCACCATTTTACTGTTTCATGTGTAGATGTGTTTAAAACAGAGCTCTCTTGTTATGCTCCTTGCCCACAGAAACACTTCAGGATGGAAAGATGACAAAACAGTTTATTACTAATAATTGTAATATTTATTTGTTCTTGCCTTCTCCATTGCAGAGACTTAAAGACTCTCTTTGTACTCTGAAGCAGTACGAGCCCCCAGCATTAATCTGTTTCTTGGGAAAGCACACTGGATGATCACAAGCAAAGCACATTAGCCCTTGATTTGATCAGTAAAAAGCTGCAAGAAGCTGCACAGCCAATCCTCTGAGGCACAAGTATTTTAAACCCTTTGGGCCAATATCCTTGCAACAATACAACACGTGGAGAGAGAAGCTGTGAATGTAAGTCCAAAGACATGCCGTACCAGCTCAGCACAGGATAACCTTGCATTGTTTCCACACCTACCTGATCCTGGAAACGTGGATTAAGGGTAACCAAATCCTAACCAAGCTTAAGCCAAGAGGGGAAGTGCTGCAGTACACATGATCTCCGTCTCATGTTGCAGGCACACAGGTGAACCCTTTGCAGAAGGCAGGATGGAGACATGGAGGGTCTGCATGCACACATACACCAGACAGCAGAGACTGAGGGCTCAGACCAGTCCCCACTGAATCAATCGAGAGACTCCTGATGCAGAGTGCAGAGGATGGAAAGGAAGGCACAGCCTCTCCTGCATGCGGGAACACCAGAAAGACCCTGCCTGCAGCCTGCTGTAACATCTGAAAATAGCACTTTGTTTCACTGTATATCGTGAAGCTTAAGTTTGTAAGTATTACTGCCCAAAGAGGGAAAAGGACTGCAGTTGGAGTGTGATACAACTGCGTCTGCGAAACAGCCACCTCCCATTACAGAGCTGCAGAGAGTTGGGTCTGGTTTATCTGCTGATTTTGCAACAGCTTCTGGTTACACTCGCACTACTACGGAGCACAACTGTCAGGAAACAATTAAGAGCATGCAAGATTAAACTCTTTAAGGCAAGTGGGACAGAACCGCCTTTGGGAAGTGTCAGATCCTGATTCAACCCAGGCAAACTGACTGAGTCACAAACCTTGCAAATGCAGCAGCTAATTCCTGAGTTTAGATAAATTAATAGACCTTTCATTGGTACAAATTTAGTATAGCTCAGTGGTCCACAACAAAATCAGGAGGCTGCAGGACTTCAAAATTTAACAATAATACTAAACCATCCCACCTCCTTACCCTTTATCTTAGTTCCTCAAGGTCTGTAACTGTACCATACCTGTAGAAGCATATGAACAGTCTTATTACTAAGAAGTTCTCCTGTTCAGATAATGCAACGAGGGCCTCCTGGACACCTCCCATGATCTAGTAAGTGGTCAGCCAGCTCAGTCTGTCAGAGCAATGGTACCCAGAGAAGTCAGCAGATCCCAATACAACGCTGCAGCTCTAGCACTGATTACATATCAGGCACTGCCAAATTCACACTGTAAACTGGGAAACTGAAGGGAAATAAAGTCTTTAATTATGCCCAGCTATTGTTATCTGGGTGCTCCTTCTTGCTATACTCATCACAGCAATTTCAGACATTAGCAGTCTTCTGGAAGACAGTCTGCTCAATGCAATCTGGGCTGCAAGGCTTACAGTGATATTTCTGAGACTATATACTATGAACTGGCCTGTAGCTCTCCTTTATTAGGAAGAACTGACTGTGTTCTCCCCTGTAATCTCTGTAGAAAATTATTTTTATGCTTCGTATGCAAAATAATAGTGAAATGGCAAACTTTATAAAGATTCCTTGGCACCAACTACAAATTAATCAGCACTTAACCATCAGAAGCTTTCTCCACAGTGCAACAGAAAGATTGGCTTATCTTTTTCTCACAGCTACAAACTGAGCCCACACAAAACAATGTACTGCCTAATTTCCATTCTTTATGCACTGTTCCTTATTGATGCCACAGTACACACAACTCGAGTGTGTACTTCAACTACCCACCAGCCTCGTGTCCTCTGAGAGCTTCCACTTTTATGTAGAAATGCCCGACTTGACTAAAGCAAGCAATTTAGCTTCTTCAAATTGCCATTTTCCTGTTTACTATGCTTGTTCAGAGAATTTCCTATTTCCCTAAGCCTCCAAAAGGAGCAGTGAGGAGCCATGCAGCAGTATCAACTGCTGCTGCCGTGCCAGCAAGAACTGCATGTGGATGACTAGGCAAAGAGATCTCGATCGTAGTAGTTTCTGTATTGTCTCTCAGAGCGATAAACACAAAGTAAAACAACGGTCTGATTTTTCACTGCCGTGCCCATGCTTCCAAGATGGTCGTCCCCAGGAGCGCTAGTGTAACAAGGATACCATCTCCAGATATCCTACCATGCTGCAGTCCCTATGCCCAGCTATTAGGCAGGAGATGAAGGAAAAAATAAAGCACCAGAAGCCTATTAGGATTTCAACGGAGCAGGACCACAATCTACTCAAAGCAATGTCGCTCTTAATTAAGGTTCAGTCATGGTTCTAAAAATAAGCATAACAGATGAGGCCAATTAGAAAGAACTTGGACCATAATGGCATCAGCCTGTTGTGTCTCTCACTGAATTTGTCTTTTGGGGCTCAGAGCCTTTCTGGTGAATTCAGGGGCAGCGTGAATCTGAAATGTTCTCTGTCCCTTCCACATTTTCACTAAAAATGAGGACTCCTTAGAAAGATGTGAAGTCTATGAAATGATATTTCATGTCATAGATCTTGGGCGTAGTATCTCCCCACCTACAGGGAGAGTTGCAACCTACGCCTCTCTTTATGCTCTGATTAAAACTTTCCAGAAGCAAAAGGAAAAAACAGGTACTGAAAGAAAACTCTCTTCAGGACACTCAGGTCAAATGAATGCTCTCAAATCAGAAAACAACCTTCTGTTTTGCAGTACATCCTTCCCTGTAGCTCCTAGAGCACAACTCCACAACCAGTGAATCCCTTCACAGCATTTCACAGTTTTTAGCAGTTTCAGACTTTAACACACACAAAAAACCCAGCAACTTGAGTAACATCGACCAGCCGAGTTCAGCACTCTACCCAACTCAGTTTGGTTTCATTTCTCTCTCAGATCCCTTTCCAGTGTCACAGGCAGATGTCATGTCTGCTTGTTGTTTCAGCCCACATCTAGTTCTTATTCGGTTTTTTTTTTTCCCCTTTGATGAACATCACTTGGGATGCATGAACTGCATCAGATCAGGCCTTGAGTATCATGTCTGAGCTGGCAGACAGGTACTGAAGCTCTCTGAAGTCTCTTAGGGAAGGAAATCAGGGAATCAGGGCCTTTTGCACAAGTCTCTTACCATTACCTTCACCAACATTTTGGGAAGATCGCCCTTACCAGATCACTGTGAAGAAAGGCTCTGGGTGAAAGCAGAGATGACAGTCACACATGTAGAGGTACATACGAATTTTTTCTACTGTGTTTTTCTGCAACTTCATGTGCAGGAAGCAGCTTGTCTCTCTTCCTTGTCTTCTCTCTCTAGCACCAAAAGCAGGCAAAGGAAATTCATGTGGAACTATTTCTTGGTGGAAAGGAACAACCAAGCAATGCTCATCATACTGATTCTGGTGAGGGCCAACATGCAGATGACTACAGATACATGACAGCATCATGTGCTGCAGCAGAAATTGCAGGAGACAAAAGATGCTTTTTCTGGAAAACAATGCTCTCCCTTGGGCTGCAGAAAAAAAGTTCTGAGATCACTCAGAGGCGATGGCAGCTGTGAGCAACAATCGTTCCTTGGTTGAACTCATGAACAGTCAAACATTGTAATTAATGATTATTGGACTCATACATCACACCTCTGTGTTATCGCATTTCTTTGGTAAACCCTGGGCTGCCTTATCCAAAAAAGGCCCATTTATCCCCTTTTCCAGAAAAGGAAACAAAGGCCTCAAGAGGTGAAGTGACTTACACAGAATCACCCAACAGCTCTACCGCAGAGTGCACTGCTAGGAACTGCACCAAGCGCTACTGCACCATTTTCCCTTCATCCAAGCATATGTCTGACAGGCAATATTTAGATTGAGGACTTTGCCCTACACAATGAAAGCGTCCCACTGACATTCCTGACACTAACCAGACAGCAGGCTTGAATAGGAACAGTGGGGCTTTGGTTATTAGTGTGAGAGGTGATGTATACAGCCTTCATTTTTGTTGATTACTGGATTTAAGGACTTTGTCCTGTTGGGATCTTCTGACAGCTTTCTTTTTTTACGTAAAGCATTACCAAGCAACATGGTAAGTATGACTTAAATTGCAGAATAAGAAGTATTTCAGATCTCTATCTTGAGAAACTATTTTCCAGGATAGTGTATCTGAACTGCTCACACAGGTCTGTGGCTTAGACATGTGGAAGTCCCCTGCCTGCTAACTGAGGTACATAAAGGCTAGAACAAGGAGCTGGTCAGTGCTGGGTTAACAACCCCCTGTAATTTCATTCTTTTTGCCATAATTTTACATTGGGGAAAAAAAAAAAAAAAAAAAAAAAAAGGAAGAAAGGTCTGGAAAAGAGACAGCTGCCACTTGTAGAGTTTTTGCTTTGGCCTTTGTCCTTGAGAAGAACTCTGCTACGTCCTGCCTTCTCCAGACATTTACATCTGCCCTCTGAGCACAGGTAGAGAATCTCAGCAGTCAGATAGTAATGTGTTTTAGCTTGCCTGTGGCTTTGCAGAACTCACAGAGCTGCGCTGATTTATCCTCCCTGATGAACTGGCCCAATGGGCTTAATTCAAATATTTTTTCTCATTCTTTCCCCGTCAGTAAATCAGTTAAAAAGACAGAAAAACAAGCATAGTTTAGATTCTTTTGCACCCTGATATCAAACACACAGCAACCTGCAAGAGAAGAAACTTAGGAACAATGGAAGGAATGTGTTTTCCTGTTCTCGTTCAGAAGAAATGGGTGGCTGGCAGCAGGAAGACTGACTATCCATGCCTATAGAGGACAGTTAACCATGGCAGGTAACCGGGGGCATTCATACAGTGAGCATCTCAGATGGAACTCCTCTGAGTTTGAGCTACAAATCACAAGCAGCTCCAATAACCTCAGCATAAAAATGCTGGTGTAGAAATGATCAGCAGGAGAATTCAGCTACCTGCTGAATGCACGGATGTGTCCACATAAACTGGTTCGTGTGGATGGATGGTATTTTTACACAAACGAACAGGCAAAACCACACAAATCATAGAGCCACTAACAGACCTCTCCTCTCCCTCAGAAACTTTCAATCACTTCAGTAATAATCACTGGCACAGCCAAAGTAGAGGTCGGCAAGTCTGAAATACCCTCCCACATTCAAATTCTTGTACATTAAAGCAACTTCCTGCTTGTAACCAAAGCTTCAATGCGAGTTAAGCCACTGAGATATGCAGACACAGCCTCCGACACTGCCGGAAAAATGAAGGAAAACATTGGCTCTGCATCCAAAGACAAATTAATCCAAGTGAAATGCTAAACTCTGGAGCTTCTGCAGATATCTGCAATTAAATCAACAGGCAAGCAGGATTTACAGTAAGCATAGCCTGAATAACTCACTGTTATAGAAAGGTGGTGTTTGCATTGCAACTTCTTTCCAAAATTTGCTACGGGTCTGATACCTCAGGAACGTCAGAGTCCCAAACCCAAACCACAGATAAGTTTGTCCCTGATAAAATTTTTCTCAAGGAGATATTTCAGCCTCAAAAATCTGCTCCATTTGGGAGCGATATCATTCATGGTGCAAACTCCCAGCTGGAGGAAAACAAAACAAGCAAACTAAGCTCTTCTCTCTTCCTTTTGCAGCCGCTGAGGCTGCACAGTGTCAGGATCTACAACTGACTGCAGTGCCTAAAAGCTAGGACAACGCCACCACGGTCAGTAAGTTTGTTCCAGATGTGCATCCTTGTTTCTAAGAGCAGAGTGTGACTTCACGAGTCACATTCCCTCCTCAGCTGCTCAGTAATAGGCAGCTGCTCAGTAACAACATCTCCTCCAGCTATGGGAAATCAGTGAAGCTTCTTGACTTCAAATAGGTCAAGATCTGCTCTGAATTCAATGCTGCCAACAAAAGTTGCTACTTAGACTTCATGGTGTAAATCTCAGAAGATGGAGACACAAAAATCTGAGGTCATCCAGAATACCATCTAACTGATGCAAAAGGCTTTTTTGCTGCCAGAAGAAGCTTTGCCTTAGCAAACAGAAAAATTTGGCCCTAACCTGCATGCACAAAGGAAGGAAATGAGGCTGTGCCACAACACTGGTGGATCTACAGCAATTCAGGAGACTGACTTCTAAAGACTTTTTTTACTTTTTTTAGAAATGCAGATAGGCTCTCAGCAGGCTTGTCACAAATGCCAAACTCCCACTAAAACTCTGAGATTTGGAATAAATCTTAACTTCGGAAAGCCAGGCACCTAAATCTGGGGAGATGCTGCAAGCTTACTGTCAGTGCTATGGAGATATTTTGATCTCCCACCTCCAGTGAACTTAACCATAACTGACAAAGCTTTTGACAAGAAAGGACATTCTTCCAGAACCCTTTCCCAGTGAGTCATCCTCAGGCATATCAGCAGCCAAAGCAATAACATTTTTACATTCACAAAGCAGTACCATTTTTACACCCAGCCCTATGTAAGTGTTACTGAAATCAAGAAACGTTGATGCTGTATTCAAGGCAAAAAAGGTCAGCTCCTTTCACTTCCCTCACAACGTGCTACAGGCAAGGAAACTTCAGGAACAGGTGGGCATGATGTCAAGAAACTGTCCTGGCCCTCTTCCACCATCTAGTTCTATGGATGCTGGGAATTCATGATATCCTATTCCAGCATTCCCACTGGCTGAGAAGAAGAAGTCCGCCACACACTCTCCAAGGAGAGCAGCCATCAAACACACCCAGCAGACAGGGATGCAGATGTGTACATTCTCACCTGCTCTTCAGCCTTAACTTAACTCCTCCTGGCCACGTAGGCTTGCCGGGCTGAAAGTCAGCGGTCACACGGTCTGGACCGAGCAGGCGGGGACACGGGTCGGTGCATCCCTTCGCAGCATGTGTGTCCCTGCCAAAGGAAACCAAGGCCGTGTAAACAGCAGCACACAAAATACTTGTACTCAACATTTAATAATTGTTTTAAGAAAGAAGGCAACACACAGACCCAAGGGGAAAGGTCTGTGGCATCAGTCACAGAAAGAGGCATCAGTCTAGTTTTTTGAAAGTGAAAAGATGTCCCAGAAAGCCACTTGTAGTCCTTTTCTTCTCTCTGTCACTGCCCAGTCAGGCTGCAAGAGAGAGATTTTGCTCTCCTTCCCACCCAGGCAGTGTTCAGCCCTTGGGAATGGCCCCACAGAACTCAGCACACGGAAGGGAGATCAGCTGCAGCATCCACAGCACAGAACTCATCAGCCTGCATCTGTACTCTGAGACTACAATCCCTGTCTGCAGAGCTCCGCAGCTCCCCTGCAGGACATAACCACCTGACAAAGGCTTTGAACACAGAAAAGCTGAGAGAAAAGTCCACACGCAACAAAAAGAAAGAGAAGTCTATTCCCTCCCCCTTTAATGGTATCTGCAAAAATTCAGCAAACAAATATTTACCCCTCTTTGTCACATGCATGCAGACGCCACACAAACACTGTGCACCCATCACTTCAGCTCCTTTCTTCCTGCAGGCACAGCGTTCCCACTGGCTCCCATTTCTAGCTCCGAGATGTAGGACAGCCTTGAAATTTCCTGCAGCTCACAGCAGCCAAATAAAAGCGAGGCTGGAGAGACCCCTCCCTGGGCCCGCAGCGCGAGGTGCGTGGAATGGCCTCTCACCGTTCGCTTAGCAGGCTGCAGCCTGAGCGCACAGGCCGGCAGCTGGGGCTTTGGATGGCTGAGATGGCTTGGATGCCATTCCGCTGAGAGGCTGGCCGTCTTTGTGTCCAGCTCGGTTCTCCCCCCCGCCCGGCGCCCTCCCACCCCCCTGCTCCCTCCCTAGCCCCCACGTGCCAGGCAGGAATGTTAAGCCTCACGCTGCGGATGAGATAGCATGGGGAGCATACAGTGGCACTTTCACCCAGATTAGGGAAAGCGACTGGTCTGTAGCGGCCTTTTTGCTCACCCTGCTTCTCTTTGTCCAAATTTTACCACAAATCCTGCCTTAGGTGCCTTTTCCCCTCCATGAGTTAAATCTTATTTGGCTTCCTCTGCCACCTGCACTGCTCTCTGCACAGACCTGGACTTGCTGTATTTATAACACAAATGCAACAAGTTGGGGTTTGGAGAGCAACCCCACACAAACTTATCACCCGCATGGGCAAAATTATGTCAGGTTCCCATCTGTACAGCAGGTGTGCAGCCTCCCTTACTGCTCCCCAGTGCAGTGCCAGGCCCACCAACTGCTCCCTTGTGACAAAAACAAACTCATTTTTAAAGACTGACTGCAGCACAAAGGACAGGAGAGCTGCAACAGACAGATAACAAAATATTGTGCATATATATACAGTAGGTACACATATATAGTAGATCGTTCTGAAAGCAATGTCTCTCACCCATTTCCATGGAAACCATAGCAAAGAGCACAATAATACTACTTGACAGAGCTAATGCTCAGTAGAGGTTCAACCTTTACTGCCGTATCACCCCTCTGACATTGTGGGCCAGCATAATAAAATAGGAGGTGTTACTTTCAGAGCAGCCCTCGTACAGCAAAACAACTTCACTGCTGCAGTGTTTAAACAACAAAGCCCTATTTCAAGCTTTCTATGAAAATGCAGCAGAGATGGACACAAAGAATGGCACTCACGCAGCAGGGTCACATCAGAGGGGGCAGGATCTCAGCAGAGACAGTTGTCTCAGGACAAATCCTGGCCTCATTTCATCTATGGGGAATGATCGTTTTTCTGGTTTGCTGATGGAGGTCACAAAGAGGAGATGCAGGTTACCTGAGGACTTTGCACAGCCAGGATCATGCTGGGGTGACACAGCTTTTGTCAGAGGTAACCATGCTACCTTCTTGATTTGGGTCACCCTTGCATGAGCTGGCCCTGCAGTCCTACACGTGAAGTGCCGGTGCCTGCAACTCCTGTTGTCTTTGAGGCACAGTGGGTGCTGAGCCCTTTGGGAAAAGCCTTCTGGATGTCCCATTGTTGCCTATAGCCCTCATCACGACACAGGTAACTGTTCACTACTGAGTCATACTCTCCCTGTTCTGCTTCTGAACAGGTCCTCTGGACCTCCCAGAATCATGGAATCATGGAACATCCCAAGTTGGAAGGGACCAATAAGGATCATGGAGTCCAACTCCTGGCTCCACACAGGACCACCCAAAAATCAGACCCTATGTTTGAGAGCATTGTCCAAATGCTTCTTGAACTCTGGCAGCTTGGGACTACACCTGCTGCCTTGGGCAGTCTGTTCCATGCCCACCACCCTCTGGTGCAGAAGTTTTCCCTAACCCCCCTGACTCTCCTTCCCCTGACAGCTCCATGCTGTTCCTTCAGGTCCTGTCACTGTCACAGGGAGCAGAGCTCAGCACTGCCCCTCCACTCCCTGTGAGGAGCTGTAGCTGCCATGAGGTCTCCCTTAACTCCTCTGCTCTGGGCTGATCAAACCCACAGACCTCAACCGCTCCTCATATATCTTCCACTCCACCAGACCCTGCACTATCACTAGGCTACACTGGAGCTGCACTCCTGCAGACGGATGCTGCTCCTGCCTTCTCTTCACTCCACTAGCACAGAAATAGCTTGTAACAATATGCAGCACTGGGAAATTGCCCAAAATGTGGAAAAAAAAAAAGAATAACCAGCAGCCAGATGAACTGATGCAGAGGAGCATATGAGCATATGCCCACAGTTTCCCCATCACCACAGCCTAGTGATCTTCCAGCACTTAGAACTTTTTTCATTTTTTTTCAACAGCTTTCTAAACACATGAAGAAAGCAAGAGGCAGCATAGACTCCTGGCTTCACTGTGGGAAGAACTTCCCCTGTGTGCCCCTTCCAGGTGTTCCCCTATGGATCCACTCAGATCTGAACCACAAGCAGCAGGGGTGAGCAGCCTGGGTGTTCCCCCTCACAGGGAGAAAACCCTGCCTGGCAGCATGCAGAACTGTGAGACTGACCCCAGAAAGACAAAGAGTTGTTAATTAGTACCTGCATGGGCTCTGGAGCTGTTGGTTGGAAGTAAGGAGGAAATGCAGGGGAGTTTTTCCCAAGCCTCTTAAAAAACTCTAATTACTGGGCTCCATGTGGAACAACAGGCTCACTAAGACACTGAAAACTAATCAGGCAGTCTATAAATAACGCCGTTAATCAAGCCCAGTGGGGAACCTGATAAATGGGGATCCTTCCATCAGACAAGCACACATGCAGGGATGGAGATCTCCTTGAAATAGTGCCCACAACCTAGCCTTTTCCCTATGTTCTCAGCTTTCTGCCCCACACTCAATGACACAACCTGGCTGCTTATTCCAGATTTTCTGAGGCATTCCTACACCACCAGGAGGGCACTCATCTCTTAAACAGCAACACGCCAACAGCCACTTCTCTGCAAAGATGCCCAGAGCCTACCTCGTGTCTTGGCCATTGCAACTTCTCCTTCAAGCAACCCTTCTCCAAAAGCTCGAGCCAGTGGCTGGACGGCACAGTGTGCCAGCCCCTACAAGAGCACCCGGCCCACTTGGATGGTCCTTAAGGCTGGGGCTGCATTTTATTTCGGGATGTTGCAAAGTGCCCCACAAGTGCATAGTTGAAAAGCATCCCCAGCAAGGAGTGGCCCACAGTTGTTCTTTACGTTATCATGTTGTAGTGAAGCTCATACACAGGAGACAGGAAACCTAGCACAGCCTATTTAAATCTCCATCTCCCACCTGAGGCTGGCAGCTGTCTCTCAAATCTTTTCTTTTCTGAGAAGTTCTGGTTTAGTTATGAAATGTTATTTATACTCTTCCAAAGTGCCTTTAATACCACACATGTCAATGACTAGCTGTACAAAAGCACTCTGCTTAACTTCTCTCTCATCTAAAAATATGGCCTGTCACAATCCTTGAAGAGCTCATTTGATGGTTTAGGGAGATCTCTTGCTTTTGACCATAACCCTCTGTGACCTCCTCTGGCCTTCTTATCTGCCTCCTGCACTGACCTCCCATTACATGCATAGTTGAAATATTTCATACCATTTATCTTCACCTTCCAAGCTCTTGGCTCTTCTCTCTCACCTTTTTTTGCACTTCCTTATCGCTTCCAAATTGATGCCCAGTCACCAGGTGTGGATGCATGCCTCTGCCCAGCAGATCCCCCAGTGACAGTGTCTGAACCTGCAGACCTGTTTCAACCATGCTTTGCAGAGGTATCAGCCTCAGAGAGCTAAGCACTCATAAAAAGAGTAATGGGAGTAGTACAAATTGTGTCTGTCACTGAGAAAATACTGCAGTGAGTGCTTAGCTCCCTGGCAATGGTTCACATAGGGGAGAGGTCATACAAGAAAGTCACAGAAAACCAAGCTTCTGAAGTTTTGCTGCTGATGGCATATTTTCCAGCACACTTCTATCTGCACTAGCATCCTGTATGCTGCTTTTCTGCTTAGCTCCCAGTGGTTCCAGGTATGAGTCTAGGGCAGGGCTGAGATCATCCATAAACAGCACCAGGAATAATTTAAAGATCATTTATGCTTTTATGCTTATCTTTTCATAATAACTAGTTCTCCAATGGTTCCACCTCTTGGAATAATAGTCATTTATTTTGAACTAATGCCAGGTTTTCTGCCACGGCAATAGAAGATCCAGGTCCTAGAGATTCTCATCTATAAGTATTAATAGGTTTAGTAATTTGTAGTGTCTCATTATTTCTAAGCCAAGTGTTGCTTCTAGAAGAGAGGACAGAACTTTAATTCTGTTTTATAAATCATTTGAATCTCCCAGGATTGTTTACAGCCAGTATCAGAATTAAAAGCTTTCCTAGAAAAGCAGTTCACATGGTGATGATGCTGAAATCGAAGTTAAAGCAATAACTCCTATTCCAAGTTTCCTACCGTGATTTTTAGTCATTACTTAATAGACTTTCCCTTTGTCTAAAACCAAGATGCAAGAGACAATCCTGCTCCACTACACAAGCAGCTAACAGCACAGCACAAGCACAGAAATAAAGAGAAGCCAGCAACAAAGCAGCACTCAGCACCATCAAACCCACAAAGAAGGAGATGAAGGGGTTAAGACTGCAGGGTCATCCCAATAGCGTTATGTTATGTCACAGGGTGTCCTGAGTTCCCCAGCTCTGCCCAGTGAGGTGAGGGCAGTTTGGTGGCTTCACCTCCGGCTATCCTCATCTTGCAGGGTGAGGGTGAGCTGAAATCACATCTCCTTGGGAATGAGAACGCCACCTCCACAGCAGGTCCTCTTCTCTTAGCAAACAGAAAGCCCTTCTGCCTCCTTCTTGTTGATAAAGAGAAGGTTCCCCCAGGTAGGGAGGGAGACTGCGCTCACCTCGGGCACCAGCCTTTCCCTGTCCAATGGGCATGCTGCTTTGCAGATCTTCCTGCTCTGCTTGAAGCCAGAAGACCGGCTTGCTTACGTATTTCTTATTTTGTTATCTCCTATGGGCTCCAGAAATAGCCCATAATCCACATATCCATCACGCTTACAGAATCTCCTTTGGCTGAAGTGGAAGCAGCTCTGTCTGTCAGAGCACAAAGATTCAGGTCCTCCCCTGGCCACCTGTGGCACTCAGCTGGCAGTGGCAACAGGTTTGTGAGTCTGTGCCCAACATAACCTAGAACCAGCTAGGAAATAAGCAGACAAGGTGTTTTTTTCCATTACAAGAAAAAAAAAAAAAAAAAAACAAAACCAAAAATAACAGCTTTCACAAGGAAAAGTTTTCGGGTCCTGTATGAAATCTCTAACATGCAATTTATGGTGCTCACCTGAGATAGAGGACTTCGCAAACTCAGCTACCAGTTCGGAGCCTAACGAGGCAGACAAGGAATTCAAAACTGTTTCATGGGCACCTCAAAATGCAACATGTTCTGCCCATAGAAAACCATGGAAGGACTTTGCTTCATCTTAATGCAAAGCAAGGCATGTTTGAAATCTCACATGAAATCCCACATTAATCTTGAGACTGACCAAGGTATTTTTCCCACAGAGTTCAGCAATGGTATCCACATCTCAACCAGAAACAATGATGTCCAACTCTTGCATTAAGATGGGTCTGTAAAGCTCCAGGGAAAAAATTTACAATTTCAAACTGGAGTGCTGCTGGCTGCTGCTTCCAAGATGCAAATACAAACACAAATATTTTTCATATGTATCACAAGCACATCTGTGCTGGTATCTGTTAAGATGAGATTAGTAGAGCTGACCTGCATGCTGTAAGCCAATCAACAAAAGGAAAAAGAAGAAATTTTCCAGGAATTATGCAGTGTACAGACAGCTTGCATAGGAAATTTTAGACAAATACATCTCACATTTGAAAACCTACAATTTCAGTCTAATAGCTCCTATCCAGTCCTGCTGAGTACATGGTAAGAAGTCACTTGTAATGAAATCAGGCTTCTACCTTTCCTTCTAGGAGGGCTCATCACTTAATGCCAACTTAAAAAACTGCAAATTAAGGGCAGAAGATGAGCACTAACGTTCTGTTACAGAGTTGAAAAATCTGCAGAATGGAGACTGGATTTTCACTGTGCAATACCATCTAGTCCTACTTGCCCAATGCTTTTCTGGCTTTCTCTTTGAGATTGGATGGGTTTTATTTGACGTGACCTCAATCCCACAATCTGTCCACGTTGCGTTTGCACAGTCCCACACAAACACACATAAATAAGCTGCTTCTGCACTGTACCTGTTTGCAAGCAGAGATCTGAAAGGAGTATTCGCATTCATTTGGGTTCCACACTTAATTTGGAATTGGCCAAGGCATCTTTGAGAAAATGAACTCCCTCTTTGTCTTCAAGAGAGACCTAATCCTCGTTTTGCCCTGGAGGATTACTGGATACTTAGAAAGGCACTCACATGCATATTTTTAGTTTGTGCCAGCTGAGTTTGGGTCCACAATATGCAGCATTTTCACTTTGGTCTTTAGGTTTGCTAATAGCATTCCTCTGCACCCAGACCTCGACCCCAGCGACTGCCACCCTTTTAAGGACACCCTAAACCAAGCCTTTCTGAAACACAAGCCTTCCCCTGCTTTGCATGATCAGCTCTCCTTCAGACAGCGGTGTGAATTCAGGCAGGGAGCTGGGCACACTGCCTGTGCCGTGAACAGGCGGTCGCAGTGCAGTTCTCTGCATGGTCCTGCCAACCTGAGCCCTAGCTGCAAGGAATAACCTAGAGAGCTGAAAAAATGAGTTGTTATACCTACTCAGTCCCTGACTTTTTATAATAGAAGCTCGTGGTTATGAATTGTAGCTTGCCACCCAACAGAGCATGTCAAGGCAATGCCTAGGTTGTACATACACGTGGATAACAAAAGTCAACTCCTCCTTACCTGTAGCTTGCAGATAGACAGATAGACCAGCCTAAACCTTTCAGTGCTCAGATTCACATTTCCAGGCTCTAGTTTCCATGCACTTTGATTCTAACAGCTCTCATTCTCCATCTGAATCTAACGAATGCTAGGAGAGTATCATGGCTTTCAAAAGTAAACTGAGGCACGACACCACGTCCATATGACTGTCCTCTGGCACAGCAGTGGCAGAGGGTTGCCAAAGTATGGCTCCAAGCTACTACCTGGCACCAGCACATGCCTTGTGCAGAGATGGGCTTTTGCTACTCCGCTCTGCTGTGCACAACATAGGTCTGTCTGGCCCTGATTTCACTCCACTTGAGAGCGCTCTGCCTTCACATCCCGCTGGAGTTCCTGTATGGAAAAAGTGCTCTCTGTGCAGCTCTGACCCAAATCTTTCTAGGATTGTGGCTTAATACTGTAGTGTTTCAGGATGTAGTTCAATGGAAGAAGAGGATTCTCATCTTCACTGGTATAAACCAGCACTGTCCCGAGCCACACTTTTCTGAGCTTTTCATTCAGTTCTATCTCCAGGACTCTCAGAAGCATCACAAGAGATTTTTGTAGACAGCAAGCCATACCAGTCTTTGAGGAAGCCGGGTGATTTGGCTGGGGAAGCAGAGCTTTACCGTTCTTCCTGAACTGCTGAGAACAACGAGGTGATTAGGAACGGCCTTTTAGACCTGTCCATAATAGAGTGGGGTGCAGAAGTGCTCAGAAGTGTCTCAAGTGAGAATGATGTGTTGCAGAGCTCACCTGGGGAAAGGGATCAGTAACACACTCATCCCTTTAAGGGTAAGTGTGCTCAAGTAACACAATAACATTATCTGCACATGACCTGGGATATCCCAGTGCTGAATCATGCTGATCACAAGTCATTTAATCTAAATTACAACTTCTAACTTTTCTTACACAATATAAAGAAAAGCACAAACTGACTGTAAAGAACAACCGTAAAGGAATAAACTGCAGCTCCCATGAAGAAAAGCAGCCACAAGAAGGAAGCAGAGTTGTACTCATAAACTATAAGAACCCATTTCTATTTTAGGATTATCAAAGTCAACACATTGCATGGAAAAACAACAACATAAACAACCAAAAACAAAAAACAAGCACTGCATGCTGAAGAAGTTCTGTTCATATTGAGAAATTCACTAACCAGAAAAATCTTTTCCAGAATTACTTTTTTTGCACTCAAACTGCTGGTGCCATGATTTGCAGGGTTTCCTAATATGCCGAAGGCAAAGCAAACTAGGTCAGTCCAGACCAGCAATTAAAATGGTTTAAAGCCAAAGATTAAGGAAATGCTTTATACAAACTGTTCCAGTGGCAGATGGCACTGATGAGCAAGAGAGGGCATTAATCTTCCATCTGCACAGCTGGATCTCTCTCTTCCTGGCTTGCATACACACTGCACTTCCAGGAATCTGGCATAACTTTTACCCTAGCAGCTCTCCTTTGACAATACAGGTGAATTACCAAATGCTAGAACAGTAGCTGAGACGTTTTCTGAAAGAAAATTTGGTGACAATCTGGGCATCTGTTCTGACAGGGCAGAAGAAAGCCCATATTCGTGTTTGTCACAGATGTGGTAGACATCCAGCATCAGGCACCAACTCTGGTCTGCTGCTGGATTTTTCTCTCTGCTCTGTAACCTTACTGCTTTGCAGTGTTTTCTGCTACGCCAGATTTTAATTGCAATAACATGAGGGGTGGAGTGCATTTTACAGAGCTAAATCGCATTCATGGGTGTAGCAATATCTAATCTCCATAATAAGAACTACTTCCTACGAACAACTTCTCCATCCCACTCAACCAAGTCTTCCCGAACAAATTACCAAATCCCTTACTCAACAAGACATGCATTCATTTCCACAGGATTGTAGCAGATTTGCTTGAGTGATAAATGAGCAGGGATTGAGTAAGGAGATGAGGATTCAGCCAGCTGCTTTACAAAATGCAGAATCTTGCAGGACCTGCAGCTTCACTTTGCACAGAATTCAGAGGGCTGTAGCTCTGAGGGAATTGCAGTACAGAAATGCAAACAAACAAACAAAACAAAGAAACAGATATTACACAACCCAGCTATGCTGGTTACTTATCCAGCCATCCGAGACAAGAAATACTGTTGGTTCATCACATCTTCTCTGCACCAAATTAAATGGACAGATCCAGTGGAAAACCAATGGCCAGGGGAGGGCACAAAATCAGCCTGGTAGCAGCAAAAAAGACTTGAGTTTTTCAGGTACATACAGAGCCTACAGAGTAAGCACCAAGAGAACAAAATCATGCTGAATACAGCTGACTTGCCATCTGGCTGATCATCTCCCTGCATTTTTATTTTTAATGAGTACAGTGAGTTTACTGTGATTACTGTCCTCCTGCAGCAGTGATACCACAGCTTTTTAATGACTTCATCTATAAACACAGCTGCAAACTAATGCAGGCAGCCTATGTGCTGTGAAACTTATGGAAGAGAAGCCATTTGAGTTACCTTTGATTTGGTGATGTTCTAGCTTTCTTTTTTATTTGTTTCTGTTATTTTTAAGAGTGCTTAAGGTGAGAAACAGAAATACTGTCTGCTAAGCTAATAAGTAAATATTAGTTTCTCACTGAAATTATGTTTAGCATCCACCTGTCCTTTAAAGGCCTGGAGAAGGACAAGGACTGCAACCAGCACAAGACACATTGCATGAGAGGAACTCCCGGGCTTTTCTCGCACACCACTGTGCCCCAGTGCATCCCTCTGTGCTTGCACAAGCCACCCCAAAAGAGGAACCAGCACCTGTGGCTTCTGGAACAGAGGTGAGGGCAGGTCACGTGCCCTGTCCCCTAAATCCAGCCTGGAGCTGGGGTGCAGGGAAGGCCACCATAATGCACGTTCTTGCTCTGGCAGCGAGGGGCTTGCTGCGGAGATGTGCACAAAGCAACTGGTTTTATAAAGGAGAGTGGCAGGGAGGTAAAAAATAGAAGGGCCTGTAAGCAAACATGAAGCAATTATTCCTGTTTCAGTGGGCTGGGGAAGTGTAACAGCGGGAAAGGCAAGTGGGCTCCAGGCTGATAGCACTGAACAGAGTGGGATGAGAAACCAACCTAGACAAGCTCAGTCCTCCCCAGAGATCCTGTCCAATGGAGCAAACGACCTGCAGGAGCGCTTGGAAAAATGATATTACAGATCACCATAAGGCTGTGTTTTCCAGAAAGATAGTAAGCCCTGCCAGGCTTCCAGGAACCTAAGTCCCTAGTTAAAGCCACTATGTAGATAAACTTTTCACAGCCCCGGAAACTCCACTTAATCTAGATGGCTATGGGATATTAATGGGACCTTCCTCACAAGTCCCTTAAGGCACATTTTAAAAAACCCACCCACAACCACTGTGTTTAAAACAGTATGAAATGCTTTTCCTTGAAGCAACTCCAAATGCATTAACAAAGCATTGGGGAGGATGGCCACCCACTCAGCACCAACTGGCAGGCTGATCTGAGGTCTTCAGGCCACCAACAGCCATCAGATGCACCGCTCTACAGCTAAATAGAAGAAGGCCATTTACAAGTCCTATTCAACAACACACATCCAAATTGTTATTTCCAGTGTGAACATCAGCACTCTCTCAAAGGAAGCCACATCTTTGCTGGAGGCATAGGGTGAGCTGTAGTCTCAGTCTGGACATCATTGCTTTGCATGTCATTAGGAAAAAGGAGAGTAATGCACATATCTCATCTCATCCTCCCCTCATACACAGGATATGCTGTGACCATCCTCATTTAAGAAAAAATAAACCCTTCCAAAATTAAGTCTGGGTGGATCCAGTCTGAAATGGAGTGTCACTTGAGTTAGAAGTGCCAAACTCTTTCACAGAGCGAAAAGCAAAACCAAATCCTATTAAGTAGCCATCAGTGTCAATATTTATTCCTCACAAGTCAGGGACAAGTAGCCTAATAAATGGTGTCAGACAGAGCCTGGTGAAATGGAAGAGGAAGGGGATAGGCTTGGGGAAAGGGCATGACACATTAATCAGCATCACCCCTGCAAAACCCTTGACAGAAACAAGGTAGTAAACTCATTAGCCACTTAGAAACTAAGCTCCTTTTGTATTTCGTGCAGTGATAGCCCTCAGGTCCCAGCCTGAAGATTTGCCACCCTTCACAACAAAGCTACCAGGCCCCATAAAATGTTTGTTTTTCAGTCTACCTCTCAACACACACCTCTCTGATCCAAAGACACTGTGCTGGCTTTACTGCTCTCTCCTCCTTTGCCAGATCTGGACTCCAGCACATCAAGCAAACTGAGTCAAAATTATCTTCCAGGGAAAACACAGAAATATAAAATGAACTAGAAGACAAACCTCTCACCTGCAACAGCCACTTCATGTATTGCAGTTTCTAATCCCCATGGATGACTCCAGCCCATGGATGGTATACCATCATGTCTATGTTAGCAGCACCACATGTGCAGCCACAAACCAGAGAAGGAAACTACATGTCTGTGTGATGCCTTTATCAGAGCCTAAAAGCAGACCCAGCCTTCCTCTGCTTCGCTCTCACAAAAAGGAGCTCACATTGTGCAAAACACAATGCAGTGCCAGATCTTTTGAGTGCTGTAGCTCAGTGAAGCAAACTAAATTCATACTTGCCCTTCACTTGAGAAATGACACAGGCAAGACTGGTTTTGTAAATATGTTGTTTCCTAGGTATTTTCTTGCTTTTCTTTAATGCTTGCTACCATACCTCTCATCCTCTGTATGTGGGATTTGGTAACTTGCCTGGAACAGCCAGGAACAACATACCCATAACATACTTGAGCACAAAACATTGGGAAATCCACTTACGAAGATGTTGTGAACTGGATGGTTTCTTTCTCCCTGCCTCACTGGGACAACACTATGAAGATAGATGCACTTCAGGCTGGATCTTTCCATAAGGGCTATAGCATATCTTTTAGCGTGATGCCTTACAGCACAGATTTGATTCCATCTTTTCAGGGAAATGTAAGCTGTCACAGCACAACTGGGATGCAGCCACATTGCACAGTGGCCCTCTCCCCATTATAACTCTGCTGTGCACTGGCCATCGGTTATCATCACGTACTTCACTTGAATTAGCCTGAAATGGAGTCTGTCTCCAGTCTGGAGCCTGTTTGTAACTGTAAAGGAATCTGCGCCCTCCGTAGCACACGAGACAGGATCAGGTCACTGCTGGAGAGCACTTGGCCCAGCTATTTTTATTGTCTGTCTGAATACTTTTCTTTGACGCCTGCTTCGAGTTGCTGAAAGAATAGTAAAGATAGATTTTTTTTAAAAAGGGATACACTGATAATCCATAGGAACCGCATCCTTTTAACTTCTGGACATTTCTCAAATCTTTGCCCCTGTTGCCAGGTTGCTGAATGCATTCTGAAGTCACAACATGGTGAAATCTAATCAGGGTGAAGTAGGCTGGTTTCATTTGCATCAGATTCCTCTTTCAAAGGCATACATTTGCCCTTCTGATCCTCCTCCTTACCACTAGAACAGAGCTAATGCAGCAGCTCCTGCTACATCAAAACCCCCCACAACCCGCTGCTCATCAAGAACAACTGATGATTGAAATTCTTTGTGTTTCTCTCAACCCAAAGGACAGTGTTGCTAATTCAAGCACTGGTCCAGTGAGAATATAAAGGATGAGAGAAGTGGCTCTCATTTGAATACAGGCAAGCATGCATCACATCACGGTTAGCCAAGCTTTTCACTTGAGTTAAACTTGGTAACAATCCCCTAAATCATGGCTTTCAAACAGGCACAATATCTTCTCATGTGTCTCTTCTTTCTGCTTGTGTATCACCCAGCTTTAGATATTTATATTCTCCTGCCACTTTGGGTTCTTTGGACAGAATTGCCTATTTTCAATACAGCACTTGCCAAGAGAAAGGAAATGACTGCAAAGCCAGGCATGCAAATAGTTCATTTGCATCCCTCTAGATCTCCTTTACATCCCTATCACATCCACAAGAGAGGAGAGATGGGGGTAAAAGGGGACTATTAGGTAACCGAGGAAGGGGCAGACCAGTGGCGATTGCCACTGTCAAAAGGAAGGGATGGTGCTATCCTGGAGGTGAGGCTGTCAAATAGGAAGGCTGAGATAGTGGGAGTCTGTGACATCCTGCTTTTGGAGCAGTGTGAGGCCTGACCTAAGGCTGGTACAAGAACTACAAAACACTGTCATTGTGTCTGCCCTGGTTTACAGGAGTTTGGCCGAGCTCCAGGTTATTGTTTATTTGCAGCAATATGCTTTAACCCGGCTGTGCAGTGTGCTTGTACGCCTGCTCATATAAAGGTAGGCTTTGTGTGGGGAGGCTCAAGATGCCTAACTGCAGTCTTACAGGAATCTGGAGCACAAATAAGCTTCCACTTGGAGACTTTCATGAATAAGCATTTGTAATGGGCAATTAGCACTTAATTTCAAATGTCTGACCTGTCACAGATTTGGGGCTAGGTCTGTAGCCAGCAGAAATTGTCTTCATTCCATTTCCATGTTGCTAACAGGTTTCCTTCCCAGTGTCTCGAGTACTGATAGCAGAGGGAGTGCTGCAACTCACTCCACCACTTGCTGGGCAGAAGAAGGCAAAACACGACTGAGGGTTGGAGCTACAATACTCATGGCTGAGCGAGTGCTGTTGGTGTCACTGCGTGGGCAGGGTGATCTGAGTGGACAGGAAAAAGGAGGCTGGGTGTAGGCAGGGGAACATGCAGACAGCACTCTTAAAAAGGAATTATTACAGCAGGGAATGAGAAAGAGGGACCTTTTGATCTCTGGGCAGGAGAAACAGAGGAGAAAATTGGAGTGAAGGCAAATGGGCAGAGGAGGTCTGTGGGTCACATTCCTCCCAAGTGCAGAAAGAAAGATGTTTGCTGGTAATGTTACCCATTTTAAAGATCACTCCAAGCGAGTGATTAAACATCTCTGTCTCTCATTGCAAGGCATGCACCAGCCGAGCTAATTCCAAGAGCACTACTTACAGAAACATGCAACAGCTGCACAAAGTATGCAAGCAGGAAATCTGCTGCTAGGATGCCTCACCATTTTCTCTGGAAAAAGTGATCAATGGGGCTCTGCGGCCCCATGGAGACAGCCAAGTGCCATGGTTCTAGCAGTGTGCACACAACTGAAGAAAAATGCAAGTAAAGAGCAAAGCCCAGCAAAGCACACTCTGACCCTACAACCCCTCCCTTGCCCCGAAAAGGCTCCACAAATCCCACATGAGAGTGTGAAGCAGACAGCCCTTTGTCAGCCCCAGACCTTTCAGTCCCCCTCCTGCCCAGCCCTGCACTCACACTGCCCTTGGCCACCACTGGCTCTACTGGCTTCAGCTCGATTACACAGCCCAGGGGCTGCACTCAGAGCCTTCACAAGCCACACTAAGCTGGGTGAGAGAGAAATGCACTGGTCGATCCCAAGCAGGTGGCTGCTATTGCATTGCAACATATCCAGCACCTACCAGATCATTTTTCCAGGAATGCCCATGAGTTCTTCACAGTTACCCTGGACTTTTTAGAGGCAGAAATCTGTATTTTGCAGAGGGAAGACATGAGATGCGCCCTTCACTTGAGTATGCCAGAACAGGGAAAGGATTCCATTCTCTAAGCACTTTTCATAAAAGAGAGGTACTGGTTTCACCTCACCTCCCATTAAGTGATCATAAAATGCCACACACATAGCCTTATTTCAGTTCATAAGTAACTTATTTTGTCCTAGCTTAAAATGATTCCTTCCATCTGTAAAAATTATTTCCCCTAGAAAACCTGGCATGATGTTGCCTACCTGGGCACAGCCTCCATCTGTGATGACTTGGAGCAGGAGACATCAAAAACCACTTTTTTCCAGAAGGAGGCACGACTACTTGCTACCACCTCTCCAACACAGTTTTTCTCTATGTGTGTCACCTGTTTAGCCTATGCGGTGCATGTTACCTATTCAGGTTCACTTCATTAGGCGCCAGATGGGCTCACAATAATTTCCTTCATAAAATGATTCCAAACGGTTTTATTGAGATTTGAAAGAGTTTAAGCGTACTTTGCATCCTGGCCAACAACTCTGAGAGATACCAAGTGGTAAACAGCTTCCCAGAAGTTACCAGATAAATGAAGCAAAGTCCTTTTCGGGGATGTAATCATAAAAGCTCATGTACATTTGTCCCCCTGTGATTAAACAAAAAAAAACCAAACAAACAAAAAAACAAAACAAAACAAAACCACCAATAGCATAAGCATTATGTGCTTATGATAGCACCAGCTATTCACCCTGAGTCAGATGACAGGCAGCCAGGCCAAGTGGGAATTAACTACAGGTGATCACAGCGAGTTCATAGTGCTGACAAAAGGAAACTTTCAATACAACTTGCAGCCATATCGCCCTGGAACAATGATCACTTGTAGCTTTCCTTCCAGATAAAATGGGTGCGGGTCAAGCCTACATCCATGCTGGTGAGCAGAGCTCTGAGTGATGACAGCCCCATCCAGGAGGTGCCCAGTGCCCAGAGCTCACCTTGTGTCCCTCCAGTATCAGTGATGCCATTTCAATTTTGTGTCATATGACAGTTCTTTCTAAAACGCATGGACCATACTCTTGCCAACCTGTACACAATCCTCCATTATCTCTGGATAATGCACCACAGAGCAGTGGTGGTGTCCTAGCTAGGATTCCTCATTAGCCTTACAAGGCAGAAGCCATTCTGTTTATATAAAGCTACGTTCACACCTTTTTGTATGACATTTGATCCTTCTTCCAAGCATCAGCTTGGAAAACTGTACTTTTGCTTTTGTGTAATTCAACAGAGAAGTGACTTTCCACCACTCATTTGGAGCAGCCCTGGGTGACACGCTGTCCCGTGCATGCTCAACCTCTGTGTTGCAGAGCAGTCTGTTATGGACCAGTGTGACAACTGCCTTGCACAGCGAGCAGGGCCGCACTTCTGACAGAGCTAGGCTCAAACTCAACTACTTCTGTACCTTCATTCAGCAGGAACCAGGCTGAATGCGAGCCCTCCAGTGCTTATTCTGAAAAAATATCTTTCCATACAAATGAGAAAATAGGGTATAGCAAAGTGTTATTTCCTTATCAGATGATTCTGGTGCCATTAGTATCAAATGATGCATTTTGCAAAGTGAAAGAGTCAGGGGGAAGACTCAAATGGTTGTTCTCAACATTTTTTGCACAGTTCTGGTTTCCTGTTTGTTGTCTGCTTCTGAAGTCAGTTTAATCCTATTTAAGCACATGTGTGAAGGTTATGAAAGCTCCCTCTCAACAAACTGTAGTCACTGGTATAGTGGATTTCCCCCTGTCCCATTTACGTTTTCACAACCTTTGGTAAGTTCTGTGCTTTGGTTTAAAGGAAAAAAAATGAAATTACAGCTGGACCCTCCAGCTCTCGGATGGTTTTCCCATGTGTTTCTCCAAGCTATTTCAAGGTGAATTAGAAGCTAAGCAAAATACAGCGGAGACACGTAAAAGTAACAACAATCACAGGGAAGACCTCGCCCGCCTCCATGCCTCTTCTCACCCAGTAACAGCGCGAATCAGATCAGAAGCTGGCAGGCAATTTTGCTTCAGCTCTCACATCACAGCCAACAGCCAATGCATGCACTGCTGTCTTCAGCCCTGGAACCTGTCAGCTGGGTCTGGAGCAGCGATGGATAACCTAAGAAAAAATATGCGTACGCACCACCTTGACATGCATTTGCTGTGTTTGTCTTTGGCAGCAGATGAAGACACCCAAGGACTGCATTTGCACCATTCTTGCAAATAATTGTTGGGAACCAGTTGCAAGAGGCAGTGCAACCGAAGCTCTGGCTGGTAAGGGGAGAGTCAAACTATGACCACGATGATTTAAGATTCATGTTCAGAAATCCACTTCACATGCCATCAACTCCTTCACTGTCACCAACTGCTCTGAAGTAAAATCTAGCATTTTGGCCAGCTGACCACACAACATTAGCTATGTAACTTGTCAAATACAGACATGGAGCTTTTATGAGGGTCGTGGAAGCTTTCAAGCCGCTAGCTGCTTCAGTTCATGTTCCTGATGGATCTTGGTAACAGAGATGGAAGAATAAACATAGCAAGTTCCCTCATGCTCAGGCCAGAGTGTATTAGCAGGACCAATGCGTATACGAGATAAGTGGGTACAACAGCCCCACATCCACCAAGCATTCAAGCACATTTTTCAAACTAATGCCATGAATAACCCCAAGTATCACCTTCCCCTTCGCTATATATTTCACCAGAGATGACAGAAATAACTGCTCTGGGGAGACAAAGGACTCAGCCATTTGTTTGATTTGTTTTTTTTTTTTCTTTGAATTTTTTTTTCACCCATAAAAAAAAAAACCCTTTAAACCCCCAGATAAAAAGCAAAAAAAAAAAAAAAAAAGAGAAACTAGTATTAAGAGATTTAAGAGGTTTAAAGTTTAATAACAAATTGAAAAAAAAATGCTACCTTAAGAAACCCCAGGTGTCACAGAAGATGTGAAATCCTACCGCATTTCTAGGATGCTGAATTCACCCTGCTGTTCCTGGGCCCTGTAACTCAGCAAGATCCAGCAACAGGAGGCAGGGCTGCCTGGTGCCAGGTACTGTTACGTGCTCCAAGGGAGATGAGAAAACTTCCTTCTTCCCATTGCAATAAAACAGAAATGCCTCCTGTGAGGCAGGTGATAATACTGGGAGTGCAGTGGCATCGCAATGGCCATAAGCTCTGGAGCCTTGTGCTCCCCCTCCTCCCATGTTCCCTGTCTGCCTGTCCTCATGTTTCTGGCAACACAAGCTGCTGGATGAAGAGCTGGACTCCAGCTGCTTCATAGAAATGGGGAAAAAAAGTCTGTATTTACAGGAAGAAAGGACAATGCCCCCAAAAAGAAACAGTCTCATGCTTGCAATTTATGTCACTGACTTTCTAGGCAGTGCAGATGCCAGGCTACAGTAAATGAGGATCAGTCTGTGCATTTGCTTGGGCTGCTAGTGTGAAACACAAAACCTGTGTCACATTTGCTGGTGGAGGAAGGGAAAGCGTGGGATGGGTAGAGGTAATTAGTTTCTGAAATAAGGCATGGATTGCATTTAAAAGGGACAGTTTCCTTTAAGGAGCTGTTCTCAGCATTGACCTATCCACACACCATGAAGAGCAAGAGCCAGCAGGGGCTGCCGCCAGGGGCAATGATCAGAAAATAGCAAAAGAAGCTCTTCGAGAGAGTTTCAGGTTTTGCAAAAGAATCACCTTTGGACTCTGCAAACCTGATCCAAAAGCCATTCAATGCCAGGATAAGATAGCTAAGAAAGTAACTAAGGAAGTGAAGAAGTACAAACTCTGCAGCATTGAAAAAAGTCCTTATTGAATTTTTTTACGGACACTGCTCTCAAATAAAAACAGTGAAAAATTAGTTTAAGATTGAAATTAATTGACTGCAAGAGGTTTGTACGGAAGTTTGCTGTTATCTGAAGAGGAATTTAGGAAGAAATTGTATTTTCATATATACTGGCTCAGGAAAGATAATTCTTAATGTTCTGATCCACCATCCTGTCCTCAGCACCAGAGCTTTCTAGATTTCATCCTCAACCTTTTAGTTTTTTAGATCGTAGTGCAGCAGTGACTACGAGCACTACTCCGCGTAGAGGAGATACTACTGAGACATGAACAACGACAAATATGATAGCATAAAGAAGAAAGAGAGGAAAGCTTCCTAAACATATCCAGGAAAGGAAAAGTGGAGAAACAGATGTGTAGCTAACTTTTTCTCAAGCTTCATGGAGAGGTGAAAGGAAGGCAGCCAGGATGGTAGCTTTCTCTTGCTGTGAAAATCTCTCCTTTAGAGTTACTGACAAGCAGATTTAGGGAAAAGAAGAGGCAAAAAGGACGTTTGTATGCCAAAGAATAAAAAGAGGCTGCTTTTAAAGACCTAATTAACAGACTCTGTCCTAAGTTGCTTCAGCTTAGCTGCAACACAAAAGTCTGACAGAGATCTATGACTTTCTAGGCAGTGCAGGGACCACAGCAACCTGCCTAAGAGAGGAAGGCCCCACAAAGAAAAGGCATCCCTCCAAGAGTCCACCCTTCCAAATGCATGGGGCTGGGAAGGGGAGGACACCGCAGCTGAAGCCTGTTTTCCTGCTCACTAATAAATTTAGTTTACAGAACCTTTTGTGGGTCCCTATTAAGGTTGTTTGTTGATTAAAGAAGCAAACAGCAAACTTAGCCTTAATTTATGCTTCTTTTAACATTTCGAGTGTGAGGAGGATGCTTTTTGTAGGAGTTAATGAGGCAGAATAGGTTCTTTATGGGGAAGATATTTTCTCACCAAATTAAAACCTGTATTGAAAATAAAATAATGGGATGAAGGTGGCTTTTCTTTCAGAAGTAAATAAAATCTCAGACTAGGAAACTTCTCACGCACTTGGAACTGTCCTTATCGGAGAGATCTGAGAACAGCAGGTTCACAAGATGTTCTCTCTCTCTTTTAATTTTGCCTTCCTCCTTTCAGCAAGACAGTAATAAAGCACTGTTTGCTGAAAACATGCAAACAGCTCTAGTGGGGGGGAGGGGGAACAGAGCGCTGGAAGCTGAGCAAATGGGAAAACCTCTACTTTCCTTTTGCTACAGCAGAGCCGTGAATGCCCATGAAAATCCCCATTGTAACCATTGGGGTACCCAGGCAGGCAGAGAAACGGGCCACACCACACACCTGTGCAAATCTTACAGCAGCTCCTAGGAGAATCTCAAGTACGAGATCATTTTCTACATTAAAGTCTCCCTGCTGCCTCAAGTCTGTGGCATTCTGCCTGTTTGCTGTAGTAGGAAAGCAAAACAAAGTATCTGCATGTATGGTACAGAAAGTGAACGTATGACAACAGCAGTCAGCACAGGTTGTTACGAATTAGGTATGAACAGAACAATGTCTTTATGGAATGGGACAAGATAGCATCAAACCCTAGTTCCTCTCAGCACTAGCAAAGAAAGCCTTCCTTTTATTCCAGGCTACAAGTGCACTTGAGAGTGATAACCTTGTTTGTCTTCACCGGAAAGGTTGCATAAATGCAGGTCTCACAGACATAAAAACTTGCTGGTGCACTCCGTGCTGTGTATGGTGCTGTACACACAATTGCTCTCTTCAGCTATTCTGTTCTTCAATGAAATGACAATATGCTTTCTACAAAGAAAACCAGCTTTCGGCTCATTTATTTCCAGAAGCCACTTGTATTTTTTTTTTCTTTCCTGGGCCATCTCTACTTTACAGGTGAGAAAGCACGTAAGTCTGCTCTGGAGAACAGAGACAGTTATTTTCCCATCCAGCCTTTTATTATCTGCAGAAGGGACAGCCCTAAGCAGCCTACAGTTTCCTTGGGATTGCAGGAGCTTTGCAGCAATGGCAAGAATCCTTAACCTCTCTCTCCTGCAGATAAGGCTGGTGCACCTGTAGCTTGCAGAGAGCTGTGGAAACGCCTGACGCAATCAAGCAACAACCCACCTCAAATTTCAAAGCCGTTGTAGCCACCCAGCCCTGTTCAGGAGGGTATGAATGGGGCTGTTTTCATATCTCCCATGCAAATGTCTGTTAGCACAACAATGTTATCCGTTGTTATCCACAAACAGTAGGATTTTATCTGGAGCTCAGTCTTGGTTCCTGACCACGGAAAATGTATACAAAGTATAGCTGGAGAAACTTGAGCCAATAGACTGCCACTCCCCATGAAACCACATACTGCAGGAATGAGAAAGAGAACTCCACAGGCATCAAGAAGTCAACAGCCAGGGAAATTCCACCGTTTGGAAATGGCTGAGGAAGATCAGCTCCTGCAAATCCAAACGCTGTACACTGCTGACCTGCAGAGCAAGGGAGTGACAGGGAGAGGAATCAGACAGAGAAATGAGTAACAGAGCTGAAATAAATAAATAAGTCACTGACAAAACAGCTGCCTGGAATGAGCTATGTGAGATGACAGCATCTCAAACACCCAGCAGAAAGATTTGCAAGCCGTGCAAATATGGAAAGTGGCAATGTGAGAGACATGCTGGTGAAGGAAAGATACTCTAAGGGCTGATGTCACATAAGCTGGCTGGATGACCGCATTTCCAACAGGTCGCAGTTTGGAGGGGCAGGAGATTAAGCTTCTCCATCTGATCTCCTCTTGCTCACTGTACACACAAACACGAAGTGAAGTCTGTAGTTCTCCAGTACACTAAGAATCACCTGGACACGTTTCCAGGGCTGTCTTTCTGGAAATGATCATCTAAGTCAAGATCTCTCAGGGGTACTGGACACAAGAACTAATCCAAAGCTGCTGAAATGAATGAAAGATGTTATACTCGTATGTATAGTTCCCCTCAGTTATGTTCCAAGACAGATCAACAGCATGGGATCCTTCAATGGGATCTCCCATGGATCTCCTGCCACTGACTACAGCATTTACAGCTTCCTTGCTAATTAAAAGATATGAACTAGACTCAAAATCATAGTGCGTGCACCAGGATATGCTCATTTCTCCTCTCTCTCTGGTGAGGCTGGAATGGGAAAATCCTGTGCTGACCTTGCTGGCTAAAGTTCCAGCTGTCACGAGGCAGAGGACTGTGGCACATCATCACTGCAGACACAAACTGCAACAATCGTACTTTGCCATGGGGCAGTGAATGGTGGGGCCACAGGCTTGTAAACCCATTTCTGCTTGTCAGACACAGGTTGTTTGACCTTGACATGGCAATGCAACTGGTGAAAAATTTACAACAGATACTGGTTGTCTGTTGTGGGGTTTTTTGTTTTTGTTTTTTGTTTTTGTTTTTTTTTTTTCCAATGAAACGTCTGCAGGAAACATCTACTGACACGTGAAAGATTAAAGATAAATGGAATAGTTTTTGGTTTTCTTTGGAATTAGATCAGAACCCTCCAGATCTCCCTAAGCTGAATATTTTTGTTTGTGTACTGAATTCTCTAATTATTTAACTCCTCCATTCACTTATTTTAAACAACCCTCCTGCTGCCAGTTCCTCCACTGCAGGTCCTGCTCTTTTCCATTTCTCTGTTCTGTGGTGCTTCTAACCTCTTGTCTTCAAGAAAGCATATAGCAGTTAAAAGCAACTGGATTTTTAATTTTTGGAATTGAAATGTAACATACTGTAATCAGTGCACAAGCTGAAGTAGCATTAACTCTTTCCTAACTGGATTAGTTCTTCAAAGAAATCAGAATTTACTAATCCCTGACATGCAAAAGACACACAGAAAGGTGACTGCACCAGCTCCAAGTTGCCACACTTCTGCTTCTAAGATAGCTGCAGTTTAACTTCTACCTACACGTCCTCCTGTCTCTCGTGAAATGACCATACCAGTTTTAAACTACATCTTAAAAAGCACCCTCAGCACCTGAAAGGAGAATGTAAACATATTGCTGCAGAAGGAGAGAGGCTGTTGTTTTAGACAGCAAGCAGCTGCTATTTACATGAGAAACTGTTGTGCTGGAGGCCTCCAGTCCCGCACTCCACCTTCAGTAAATACATGGTGTTTGTACAGTGCTTCTGATAAACTTAATAGGCCAATGGATGTCACTGTTGCTCTGCATAAAACCAAAATGGGAAAGCAAAAAAGATAATTAAAAGGGCTCACAAGAGAAATTTACGGTTGAAACCCTCCAACCTGGTGTGCTGGTTAGGCTTAGCAGCTTCTTCAGGAGCTTCAGAAGGACACATCTAACGTATGATATTGTTAACTGCAGAGATAAGGTCAGGCTAATAGCTGTGTGTAAAAAAGGAAGGCTAACAAAGATGCAGAATGGAAATCAGATACATCCGTGTGCGGACAGATAGGGCTTGCATAGCAGGCAGGCTGTAATTTCTGCTATAGTCCACATGCTTCCATTCTTGAGAACTGCAGCTAAGTGAGTGGAAACACTGAGAAATCGTCCCAAAGGCTGAAAATCAGGTTAGCTTATTTATCCATATTCTGTATTTTGAAAGCTACAATACATACTCCCTTGTAATATTTGTATGGTTGGAAAAGCAAACTTCACAATAGCTTTAGGATTAAATACCAGATATACGGTCACACTTCCCTAAACACCAGCAACTCAGGCGGTTGCAATTGTAAGGGGTCCTGCATGATTTCAGCTGCACAAAATCTGGGACTTGGTCATCTGGGCTCCAAGCAGCTGTTCAGTTGCTTTGAAAAATTTCACAGCTGAATGACTCTTGTCTTCAAGGCTTATCTAAAGCTGGATTTTTCCAAGCAGTCACTAGCATCATGGTTCCTCCCAGTTCCTCCCATTTTAGCTCTTCATTTGTAGCCTCTCAAGAAACCTCAGCAGCAGGAAGCATTATTGATTAGTTTACTGGGGAGGGAGGCTTCACACTTGTGCAGCGTGATGCTAGGAGAAACTAGGTCACCGAGAGGCTATTTTGGTGATTGCCAGAAATGCAGCTGCCCCATTTCTAGGTCAGTGGTCACTTTTACTTTATCAGCTTGATGAAGGTTTAAGGAACAACTGGGAGTTCTTGCTTGCATTCCCACATGCAAGTCAGTAGCCTAACACTTAATGAGGCAGCTCTCAGTTGATTCTCACTGCTTAAATGTGGGGTAATCTACACTGAATTACTGGCAAAACTCAGAGAAAGCTGTGGAGAAGGGCAGAGCCACCTGAGCACAGAATAAAACATGTCCCATCCTCATGCATTTGCTACTGTAATATCTTCAGAAGAAAGCAGCCTCTTGGGACCACCCCTCTGAGTCCTGTGCCTGGCCAAACTTTTGAAGCTTTAACCTATCTAATACAGCTGTGAGTGCTCTCCCCACAGTTCTGTGTTGTTTTTTGTTGTTGTTGTTGTTGTTGTTTTGTTTTTTGAGAGAAATTGTAGCATTTCTGAATTGCATCATAACCACTCTGGGCTCAGCTTTCTATTTATTATACACACCACGTCATGCCTGCAAGAACATGTTCCAGATTTAACATGTCCTCTTGGTTTGTTCTGTCCAAGAGTCGTTCTACTTTATGTGTTCGTGCTGCTGCCCTCACTCACTCCCTTCCCACTGAACACACTGAGAGGCACCTAACTTAAGACCAAGAGAGGAACGCTGACTTATCACTTTGTAATCTGCAGTTAAGCACAGCTTGCACAACTCTGAGGTAAGCATGTGATGATGAGCACCCCACTGCTCCTGTAGCACTTGGCTGGATCCCAGTTCCCTGACCACCAGGCACACGGTTGCCATGAAGTCACCCCAAAATAGACAGAAATTGTGAACGGTGTCTGAGAAAATGAAGAAAAAAGCAGTGAAAGATATCCCAAGTGTAGTTTCAGACCTAGATCCAAATCTGCCAAAATGTGGGGGCTGAATTCTCAGCTGCCCTTTTTGTACACGGACCCTGCCCATGTTGACAGGGGCTCAAGCCAACTGGAATTTGTTGAAGGAAAAACAGTATTTAAACAACAGTGAAGATGAGTGGCTGGGGCTTGCCTGAATTTAATAGGTCTGTGTGCCAAAAGGTACTTGCTAGCCCTCAAAAGTCTTTGAGAGGCTGTGTGGTAGGAAGAGCTTTTTTTCTCTCACACAGTTTCACAAGCAACCACAGTGCAATTCAATCAAACAGCAAAGGGAACCTCATCTAAAAATAATTTAGCATTGGGAAAGCAGTGTAGCTACTAACCACAGGTGAAAACCTCTAACCTAGCAACAGTAGATTCAGATCAGCATATTATCATTACCAGGTCTGCAGGCCAAGTATGCTCTTAAAATAGATCTGATGTGCCACTGACCAACAGTTCAGAAGCAGTGAATCACATATGCTGGTCTGCTCTCCAGCAATGAACCAGTCTAAGACATTTCCAAGATGCTGATGAAATTTGTTTGTCTGTTATCCTATGAGATTCCCTAGGAACGTCTTCTTGCTCTCTCTCAGAACAGGATGAACTCTTTTAACTCTCCCATGAATAGTAATCCTGTGGGTTGCATATTTATAATAAACAGGAACAAGTCATTGGGAATGTCTGTACTGTGCACTGCTGCAAGCTATTGTTTATGCACACTCTGAGGACACAGAGCCATTCTACAGAATGATGACTGCCTTCTCCACCCTATTGTTAGTCCTCTGTGAGGCATCTCACCAATTACTTCTTAAAACAAGAACTACATGTAAACTATTTATCATACATGTAAAGATACGCTTAAATTAACTATATATTTTTTTATGTTCAAAAACTCCAGACTTAAATTTTACATCTCTACTTTTCATTTTACAATTTAAGAAAGTTTTGCTTCTCCTCTATGAGCCATACAAGTTAATAGGTCTAAAAAGCTTCCCCTGGTGCTTATGAATGTACTGCCATGTATGTATTTCCTCATGATTACACACTGGAACATCATGGGCTTCATTACTGTTGAAATTATGGAGAGCAGCATTTGCTCAGCTGTCTCCACACCAATGGATCCCCTCCTGTGACAAGTGCCAGCTGCAACATGTGTATTATAAGGATTTATTCCTGCTCCTAGTTAGGTCTGCATTACTTTGTGAAGTCTGCTTTAGAGTCATAGAATCATAGAATGACTTGGGTTGGAAGGGATCTCAAAGATCATCCAGTTCCAACTCCCATGCTTTGGGTAGGGCTGCAGGTGCTACTTCAGGCTACCCAGGGCCCCATCCAGCATGGCCTTGAACACCTGCAGGGATGAAGTATCCACAACCTCTCTGGGCAGCCTATGCCAGCAGAAGGAGACTTTAGAGACTTTCTTCCCACCACTGCTGACCCAGATGGTGCAACAAGGTCTGGGTGCAAACGATTTCCTTCTGTTGCTTACAGGCATCCTTTGGAAGAGCTAGTTCCATGCTTCATGCAGGTGTGAACTATCATAGAATCATAAAATGGCATGGGTTGAAAAGGACCTCAAAGAGCGCCTACTTTCAACCCCAATCGTGGGCACGGCCATGAACCACTAGACCAGGCTGCCCAGAGCCACATCCAGCCTGGCCTTGAATGCCTCCAGGGATGGGGCATCCACAACCTCTCTGGACAGGCTGCTGCAGTGCATCACCACCCTCTGAATAAGAAACTTCTGCCTAATATCTAACCTAAATCTCCCCTGTCTCAGTTTAAAACCAATCCCCCTTACCCTATCACTATCAACCCATGTAAACAGTCATACCCCCTACTATTTATACGTTCCCTTCAAGTACTGGAAGGCCATAATGATGTCTCCCCGAGCCTTCTCCAAGCTAAACAAGCCCAGTTTCCTCAACCTTTCTTCATAGGAGAGGTGCTCCAGCTCTCTGATCATCTTAGTGGCCCTCCTCTGGACCTGTTCCAAGAGCTCTGCATCTTTCTTGTGCTGGGGGCCCCAGGCCTGGATGCAGTACTCCAGATGGAGCCTCACAAAAGCTGAGTAGAGGGGGACAATTACCTCCCTCCCCCTGCTGGCCAGCCCTTTTTTAATGCAGCCCAGAACACAGTTGACCTTCTGGGCTGCAAGTGCACACTGCTGGCTCATGTCCAGCTTCTTGTCCCCCAAGTCCTTCTCTGCAGGGCTTCTCAAGAAATTCTTCCCCTGCTCTATATAAATACCTGGGATTGCCCCAGCCCAAATGCAACACCATGCACTTGGCCTTGTTGAACCTCATTATGTTCACATGGGCCCACTTCTCCAGCCTGTCTAGGTCAAGTAGTATTGCATGGTTTACAGTGAGCACTTAACATTTCTGGGCCATTTTGTCTGCAGGTGTACTGGGATCTATGAGCTTGCCAAAGAAAACTGCCCAAGAAAAAAAACAAAGATGTGGCTAACACCTCACAGAAAGAGAAAATAAAGAAAAAAAAATGGCTAAGGCTCAGTTCAACGGAGAGAAAAAGTTTCCTTAAGCATCAGCCTGTCAGGAGCATATGCAGGTCTTGCCACCTTGTGCTGATTTTCTCAGATGCTTTGCAACTAGACATTCAGAATCCCCTTCCCCTCCCTCCCCCCAATCTGTTATTCAGTCCCATTGTCTGACAGCTCTGATAGAGGTAAAGCCCTCTGTTACGGCTGCCCTGGGAGCAACTCAGCATCACAACACCACACTGTGATGCCAGGATCTCAGATGCCCTGTGCTATCATGCAATTAAACTCTCATTTGCTTCCATCACTAAAAGAAATCGTGGTTTGTTTGCACTGGAACAGGCCAAGCAGAGGAATTCACGCTTAACACATAAAGTAAATAAAAATGAAATACTTGAATTTCTAAGTGGAAGAGAACGTCTCAATCTAGAGTTGGGAAAAACACCAAAAATCCTAGACTTCTAAATGAAAATACCTGCATCTCACTATGCCTAAGCTGCAGCTCATGATGATTTCCTCAGGACTACCACAGACACTACGTACATCTGGAAATTTACCACTTGTATTTTAAAGCTCAAACGCTTGAATCTCAAGAAAAGTAATGTACTTAAACAGGGTTGTCTAAACAGTTGAATGCCTTCCGGAATCACGCAGCAATTCAAGACTATATGACAATACAGCACTGAAAGTGTGTCCATTTAATATCAGCCATCAAAAATGAACCCGTGCCGTGAATCGACTCTCAAGAAGGAAAGCGCCCACCCCAAAAAATACCACACTGCAATCTGCAGTAAGAGGCTGGCTAGCAGGCAGCCCCATCGGAAAAGGAAGGTGCCTTGTCATTTTATAAGGTCAAGAGTGAATTACAAGCTACGTTGTTGCTATAAAGCAAGGCTGCTCTACACCTGGTATCACTACGTCCTAACTCCTGGCTGGAAACACTCTGCACCATCACATTCAATGCTGCATCTAGGAAAATGCTAAGCAGATAATTTCTAACACTGAATCCAGAAGACTGCAAAGACGACCTAGTCCTGCTCAGTCTTGAAAACAGACCTCCACAGTTTCTAGAATCTCAATAAACTACTGAACTACATACCCCTGAATAAACACACCACCAGAAAGAGAGCAAATATTGCACACTTCATATGACTGACCAAACACTGCAAACAAGTGAACACAGAACTTGTCTGAAAGACACATTGCCAGCCTGCAATTAACTCCCAATGTACTATGGTGCTACTCTGACCAACTTGTCACCATCTGTAATAATGTATTCAATATCATAACAGTGAGATTGCATATAGTCTTTGCAGGGACCGCACACAACGTAAAAGAAGAAGGCAAACTAGCAGTCGGCAGGGCCATTTACAGGTTGCTCTTAGTGAACTGCGGTAGGTGAGGACTGCATCACAGGAAAATACCATTTCCTAAGCACAGCCAGGTGTCTCAGAGTAACAGCTTTAGATGTGCTTATCTATATAGGAACAAGGAAACAATAAAAATAGATAAGAGGCAACTGTAAAAATCAGTGTCCCATCTCACCGTGTCCAGTCCCTCCCAAAATAAAAGACATAGAGACAAAAGTAGCAGAGCTGAAATACCTGCAATGGACACCAAAGGGAGCAAAAGTGATCAAGGAAGCTGAAGCACAGGGCCTGTCAGCAAGCGCTCTGCTAAAGAACTGGTGTGCCCGAGCTCGGCACAAAGCTCCAAGTCAACTGTACACGTTCAAGAGATCATCAAGCCTGCAGAGCTGGGGTACGCACCGTCGCGATGTAGTCCAGAAGGCCAGGATCTTCTTAAGAGCCTGCAGACTGGAGTGCATCATGAGGCTGCTCACAGTGAGGAAGATGAAATCTCCTCACCATCAGCACTGGAGGTTGTGATGACGAAGGCAAAGCTGCGCATAGGGAGGCAGACAATGGGCAGGAAAGGGGAAGGAGCCAGTCTTGCTCACCCTTTTAACAGCCAGTCACTAATGACAGAGCTCCAGTTGCTAGAAGCCAGACAGCCATAGCCTGTTGTATGCTTACACTGCAGTAATTGCTGGTGCTGCAGGCATCAAGATGACGAGACAAGAGTAAAAGAGAGCAAGGTGACTACAACAGGGAAGGAAAAGCAGAAGGGATGTAAGAGTGAAAAGTTCACTTGTTCATTACCCCTTAAAAAAGCACTGCTGTCCACAAGGCAGCAGTTCTCACATCTTTTCTAGTCAACCTGTGTGATCTCTGATACTCACAAGAGAGACTGGAAATGAACTTCACTGCTAGTTTCACAACCACACCTACAGATGCTCTCAACCCAGCCCTTCTATCAGGAACTAAAGGGTGTGATTGAGTAATAGCTTGATCTTTTTTGGCTCTGATGTTGCCTTCTCAGATGCTGCTTTTTCTCCTCCGAGAAACAAGCCTTCAAAAATCCTTTCCTGCCCTGCATGGAGCTGAGCAGTGTTGATCACTGGGGAAAAGCTGTTCTAACTCAAGACCTTGTTCCCCTTTTCTGTTGCTGCTTCTCATCTAACTGAAAGGAAAAAGAAGCTATAAGAGGCAGGGAGAGGGTATGATGAAATTAAGGGAAGTTCCCCATTCACAGCCCCTTCTCCCTCCCTTCCTCCCCCCACAAAAAAAAAACAAACCCAGAAACCACAAAGAATAAATGCAGAGAAAGGCAGGCAGGGAAATCCTTATGAGAAAAGGTCACTTTCCTGAATAATGTATGATAACCTTTCTATGCATATTTTGTACCATTCTATCAAACTAATCTTCTCATCAGGAACACTGGGAAACATTTATGAAAAAGATTTCATTCCTTATTACATTCTGAAGGGCGCTGGTTCAGTTAGGGCCATCATGTACCCATCCATAAAGAAAATGTTCCTACAAGATGGTATTTTCACCCACTGCTCCTGTTCCACAGTGTGAAGAAAGCAAGAATTATCATACAGATGGGCAAGCAGAAATACTGTGAAATTTATAGATACAACTTTGAAAAGCAGGTGCCTATATTCATGACCTGAGTTTCAAAAGTGCACATCAGTCTGCTGAACCCACTGACTTCAAGGAGTCCTGCTCAGGCATTCAAGACTTCTTAAAAAGAAGTAAAAGAAATATTGGAAGCTTGGCCTGTAGGTCTGGGCTGAGCAAGGAAATAGGGCTGAGCAAAAGGAAGGTACAAGCACATTACAGACTTTGCACAGGAGTTAGCTGCAATCTACCAATCTGTTGTGTTTGCTCCAGAGGGAGCACGCTCTACAGTGTTAGCAAGCCGATGTTTCCCAGTGAGCTGTGCCCTGCACTCTTGCTCTCATGCTATGCTGGGCATTTGCTGAATTTATGGCTATTTTCCCCTCCCTGTGCAAAGGTTATATAGTTATATCTTCTCACTGTATCAGTAACAGATCTGTCCACTCTGAGTCTAATTAATGATGTGCTGAAATCCAAAATGGTTTCTTTAAAAAGTGCACAAACAGCATGGCAGTGCACTCCTTTGATCTTCGGCTCATTCACGGAGCTTCCTGCCCTGCTCCCTCCCCATCACTTCTGACAGTGAACTCTTCTGGGCATCCAGTGAACAGGCCACCATAAAACAGGAGGATCAGAAGCAAGGAGGTACCAATAATCCCACTCCACAGACAATATATCCACTCAACATCTCTAATTACAGACAGCATGGCAGATTTGCAAGCCTAGTGCCGGAGACAGGAATGTTTTTAATTACATTTGGTCACTAAGCTGTCAAGTAGGCAGTTGCTGTGTCAAATTATCCAGATATGGTTCCTCCCCTTCATCAAATGTATCTCTGATGCTGCTAAAGCTGAATGCTGCTACACCCTGGATTAAAGACCATTGTGGATGCCGGCCATGACCTTGCTAATACTGCACAACAAGATGGTTCACTGGGGAATAAAATGGGAATAAACCGTGCTCTCATTCTTGCTCCATGGTCAGAATTTGCAGACTCCCATAAAACATGGGTGGAGAAGTAGGATCTGTGTCTGTCACTGGCTTCAGTTCAGGCTAAATGGGCAGGATGATGCCAACACGGGGCATCAGTGCAACCCAGAAGTTGTGTTTATCTTCTCAACCTCAATTATTCTACAGACACAAGCAGGCTCTGATTCAAACACTTCTCACAGTAAGAAGAACCTATGATCTATCACAAATGCTGCAATATCTCCTTTTTTAAAGTGTCTCCTACCCAGGCAAATTAATTGGTGAACACTGTTATCGCTATTTTTCACCTGGCTGAAACTGTCCTATTGTTAATGGATAAAGTACAAATTATTACAAGTAACAACAGCATTCACGATATGTGATCAAACAGAAGAGACAAACTGTCTAGAAACTGTGGCCAGCTATGAAATTACAGCTGCATCAGTTAAAGCATTTCCAACCACCCCCCTTTACTTTAATCCTAAAGCAAAAGCATTCTCAATACAGATTGAGCCAGCTGGGATCTTAGGTCCTTAGCTTCTTCCAGATGGGCCTTAAGTCCCTCAGAAATGCTTTTCATCTTGATGACCGTGTTTTAACATTCACAGCAGCTCCTGCAGAAACAGCTCATCTTGGAGCACCAAAGATACCGCCTCCATGGCTTGATAACCAGATTTAGAAGGAAACTCAAATTACACGACATGAAATTTGATAACCTCCATTTTTCTTTAAAAAATGGTGTGTCTTGACTTTACCTCTATATGACATACCTCTAACACAACTTCTCCTTCACTTATCCTACCAGCAAAGTAATTTACTCTCATGCCAGTACTTAGAAAGATTGTGTTTGTATTCTGGGGCAGTACAGAACAGGAACATGCTCTTTCTCACCAACTTTCTACACATTTTTAGCCTGACCATAGAAAAGGCTATCAGCCTCGGCTTTCAATTCCAATTCAGGAGTGTCCTTAGAGCCAGACATGTCTCTGAGTTCTGAGCACATGCTTCATTCGCAGCACGGTCTGAAGTCCACAATCACAAGACACATGCAGGCTCCAAGTAACAGAGGCTTACGTGCTTTCCTGAACGTGGATGGATGAGGTGCCGGTCTGATGAGAGGCTGAACTGCACATGAATCTGCTCAGCAAATGGAGTTCTGCAGCCTCACAAACCACAACTGGATTGAAAATCATCTCTTCTCTTCTAAAAGGAAATCAAATGTTTCCCAAGGGGCACAACAGTTCCCATCTAACAACCCACCATGGCACAGTGACATCTGATTTATTTGGAGGCAAAATTATTTCCAAAAGGTGGGCATCTCAGGATCAAGCATCTTATTACTTTCAGTGATCAAAGTCAGAATTTTCTTTGCTCATTAGACCTCATCTAAATATTTCTCCTGCAGAAGTATGGCACATTTTGTTAAAAACAGCAATAGTGATAGATTTCCACAAGCTTTTTCCCCTCTTGGAGCAGTTTGGCAATGAAATGTCAGGCTTCACAATACCACATCAAAGTTCATAGGCTACTGCAGTGTAAGACCCTGCTCAGCTTTCTTTAGTGGCTTTCTTCAGTCTGCTTATTACTATTCTGATTACCTGTCAGGGGCATTCTTTCTAATTTTTAAAACAAATCTTGGAGAAATGAAGGCAACATGGCATTCATCACTTCTAAGACAACCGAAGAAAGCACTTGTCCTCATGCTTATTCTGAACTGCATGCCTACGAGCTTTGCTCAAAACAGGACTGTGATTCCTTCTGCAACTATTCATACATAACTGAGGTGGTATTAAAAGCCTGTCTGTTAATTTGGCATAACACTGGCTGTGAGTTGTTTTCTGATGGCAAAGATGCTTCAGAATGACCTTTGACCATGCTGGCAGGAGCTAGTAATGTTCACAAAATACAAAGTCAATGTGTACAATTAGGGCCAGGCTGCTCAGTGATCCTGGTACAAAGTTTTCACACATTGCTAGGAGGAAATGAAGTTTCTAGCTAAAAAGGAATGTTTTGTATTGAGCAGAAAATTATTTTCATGAAGAAAGCCAGTGCCATCCAAAATTTATACTGAGATTGGAAAATGACAGCACACTGTCCTGTGAGGATTCTTATGTACTTACTGACAATATTCAGGTTCCTGGAGGAGCTGGCAGGTTTGGTTGGACAATTTATCTCCGGGCAAATAAACTGTGGTGAATGTGTGATGTAACACTCCAACACAAAATCCATCATTCAAAAGCCAGCAGGACAGTAAGTTACTAAAAATGGAAGTAGTTTGGCTTTTATTCTTCAGAATTCTTTTTCTATTTTTTTCCTTCCAAAAGAGTCAAGAGGACAGTTTCACTTGGTCGGTCAGAGATCCAGACATGGTTCAACACGGTCTCATATTTTGTTGCTGAGTTCTGGACTGCCAGCCAGATCCATCAATGCCACTACTGATTCATTCTCGGTTATAGGAATATAATGTTTACAAGAGCACAAATACATGAAAATGCAAGTTATCAGAGCCTCATCAGAAAAACAGCTCTACTCTAAGTCTGAGGATTTTCAGAACCAGGGGTTTGTTTCGGTTCCCATATTATAAGAAAGCCATTAAAGGAATGTGTGGGGTTTTTGAGAAGTTTGGACATCACAGAGTATTTCTAAAGTTCAAAACTTCAGTGATCACGATCTGAAGCTTTCACATTTTTACTGGAAGTGATGCTTGTCTTGTGAGCTGGGGTTATGAACAGAAATGTAGCAAGTTATCACTGAAGCCATCAGACCAGTGCTAGCAGATCTTTCTGCACAAGAAACATGATTAAAAACTATTTTAAAAAATGTCAGGAAATTATCTGGAGTGGCCTGGATCACTGGAATGCAGATCAAGGCCACACATCCAAAGTCTTATAATTCCACAGTGCTTACAATAGTAAGGGAAATACACATACTCTGCATACAGTTACTTCTCATTTACTCCATCATAAGTGAGAACAGAATCAGACTCCAAAGTAATTGCTTGAGAACTGTTAGTAAATTTCCTCGGTGAGACTCTATAAGACCTGAGCTACCCATCATGCATGCAGTATTTATTTTAATGGGATAAATAATAAAGGGCAAAGGAAAAAAAAAATCCCACACACTCAGTTCACAACATTCCAGAGTTATTTACCACTGGCTTTTTTTTTTCTCTGACATTTTATGTTGTTGTTTTTTTTTAATAGTTTTAAATACTGCTGGATTTATTAGTTTAGTCTCCAGCAAATAACCAAAGGTTTCTAGACGTGCAGCAAACACTCCATTACTATACCATATGCAGTTTGATAGCTGCTATGTATCCAAGACGTATGTAATCCAAGACCTGCGGCTGTATCTTTTTCCCTTTTCTTCATTCTTTTTCTTTTTTTTTTTTTCCTTTTTTTTTTTTTCTCCCCATCTGGTCATAGCTGGGGGAAGACAGGACAGCCAATCTCACAGCGTGCTGATTTGTTCTGCTGGTGTCTCAGCCTGAGTGTTAGACGAATCATTCAGCATACACTAAAAAACGAATCAAATCAATTCTACAGTGCAAAAGGTACAGGCAGCAACTTTCTGACACTTTTCAAGAATTGCTATTGCAGGAGAATTCTCATGCCCCATCACCCACCCTGAGTAACCTTCATAACAAAACAGGCTTGAATGCCTTCAGAAACGATTCAGGTCAGAGCAAATGTTGCACATGTTTTATCACCCGGGAAACTCAGAAACTTTCTAAGAATGAAGTTATGGGAGCAGGGCGAGCCAGGGAGCTGCAGCGTGCTGTCTCTTGCAGACAACAAGGCCTCAGTGTCAAAGCAACAAGACCAAGGGCAGAGAGAGCGGAGAAGAAAGCAGCCCTGAGAACCTGCAGGACACTAGTTACAAACAGGTGGCTTGAATACTAAAGAAAGAGACATGGAGAGAACAAGCAGCAAGACACAGGCATGAATAGAATATATTTCACAGGCTAGTATGAGGAATTTAAAGAATTAAGAAGGTTCTTTCTTGTTTCCCAGCCTAGCAGAAATGTTCAGGCTTTAATTATCACTCGTCTCATTTGTGGAACCTAAGTCCTCAAGAATTCCCTTCTGGGACACTCTGCAGCTTGACTTACCTGACACTTGGAAAGAATTTGATTTTGTACCCGGTGCCGCTACCAGCAAATAAGAGAAACCGCTGTCAGGGGTTTTAGCCTCCTTTGTTGATTTCGGTTTGCACAATTTGAGGACGTCAGGCAGATTGGAGTTAAACAAAAAACTCAAGAGTGCTTTTGCCCTAAATACCAGGGTGCTATGCTGTGACAGGAATGCTTGCAGTCACCTCTGTCCCTTCCTCCAGCACATGGCCTCCCTCTCCAAGGGCTTGATCCTGCCAGGCTATGAGCGCTGTTCCCCTGCCAGCAGTGGGTAATCCAGATCATTGCAATGGAACGACTTGCATTCTCAAAGCTGATCGTGATCTTAAAAGCTTTGCTGGATCAAACCAGAATATGTGCCTGTGCACGGGACTGAGCCACTGGGGAACCATTTATTTCAGCGAACCTCCCTATCAGCTCCGTTGATCACCTTGAAGGGTGCAGTGCATGCAAAAGCATTGCTGAAGTGATCTGCCTGTACTTTGCACTGCATTATAAACTCCAGATTGCAGGCAACATGCTCTTTCTGCTTGGGCAGCCCAACAAAAATCCCCAGTAAACAACACGTGGGGAGATTACAAGTGGAATAACTTCCAGACTCTAAAACAGGTCAGAGCCAGACTGAAGTGTAAACCATGCATCTTCAGCCTATCTTTAACTATGTTGGTACTTATGGGTAGGGAAAACCTCCTAACTTCCAGGCAGGGGGCAGCTCACACTGAACTTAGAGGGAATTCCCATGAAAGGAATATTGCAGGTCTGAGCCCAAGGCGAGTATTAACATCTTCAAGACACTTTAGCTCAGGCTTCAAGGAAAATCTCCCTCTGACTCACCTCAATTACTTTCAGAGCCCAAATGGATTTAAAGACAATGCTGACTAAAAAATCTGCAGGGAGTTAAGAGTCCCTCTCCTGAGCAGTGCAGAATGTGTTTTGGTCTTAGCTCAGGTCCCCTAGCAATTCTAACCAAATTACCTGAGCTGTATTCTGTTCCATTTGCTCTGCCTGTTTCCTGCATCAAGATCACAGGAATATGACTGAGAATAAATCTATCAGCTAGAAAGAAATCTTTTTTTTACATCTCTAATGCAACTTCTGCATAGGATTTAAAGCAAGTCACCCTGTTGTTCCTGTGCCCTCTGGCAATCCCCATTCAATGCAGGGGCAGAGCTTTATAGCATAAAGTAGGTTACCAAATAATTGAGCTGACAAACTGGTTGGAAAGGTTGTGCTTCCAATCCAGTGAATAGGCAAGCTGGTCCCTTAACATTAGGAACAAATCCCGCCCTGATTTCAGGGAATAGACATCATCACCAAATGCTCTGTTCCTATCAGCATGCCAGGTGATAAAGGTGGATGGCCAGTATGTATGGCTTTCAGAGATTAGGCCCTGAGACATCAAGTATCCTGCTTGGCTCAAAACACACGGGCTAGCAGTCAAGCAATTGCTTTTTTCTTTTGAGGCATGGGAGTGAGTTGTAGTGACAATTCCCATGGGTGTTCTTTCCAGCCTCTACCCCATTCCTCTTTATTTCTCCAGAACAAGAGCTAACAAGACACTGGGTATTTGCCCAAAGGAGAAATGGAATCACTAAAGCCTTCACCATGGCCGCACAGCATCACAGTGAAATCTCCCTAAGGTAACCAATGAATGAATTACCCAGAACACTTTTATAAACTTTACTCATTCCTGCTGTACAGAAACAAAATGAGGTAGCATCTCCCTTCACCATGAGTTACCTTTGCTTTCTTCAGCCAGCAAGCAGTCACAATAGCTACTACATTGCACTCTTCATTTCCCTAGAGGAAGGCTGAAATGGCGGCGTGCTGAAAAACAAAGATCTTCTCATTGAGCAGTTTTCTTTTCTTGGTGAATCAATCTTTGAATACCAGCCGCTGAGAGTAAATGTGTGTAAAGAACCTGAAATGTGACAGCAGGAACTCAGGGCTAGCAGAAGGCTTACAGTGGAGTCGCTTTCATTAAAGAGATAAGATTCTTCAGAATTCTTAGGCAGCTTATGTTAACGACCAACCCATAATTCATTCTTAAAAAAAGCAGTTTGTTAGAAAATCTCATAAGCAGACACACAGAAGGGCAAATCAGATGAAAGATGTCTGCCTGTTAAGTTCTGTGACAGGAGATATTTTAATGACCCTGAAATTGAAGTGAGATCCTCTTACATACACTTTTAATGATGAAAACTAATGCTTAGCTCTTGTACTGATCTTTTCTTTAGGAAAAAGCAAAGCACACATCCAGTGCCATGCAGGAAGTGTATGGCAGAGCTGGGAATAGAATGGGGTCTCACATGCCTGAATCTAAGGAAATGTGTGTAACCACAGCACAGCAGAGGAAAGCAGCAAAGATCATTTGTAGCACTGCAGCTACTGATGTTTGTCACCAAACAACACGTATCACAAAATTTCAAGTTGCAGAAGTGTTCTCAGTAATAACTAGAATTTTTTCATGTCCTGATGCTGGGAACAGTTTCTCTCTGAAGAAACTACTTTTTTCTCAAAGGCAAATACCTTTTCCATAACACCAACCTGCTGATGCAGATGAGATTAAGAGAAAACACAGCTCAGTGCATGAATGCACAAGAAAGCACATGACTTTCTGCTATTGAGTGTTACTTTGAGAACTACCCTCACATACCTAATAGGCACAAGTGCATCACCTTCAAAAGGAGCTGCATTCCTACTTAATGAGACTGTTACAATGGCATGTTTATTTATTTGTGAATTACTTCTGTGGAAATGACACAGAAAGTGTGATGGGCATAAAAACATTTGAACATAACATCTGTGTCTTGCTACAAAAGAGAAATAGGAAGAATCTTACAGAGGACGGGAATCACTCAGCAGAGCCTTCAATTTCAGAAGACAAATCTCTTGAGCTGTTCACAACTGCAGTGACTTCTTTCAAAGCAGCTCTCCGCTCACCAAAGCTGCTATGCAACACAGTGCTTCTCAAATTCCAAACACAAATACTTCACACCAAATGTCACTGACAAAATGAATGCAATTGGGCCAAGTAACTGCACCCTGGAATTTCACAGGCAATACGCTTCTAGCACAAATAAACACGACCTGCTCAATCCACCCCAAAGGCTGCAGGGCTGCAATGATGACCACAATGCCCTTCGGGCTGATGAGGACTGCCTGATACCATAGGGCATACCTGGAGACTTTTGCAGCCCCAGGGGGCCCAGCTCTGCCTTCTGCTCTGCTTTTACGGCAGCAAGAACTGTTGGTTCCTAACTCATGAGCAGGGCTCACTGCAGAGACAAAAATGCAGATAACAACAATAATTACAAGCCAGTGTCCTGATTCCAAGCCCAGTGCTGTATCTAGCATACTTTACTGCCTCCAGGTCACATGGAGAGGTTTGTTAGGTTATTAAAAAAAAAAAGTGTTGTCTTAGTTCCTTCATTTCAGCTACCTGTTTTCAACAAAGCGTTGCAGGACTAGATCTGAGCAAGCATCCACTGGACAGGAATTGGATTGTGAAGCCGCTGAGAGCTGCAAAGGAGCCATCCCATCCTACTGTCTACTAAAATAGAAAATGATGATGACAATTAAAACCAAATAAAGCTGACACTGCTAGACCTTTCTCCATTATTTGGACAGCATGTCATCTCCTCAGACTGTCCATTCTTCAGAGGCTCAGACAAAACTGGGACAGGGAACAAAGCACCTTTCACCCCAGAATACGTTGCAGGTCAGAAGGTCAGAAGACAGCTCAAATTAACCTCGTGACTGCTGCTAAAAAGCTCAAGGCCCTGGAAAATATTCCTTTGCCCATATCCCAGGCTGGGAGATGGGGAGATGGCTTTCACAAGGCTGGAAGAACAAATGTGAGTATGAATGTCTCTGAGCAGTTCAGGCCTGCAAGTTTTACTCACATGAGTAATCCTTACTGTGTGATTAGTCCCACTGCAGTCATGAGGGGAGGGAGAGCCCGTTTAACCTGCAGAAGGAGGAGAAGAGGCCTTAGGAATGGAAACTGTGCTGAGATATACGTGGCAGTAGTTTCGCAGCCCCTTCTTTCATTGTGCCTATTCCACTTTTCCCAGTCTATCCCTTTGTTTGTCCTCTTTTCCTTTAACATTTCTCCCTGCAGCAAGGCAAAATCCATTGGAAAAAACTGCTGGCAGTCTACTGGGGGCCCACACACACTTCAGGCTGGACGTCCTGCCTGGCAATGTCACCATGTGGCACAGTGTCAGTAAGTGCATGGAAGATACATAAGGAGATAGAGACATCCTTAGGAGATGCTGGGAGAAACGTATCACAGGAAAACCTATCTCCATGAGATGCTCCAGCTGGGTATTCCAGACCCATCAACCACTCAGGCTACTCAGTCCTCTTCAGTCTGTACAGTGTTCTGAGGGTCAGTTCAGCAGTTACTGCTGCCTCCTTAAACAGCATGTGTAGTAGAAGAGGCTCTGGCTTCCCTACTTCCATCAACCTTTATCTGCAATCTGCTTTAAGTGACCAGCTGCTCTTTCGCATGTAAAGCATGTAACATACAAAAGCATTCAGCAAAGGTAAGAGATATTTGGACACTGTTGCAGAGCAAAAGCAAACTATCTGTTCCTTGTGTTTCTTACCCAGCAGTCTTCTTAAACAAGTGCACAAAATAAACAAGGCTGTCTTTTGGTTTACTCTGAAGCAGTGCATGCATGCACACCCACACACACCCATTTTCATACCACAAGCTGTAAAATGACTTCCAGCCCCATGGCTTATGATTTATCTCCAACTTCAAACAAGAAGAGACACGCATATAAAAGATGGCACAAAGTTGTGTTTCCCTAAGATCTCCTCTATTGCAGAACTGTCACAGCCACATGTACCACAGCCACGTGTACCACAGTCCAGATGTAACTGCATACAGGGAACAAGGGAGCCTTCAGAGGTTTTGTGGCTTTCTTTGAGCTACATCGGGTTTGGGAGAAATCTTGCCTTCTCTTTCAAGACAGAAAGGAGAACAAAGCTCTCCCTTTCTCACACACCATCTGATGAACTCCCTTATACCTGGCTATCTCCTGCTCTTGGACACATGGGACTGAATTGACCTGGGGCTCCTACAGACTTAGTGAGAGGCAGAAGGATGGAGCATCTGTCGCTGGTTTTAGCCTCAAAAGACTCATTCCTGGTCACCGAGTCTGAGGAAGACAGTGTGTTGTTTTTGCCAAGAAGCAGTTCTTCTCACCACCTACTTAATAGGAAAATCTTCTGGGCTGTGGTTACAACCAGGTCAAAGTACAAAGACATTCCTCTGAAAATTAGAGAGAAAGACTATTTTTTCCCCCCTCTTAATTATTATTTCGTACCTTCTGCAGCACAGTGTATTTTGCAAAGTGCTCTGCACATGGTAATTAAGCTTCATAACATCCCTCACCTGTAGGTAGGACAGTCACACACTACAGAGCTGGAGAAATGCAAGCCCACAGACGTAAACATCCTGCCTCTCATCTCAGTGGCTGTGGCACAGCCAGAAGTGAAACCCAGGCATCATGACCCCCAACACTTTAACACATCTACCCCCAGCACCTTCGAAAAAAGGAGACAACCCTTTTTTGCTCAGCAGTCACAATGTGATTCCTATCCTACTGCTGCTGACTGTGAGCAATGGGAACTTTTACAGATCTCCCTGAGGAGCAGCTCAGTGGCATAGCTTTGCATTGCTAAGCTGGATTGTCTCTTTGCTTCTAGCCAATGTGTACACAAAACAAAACACCAAGTTGCATAAAATTGCTCATAGAGGAAAGTTACCTATCATTACAGCAATCCTACAAGAGTCTGAAACGGTACACCCAATAATCAGACTTTATCTAATGTAACTACAGGCTTTTATTTTAATATTTTATATTGGGAAAGAGGCATGCTGCTGACTTTTTAAAAGTAGATGTTGGCTAATTATTCTTTCCTTAAGCTTCCAAGGAGATTAGATCTGTGTAAACAGCAAGGAATAACACTAGCTGTCTTACTTTCAAACTGAAATAATGTTAAGTGATGACGGTTCTTATTTTCCTTCTCCCCTACACATTCACGCAGTGTCCCTTTGTAAAGCACCAAATGCAACATGGAGAGAGTAAACATTTCCTGACATCCTCATACGTGCCCTGCTAGTAATACAGGAAGTAAAACAGGACAAAGTCCCAGTCCCCACATCTCTCCACGTCTGCTAACTCAGAAGCAGCAGCACCCAGAGATCTAAGAGACCACATCCTACCCCACAACTAAAGCTATGCTCCTGGAAGGCTGAGCAGACTGGCAGAGAGCCTCACTCACGCACACATCTAGGTACTCTCAATGCACACTGCTAACTCCCTTCTCGTTCCTGGTGAAGTGCTAGTCTGAAAAAGGTGAGATCAGACACCAGTCAAGATCTCTTAAAAGAGATAATTTTATGGAATATCAACATCTGCTTTCATTTTCTCAAACTGAGGGAGGAAAGGTGGCATTCACTGAATACATTTGTTTATTCACTTAATCAACTCTATGAGGTTTGATTCCTACAATATGATCTTCTTAAATCAATTCAGAAAATTCCACCTCTTCTACACAGCCATGTCTGTCCTTCCTTCCTGATAAACTGGTACCTCACTTCAGTTTGTGTTCATGAAAAATAAATATCTAGAGCTGAAGTTGCTGGTATTTGTTCTTAAAGTGGGAAGGTTACTCACTGCCTCAGCTCCAGGCCTGGAGCAATATTACTTGCTCTTGTATTTAATGATAGCAAGAAGCTTGCGCCCTTAAAACGTCTCTTAGCAGCAGCAGAAAAGAAGAAATGCCTAAGAGGTTCCAAAAAAAGTGTGTTGAAGGCTTAATGGGTTGATTTACGACTCTGGGTCTCTCCCACTGAAGCTCAAAGTAAATGTTCATTTATGAATTTGTCAAAGGCTAGCTGATCATTCCCTGCTTCGTCAGCTTTGCAAAAAGGAGCAGCCTCTGTTCCTCTTCCAGAAGCACAACCTCTCTGATAAGAATAAATGAAGAAACAGGAAGAGTTCAAACTCCACTAGCACTAATTCATCATTAAACCCAAACTCCTTTTTGTTAGATCATGGAAAAAGGCCCATGCCAGGCAAGGGCAATAAAGTGAAACAGCACAGAGCAAAAATATTTGGATCTTGAATTAAATATGAAAAGTGCCGTGCATGTGTTCAGTCAGGTAAAAAGTCAGTTCTTACCTGACACCAGCAGCCTATCTGGCAGCCTCTGGTAAGGACATTGGCAGGAGAACTTCCCAGGTACATTAGCAGCTGAGGACAAACCTCAGAGCTTGCGACCAAAGAATGCCTTTGTTCTCTCTATAATTTTCTCAGTGATGTTAACTGCTCTATTTCCAGAGTGTGGGCAAGCATGACCATGAATAAAATCTTTCCTGCTCTCAGATCACTGTTGGACACAGTACATGGGAGGCATATCCTGGGATGAGACATTCATAAAAAGCCAAATGACAAGTGGGCCACAAGTTGTAAATGGTTCGAGAAAGGTGTGGGAAATATCATAAGGACTGATGCATCTGGTGCAAGATTTTCTACCACGAATGCTGTTTTTAGATGTCCCTGAGGACATCAATTATCCACCAATTCACTGATATCATCCAAGAGGCACTCAGACTGCACACTTAAACCTGGTTCCCAGCAAGTAACTCCTGAGCAGGAACTGACTTTGTCAGCTCTGATAAGAAGACACCGGTTACACGTAGGTGTTCTGTGGTCCCTCAGATGGCATGTAATGAACAACAACAACAAAAAGCTTTAAATGGTTTAAGGACCTTCTGCACTAGACAGCAGAACTGAGGTGGATAATCTGACCTAAAGAAATCCTAACCTACCATAATCCAAGGAGTTTTGGCTTGGATACACTAGATGGACATACAGGTGTGTGGGGGAGACGTCCTGACAGCATTTAAGAATTCTTGCTAGTCAGTACAGATACACTGTTGGAGATGGGTCATGTGTAGTACTCCTCAAACAGAAATGACCAAATCAATATGTAGCCTCTAAAAACAGGAGAGAAATTAACCAAGTACTCTTTTATGAGTCAGAGACAAAAACATATGCCAACCAAATCAAGAATAAAAATCACAGCTGAAGCGGCACTGATGGAGTATTTTTATTTTTTGTACAATAAGAATAAGAAAGGAGAAATGAGTGGGGAAAAAAGAAATGTGACAAAGGTATATGAGAAGGCACAGAGCAGGCTGGTATAGTTACTGTTAAAACTTTCAAAGACGATCACTGTAAGTAAAAATAAATAAATAAGTTAAAAAGCTCTCTTTCCTTTGATTTCAAAGTACACAAAAGACAGAACTTGCTGCTGCAGGATAATATTGAGAAAAATAAAATTAAAAATGTAAGACTGAAGTAAGACTCAACAAACCATTCTACAGGGTGCACTGTTTGCTAGGTACGTTATCAAAATGAGCCAGTGCTTCCTGCTCTGAAGCTCTTTTTGTTATAAGTGACATCAGACACAAAATACTAGATGAAAAGGAACACTGATTTTTTCAGGAAGAGTCACTCATTCATATGTTGCTAAAAATACTACCAGCGTTCAAAATGGTTTGCATTTTAGATGGTCTCTGTTATGCAAATCCAGTGAAGGGGTTTTTCAGAAGCCAAGTCCAGCCCTAGGTTGTTTAAGATTAACCAGCTGCTATGTCAGGAAGAAACAAAGGCTGTAAGGAAATCGAGAAAGCAGGTACTAAGTGTTATCTGACAGTGTCACATAATAACATCCAAAGTATCACAAAACATGTTATTCATCTTCTGGCTTGGTGTGATGGTGTAAACTGAATCCCTGGGTTGTCCTATAGCGACAGAAGCTCGCTGCAAATGGAGAGCACGATGCCACTGCCTGCAGCGACCACACCGAGGGGACACCTGTCACAAGCTGAGTGTGGTCCTGGAGAGCTGGAGTCACATACTGCATGGTTTCAGTGGCAAAGCTTGTATTGTTCCAGGTGGTCGAAGTTATTAAAGTAAAAAACATCACTAATGAATGTCACTGTGTTCCCACCTACAGCTGCTGCAGTTCTCCAGTTCCCTCCCAGACAAAGAAGAGAAGGCACATAGGATTGCAATTTTTTTTGCTAAATAACATGCCACAGATCATGTAATTTTCCAAAGCTAGGCTCAACATGATAATGAAATAACTCCACAAACTTGTCCCCAGGTAAGAAATGGGACCATTTACTTCCAGCCTACACCATGATTCCTTGGAGTCATGACAGTATCGTCCTCTGCTAATATCTTCCTCAGAGCATTGGAAAGATAAGGTGTCCAGAGCATCGCTGAGAACAATCTTAAGGCTCGTGCTCTCCTCCAGCCTTGCTCTTGCTTGTATGTTGGCACATACGCACCATATTATTTTTTTTTCTCTCTGACCCTAATACACAACCTCTGCAGGAGACACACTGCTGGGATCTTACTTTTTTTACCCTCATATTCCTACTGACTCTTATGGAAAAAAACCACACGGAGTGCAACAACACTACAAAGGATGTTTATAAGATGCTATTGCGGAAACCACATGGCTATGAGATTTGAATGGATATTTCTGCAAGCAAGTTTTGTCCGCCAAAACTGCTCATTCAGTCTACAGAAATATATACAGTAATATGATCAAAATGTCTTTGCCCCATAGAAGAATCTGGACTGCCAGAACTACCCTATTAAGGAAATACCATTAAAAGAGAAGGTGAATATGCCCGGGCAGCCTCTTTTCATGACATCATGCCCGCATTTAAGTGAGAGACAAAGGGGCAATCTGCAAGCCCACAATACAAGGATTAGACCCTTTCTTTGTGATCTTCAGGGATCTTCAGGGATGGTTTTCAGGATGGAAGCAGAAAAAACAGGTGGGGAGATGCACTGAGTGCTCAGAGCTGTACCCCAGCCATGTGCTGTGAAGGGAGACTGCAGCACTGAACAGAAAGGGCAGGTGGAGAGGGGAGGAAAACCTACCACTTACTGCCTACAAGCTGGCCTGCTTCCTAATGATAACTATAAACAAAATACATCCCTCTGCAAAACAGCTTAAAAAATGAGATTTCTGCTGAAACACATGTATTTTTTCACAAGGACCACAGCTACTTCTATGGCACATTTTCTCTGAACGTTTTCTGCTCCCATGGCATGTGGGTGACCAAAAGTATAACACCGTGCTGCTAACATGCCTTTGGACAACGGCACTTACCAACACGCTGCCTGGTTCTGCCCAGTGGATGCCCTTGCAGGTGGATAAAAACTCAGGAGATTGCTAAACACCATGGAGCCTCTGGCACGTGTGGAGAGGGACAGCTGTGCTTTTTCAGAAAGGTGCAAGATGAGTCCAGGCTAACATATGTCACAGTGATGGCTGAAAGCCCGCAGCAACTCACCGTGCTGTTTCTTATGCTCTCCAAGGACAGCCGAGCCAAAACACCAAAGGGAAGTGAGACAGAGTGAGCTAATAGGTTTGGAGACTACAGTTCACTTGGAGCTCACAGCAGTTCTCTAATATTTTTAGCATCCCTGCCACCCCCCTGAATCTCAGAACATCCATCACTCTTTGAAAAAGCCAAGTTCTCACTTGGGCTCCACTGGCTGCAACTCAAAGGGCCGTGTCACACCGCTCTGCTCAAGGTGCTCCAGGGGAACTGGAAAAGCAGCAAAGAAACGGCAACATGAAATCAAAAGATGAGAATTATTCACACTACATCATCTCCCTTCAGTTGTCACCCCCAACCTCCTGCTCCAGCAAAGCAGAGTCAAATACTGCACTGGAAAGAAAGCCTTCCTTTTGTTCCCTATAGACTAGAAGTCTTTTTATATTTAAATGAAAATCTGTCAAACTAATTAAGTGAAGATGTAACGGTCTCATTTTGTACTCATTAGAGAACATGGTAATGGCCATAAATTCCTCTGACGGAGTGTGTATGTGTGAACATGAATGTCTGGAAACGTCTCATAAACTTCAGGCTGGGCTACGGCCTTTTGTATTTATGTTAGACCTTGTAAGACAAACAAAAGCCCCAGTATTGCTTAAATTAGATGCAAAGTGCTATGTTACAGCAATATTATAAGCATGATTTTTGTGCACACAAACAAACCAGGGGACTCGAGTAATGGTTCCCACCGTGACTGCAATGTGGCCCTTGTGTAGGCCTGTAATGTGATGCATTGTTCAAGACAGTGTACAATTTTCTGCTTGGAGATATATGGGCAATACAGCTGTTGATGTGGTTTTCTCTGAATATACTGCTACTGTATCTTCAATAAGATGAGGCATTCTTGGCATTTTTTTGCTTTTTGATACCCACAAACAAAGGAAAGAAAAAGAAAGGAAGAAATACAGACAACTAGCATGCTGAAATAAATGTGTACATATTTTATCTCATGTGTAACTTGCATTCTTTTCACATTCTTTTTCACTTCTTTGTCTTCAACAAAGGTTTCTTCCTTGTGAACTAAGGATGGGTAACTTTTGAAATAGAACTGGGCTGGAATTAAAACAGATCCCAGCCTGCATCAAACAAACACAGGAAAAAATAGCATTGAAAACCATCTAAAGTTGCATGTTGGGGTTGAGGCAGAAAATACTCAGGAACAGCAAGTATTCTGGAGACCTGCTGAGATGCAGCTAAATTTCATGGAGAGACACAGATCCCAAGATAACATGAGACAGAGGACACGGACTCTATAGGCTCACTGATTGCGTTTAAATACAGATGGGGAGCAAATTCTTGGACAGGACCAGATTGCTAGAGGAAGACTAATGTAGACCTGGTTGTCACTGCCTCCAGCATCCTCAGCTGCATCAGTGAGGAAGGACTCAGAAGTGTGGGCCAGCAGTTCTGCTGCCCTGGATCCAGCCTCCACATGGAGCCATGATGACACTGCCTGTCACAAGTATTCTGTCCAAGCAGATGCTGTAAGAGGCTGTTTGCAGAGCCACCTGTACTGGCCATTGGGAGAACTAACATCTGAAATTGAGTGAATTATTGAGACAGATCAGTCCTCCAAGACACCCTGTGATTTTCCAATCAGGAAACATTTCTGGAGAGGGCAGACACAAGGAAGAGGCAGCTTTTGTATGAGTCTGCTCCCTGAACTATGAAGATGGGAGATTTCAATTTTTCTTATGACAGTCTTTGTGGTCAGCTCCTGAGCACTCGTGGACAGGGAGGGAGAACTCCCCCTTCATTACACAGGTTATTCTTCTGCAGCCATTTCTCCCCTCCTCTCCTGAAACTTTGATGCTTTTCAGGGATGGAAGAATGTAATGAAATGATGCCAAAGGAAATGATTCCTTTTTTATCTCCCCTCATCACCAGAGAAGTTATTACAGTGAATGATAAATGATGCAGTTCTATTGCAAAAAGACAGATTTCTGCTGGAGCAATCACTGTGAGATGAATAGATGTTCTCTTTACGCCACCAGATGGAAAAGCGATGGGAGCAAATGATCTTTACAAAGAGGAGAATCCTGAGTATCACAAAAAGTCTCTGTCCCTTGCATTACACTGAGGTATTACGCTCTGTATAAAAGCTTGAACAAGACTCTAAAACCACAAGCAGAATGAAAGTCATTACTTCTCACAATTGGTATCTGCAGAATTCTGATTTGTCTTCTAGGCTGTGAATTATGATAGGAAGAAAACCTAAAAAGCAAAGAATTTCAAGAGCAGGGTCTTTAAAGAAAGTACCGAACGCCACATAAAGTGGCAATAGCACTCTCGGTAAAGCACATTCAGTGAAGATGAAAGAAATAGCAGAACCTAAAAAATATCTGCTGGCTCGCTGAAGAAATAGGTATGGCTAAAACACCAGGAGGAGCTTGATGTTAAGCGCTGCTTCTTTCTGTGCCTTACTCCTCTAGATCTTCTGGCGGTCGCTTACTGGAAAGGCTGCAAGAGCACGGTTATGACTGAGTAAGCTCCTGATTAAAGCTAAAGCTTAAATCTCTCGTTGCAGACACACTGCCGTTTCCACTGAATAAGATCAAAAAGTGAAAGAAAAAACATATGAGGAGGTGAAAGGCTAATGGCTCCTGAAGATAGCTCTGTGGTGATAGGGCTGGGATTGTTTCTTCAAACAAGGTTTCTCTCATTAAATGCAGGTAGGTATCAGATTTTAATGACTTGTTTTTTCCCATCGCAGTAGGTTCAGAAAGACTTTACTTTCCTGTTCCCCATAGCCATATTGCAGAAGAAATGCTTTACCTGCCTTCTTATCACAGTTAAATGATACTGCACTTGAAAGCAGGATTTCTACCCTTCTCTATAAGCTCAGGCAAATCCGCCCAGTTCTCAGTGAGCAGACAGGAAGGCCAATCGCCTACTGCAAACTGACAGCTGTCAAGTGATAACAAATACCTGTAATAGGGAGTATTTCATCCCCCTCCATGCACCTATCAGTTTTCACTGAAATTATATTCTCTGTGATCAAACCACTATAGCTGTGTGACGGGCATCAAACACAGCCTTCAACACTGAGAACAGGGGAGTCTACTATTTTTCATTCCCTCATCTCAGATCTTCCCAAATGGCATGAAATGTCTGAGAGATTTCTTTCAGTCTACCAGCTCCCTGATTTAGCCCCATCTTGTCTATGGGGATTTCTCTGCAAGTTTCTTTATTTGTAGGCAGATAAGCACAGAATATGACTAGGAAACACTAAAGAAAACAATGTGCTGCTTGGAAAAGTTAACTTAGCCCTTATTTCTTTATGTCTCACCTCAAACCTTCTGAAAACCTCATGTAAAATTACACCATAGAATTCCTTGTCTTAAAGGAATTACAACACTTAGATAAAAACAACTAATTTTGCTGAGTCACGACAAGAGGTTGAGCAATTGGCAGGAATGAGGCCACAGTTACCTGTAGGTAGAAGAAAAGTTAAGGTGTGGGAAGAAAACAAGTCTGTGTTTCAGAAGAGAATTTTCTGGGATACGGAAGTTGTAAAACTGCTCTTTGGAGAAAGGCACCCAATTCCTACCCCTGCTGCTTGAATTAAGGCTGTTTCAGCATTAACCCTTCTTGGCAGCTTCAGAAAGCTGCTGCTCTTAGGAGACGGAGTTCTTCCACAGCAAAACCTTTCCTGGTGTAAAAATCTACCACTCTCAGAAAGAGCAAAGATGCTGAGCTGTCCACAACTTCCAAGATTCTGACCTCATCACCTGACTTTGCAGCAAAGCCCTTTAGGTAGAATACAGCCACTGTCAGGTCTCAGGAAAATGATGAGGACAGCAAGTCAGTGAGCTGGGTTTATTTACGCCAGTTGTAGCCTTGGCATTTAATAATAATACAGAAGAGATCTCTGTTTTACCAAGAAGGACAAATGGATGGCTATAAATCCAGAGACTTTACCAAGAAAACTTCTCAGCATATACAGACCTGCTATTGATTTGAACAAAGTGAGATCTGGCAATTAACAATAAATTACAGACATTGGCTCACGCTCATGGAACATCACAGCTCCAAGAAGAACACCTCCCCAGCCTGAATACAAGCAGAGCTCTGTAAGCCCCTTTTCTCCTTTAACACGCATCACTCTGTAGCAGGAATCCCAACCCCGTTCCCGCTTATTCATGCGTCTGCGTATGCAGGAGTAAGGAAGAGGGCAAGGAAGAATTTCTTTATGGTATAAAAAAAAAAAAAAAACCCAGCCCATTCCTGAGACGCCGTTGCCAAGGGCCTGCGGGGCTCACAACAGATGGCAGTGAGAGCCATCCCTGCGCCTCGCTCTGAAGCTGTCCACTCAAGCATGCCATTCGCATTCCCCACATTCCTCCGGGCCCCACAGCCTGGCTCAGGGCAGCCCCCTCGACACCCTGCCAGACTCTCCTCGGGGTACCGTGGGGCCAGGATGTGAGCAGAGGGCCTACATCCAGTCCTTCCATCTCCTCTGCCTTTCACTGTCTCTGTCCTGATTTCAACAGTTATCATTTAAAGGTTTGAAGCACTGGGAGAAAGCGATTTGTTAACTGGAGGTTCAGTCCTGGAGGCTGCTGATGCTTGTCTCTTTACACCAGTCTGGATCAGGGCAAGGAAGAGATGAGCCCCTCAGGGCCTGATCCCAAGTAGGTCTACTGCTCCTTCCCGCATCCCTGGACAGGGCAGCAGCCTTTAGGATATATGCTCAAGGTGGGGAGGCTACAGCCAGGCACAGAGATCAGATGTCCTTTGCTATGGAGGACATGATCACAGCCAAATCGCTTTAGGGGAGAGCAGTTCAGAGCCAAGGTCACTGCCAGAAGTCCCACTGCTTAATAGATGTCAGTAACTAAAATATGTGATCAAGAGAGTGCAAATAATCTAGAGATGAAGCAAAAGAAGTACCAGGTGAGGAAAAGATGGTTTAAGCAGCACAGACATCCAGGCGTACAGAACAGAGACACGAGAAGCAGCAGCAATGAACTCCAGAATCCATCCCTGCTGCTTCATCTACACTCACACAGGGCAACATTATCAGCAGGAGCACTCAAACACACAAGGAGCAGTCGAGGAATTCACTGCCAACCCTGCTGCTGGGGGGAAAGCTCGTGGTCTCAGCCTAAATCTCCGCATCCTGCAAAGCCTGAGAGCGAAAACATGCCTCCAGCCACAGAGCAAAGCTGCAGCCAGGCCAACAGGCAGCTGACCCGCCATCATTTCCCACACATTCAACACTTCATCCTACCGTTCTGGTCTCCTAAACCTAAACAACAGATGTGTTGGCTCTACAGTAAGGAATTTGAATGTGATTTTCCTGCCATTTGCTGATCACACATAAGAAGGCACTTCTGGGGCTATTTGCATTTGGCTGCTGGAGTCACTTGTTTCCTTCTTCTTTTTGTTTTTTTCTGGAGTTTCCACGAGGAGAGAGACAAAGCGGCAGATGCTGCAGACTAAGGATGAAGCGCGGCGCTGGCCATGTGCAGCTGGCCACGGCTTTGTGCTGAGCGGCAGGGCTGCTCCAGGCAGCCTGGGAAATGTGCTCTCCGCTCGGCGGCAGATTCAGCCAAAATCCTTCTCCGCTCTCCTTTATGGCTGGGACTCACCCGACCCTCCTCACTGTTGCCATTCCAAAGCACTGCAGGATGAAGTTATTTTCTGGTTCAGACTTTTTTTTTTTCTGATGCAGACAAGGAGCAAGTGTTAAGTTTGAGAATAGAGCCTGACTTTTGCTAAAAGTCAGTCTGTGAGGCTGCATGTGCAGTCTTTTCTGTGCAGGCATGCAGGAAATATTCCCTCCCTCTCGCACACACAATGGTTTAGATTTGGTAGTTATGAGCTTAAGTTAGAAATAAAGAGGGAATGAAGTTTCCAGGTGGCTCTTTCTTTCTTTAATCTTTCCTACATTTCTCGCCCTCTTTTCTATCAGTCTTTAATCAAATTCCTGCTGTTACTTTCATTGAACAAAGGAGATGCTGGCACAGCCCTTAAGTGCCTATGCACATGGGTTGCCCTATAACAACCAAGTTGCTACCATTTATTGTTAAATGGTCCCCGCAGGCCCTAGTATCTAAAAAGTAGAAAGAAATATCCAGGCTTTGGCAACTGAAGTAAATGTTAATATCTGGTGTTTCCTCAGCCACTTGGGTTTCTAGGAGGTATTGCTTTAACCCTTTGAAGGCTTCAAAAAGGCTTCTATGTAAGACTACGTAACACACCAGATAAAACAGACTGTTTTTTTCCAATTTGTTGGAAGGAAGTGTCCACCAAATCTCTGCAAAGAAGGCAACTCGGGCATCTCTTCACATCTCAGAAGCAACACACCCCACCCTTCTTCACTTTACAGCGTATGCAGCATTGAACCACTCTGCTTACAGAACTCCCAGAGAAGAAATACATGCCTGGCTCACCTACAACCTGGTATGAAGACCATGGGAGATGTCAAATCACTCAAGCGGGCAATGGATTAAGACCCAAACTAATCCCGTACTCACACAAGACTGTCCACACTAATTTAGAGCTAAACATTTGGCTGGCAGTGCTGCCTGGCGCTCCCCTTCGGAGAGAGTCACAACACGTGGGAAATGCAAGTGTCAACCTTCCTTGCAGAATTCCCCACAGCCTTGTGGTGCACGGGTCCCCCAGTGAGGGACAAGAGATTCCCCATCTCACTGCACCTTGGGAAACATGCACATCTGTATAGGCATCATCAAGATGAGCACCTCAAAGTCAGCGCATTCGCTGCTCACACAACTTCCTCAAGTTGGACAGGCAGCGCGCAAGTGGGCAGTGGGGTCTGAAAACTGACAGCACGTGGTCAGCCTTTCCCCAGCCAGATGTGTACTTGAATTTGCTTTTATTGTGCTGGATCACATGCAAGGCAGAAAGGGAAAACTGGGGGCAATCTGGAGTGATTGGGAATTTGCTGTGGTCACCAGTTCTAGATTTAATGACAAAATTTCCACTCTTTAAATACTGATGTAATGAGTGCATATGAGGTAAGACAGCATGCTGTACTCAAAAGTCACTGCTGCTTCTGTGGCTTCAGAACAGACTGTTTCAAGTCATTTTTCTTAGGCAGATAAACTACAGCAAAAAAATAAACACCTCCTGTTATAAAAAGCAGGACACAGACTCTAACGCTCCACCAGAATCACTCCAACTTGCTTTCACCTGCACTGCCAGCCGTCACTGGATGGGCTGGATCATTGCATTGCAGATAAACAACAGTTACCACAAGTTTCAGCAGAAGTTCGCAGCTAAATGGTTGGTTAGGTTTACCAAAAGCAAACAAAACTTTAAAGATATACAAGTAACAATGACACAAGCAATGAGTTTCAAGATTAATGGGTTTACTAGAAGAGCTAATGTATCCAGAAACAATCAGAAACAAAGTTCAATGTACTCAGTTTCATGATTCACAGTCAGCCTAAAAAGAGTGTATAGCTGTGTACAATGCAGTACAGCTCTTCAACCAATGTAAAGTGGTGTAGGCCCAAACAGGAGCTACACTGATTGCCTTTTCTTAACAATCATTCTCTTTCACATTCATTCTGCTATCTGCAATGTTACTGTATGGATCAGACAAGAAGAATGCACCTCAGACTGTATGACTCATCTGCCTATATCAAACACTGTTGGAAATACTGGCTTTTAAACAACTCTACTTCCTGGAGCAGAGTCTTCCAGACTATAAATTGGAAAATACACCCAACACATCAAGGTGATGTGAGTCAGAGCCTCTGCTCTTAAGATTCAGCGTCCTTAGATCTTGTTGTTATTTGTACCCATTGACACCAAGGAGAGGTAATGGCCTTAAACATCCCAAACAACTCAGGAGGCTGACACAAGTTCAGCTCCGCTGCCAACACGTGGCACTCTTTTAGCCTCAAGCCCTACAGATTTGCTTACACCACAGCACACCATAACCGGTGACAGGAGTTAAGCAGTTACTCGGCACTAGCTGCCCATTTGCTGCGAGCTTGCTCGCAACAGCAGCTGAATAATCCCCCGCAGCACTTCTCCGACGCCCACTTGCTCTGAAGGTTATGATGCTGGGTCCAACAGGGCCCTTAAGACTCCCGCCCTCCCCCTCCCATAGCCCCGCCGCGAGCTCCGATCGCCTCCGCAGGGACAAAGCCGAGCCCGGCTTGATTTCCTTTAGCTGTCGAGAGGCTGCTTACCTTGTGAGACATCAGCCCAAGTCTCAGGTATTCCCATCCCTGCTGCAAAGGCAGCCTGCTGCTTGATGAACGCGGTCTTCAGCGGAGGGAACGGCACTGCTGCCTCGAGAAAAGGAGCGACGGAAGCAGAGCGATTAAGATAACGAGTCGCGGATACAGGTGCTGTGCGCAGAGGCACCTCAGCACTAATCCCGCAGTAAAATGCAAGAGGTTTGCTCAGCAGAGGCAGCTCAGATTACTGCCCTCCTACCAAGCAGTCGTCAGCAGTCCTGACAGACAGGAGCAGAGACCGTGAGGAAAGGGAAAATTTGCTGAGTGAAAGTGCCAGGCAGCTCTGTCCTGAATGCCACGTTTTCCTGCTCCAGCAGATCTGGAGCCAGACCTCTCTTGTAGTTCCCATTTAGGGGAGAGAGGAGAAAAGATTAATAAATGTTTTCAGCTACTCAAGAATTATTTACTATTTCTTTTGAAATTCACCACCCAAATTTCGTCTGTAAAAAGTAATTGAATAATTGTGAGTGAGGGCTGAAGATAAAACCCACAGTGGAGGTTATTCATTTGTCCACATGTTAGGACACAGTGCAGCGTGAGCAGAGAAGAGCAACAAATCTGGCAAAGAGACCAGACAGTGAGAGCTATGAGGAGCAGCTGAAAGAATTGGGGCTGTTTAGTCTGCACAAAAGGAGGTTGAGAGAGACCTCTGCTCTCTGCAGATACCTGACAGGAGGTTGTAGCAAGGAGGCGCTGGTCTCTTTTCTCAGGTGGTAAGTGACAGGATGCGAGGAAATGGTCTGAGGTTGCACCAGAGGACATTTACATTGGACTTCGGGAAGAACTTCATGGCGAGGGCGGCCAAGCATTGGAACAGGCTGTCCAGAGAAGTGGTAGAGTTGCCATCTCTGGAGGTATCCAAAAAATGTGTGGGTATGGCACATGGTTAAACAGCAGGACTCAGTAGGTCAGGATGATGGTTGGGCTTGGTGATGTTCAAGGTCTTTTCTAGATGATTCTATAAATTAAATTAACATTCTTTGCCTACAGAGAACAAAATGTTGCATTCCAGGCCAAACAGAACATACTATCTCACTTCCACTTCACTCCAAACATTTCTTTCTCCAGTTCAGCCATCACATGAAAACATACACTATTCACAATCTTGCTCATAATCTTCACCATCCTTTTTCTACTTCAGTGTTCCCTTTTAGCCCTGTATCTTCCTCGTCAGTGCAGTTAAGTACCTGACATCCGGTGCAGAAGAGCTGTATCGCTCCTTATAAAAAAGAGGTGAGTAGGGAATAGTGCCACATAAAATTACCTATCAGCAGGAGGAACTGCACCCAGTTCCCCAGGCCAAACAGCATATTGGCAGTGTTTCCTGTATCCACAACAGAAAGAGGATGGCACTTACTGCCTCCGTTCTCCTCTTGCAATTCCACCTCAGTAATTTTTAAAAGCCTGCTAAGCAGCAGACGAAGAAGTGACACCGAGAAGAGTTAACTAGTCATGGTGTATTTATGCAGCTATGGCCTCCCTGAGACTGCTTTAGATTAGCATTCTGAAGACTGATGCCGTCTCCCCTTTAAGGCCAAAGCCAAAGCAAGCAGAAAGCTAGAAAAAAGGCATTTTGAAAGGAATTGTTCTCAATTTCAGAGCTACTAACGTAGCCAATGTTTTGGCCAGGCGTGTACACGTGACTACTCTTTGTCCAACTGCATTTGTGGAAGTGAGGCTGCCCTTCGCTACAGACAGGAAGAGCTGTGCATATAAAAGACCAATCGATACTGCCTGTGCAGTCTCTGTTCTTTATTATTCCTCTGATTGAGATACTCCATTCATCTGGCCACAGGGGAGAAACAATACCATAGGATTCGGATGACCCATACAAGTCTGTTCATTAAAACACATGAAGTAGTTACAGTGACCACTTCACCCAAAGTCTGTTTTACAGCAGTAAATCCAGGGAAACTCAATTTGTATCAGTAGGATTACGTTGGATTTCATTAACCTTTCCTGACCCCATCTCTCTTCCAAAGAAAACCTTACATCAAGCAGTAAAAGCATGGAAAAGGTATTGAAAATTTTTTTTATAGTCCAGGGTAATTAGTATATCTGAGCAAAGTAAATATTTAACCCAGCTAAGGATATGTATGCATCAGCATATGTCAGTGCCACGCAACTCACAAATCCCTTACAAACCAATCAGATTTGTAGTCAGTTCTTGAAATGAACGCCATGAAACTGGAGCTTGTTACAATAAAGATGATGATGTTTGGTTGCTTTCACAGCTTCTCCTGCAGCTGCGCTGTGAGGCTGTATCCTGCAGTCCTGTGCACCTGGGCAGGTAACCAAAGCCTCATGCAAGTCCAGGTATTTGCCCTACCAACTAAAGGTCAGCCTAGACACAATCCCAGATACAGAAGCAAGGCACAGATCAGTCAGAGAACACATGCTTGCTTGTTTAGATTTTCATACTACCGTGATCTGATCCACCTCCAACTTAATCCACAGGAAATTCCAAAAGGAGGAGATTCACACCCTAAAAAGCACTTTGTCCAGCACTGGCAGAGATTTTCCAGTGTCATTTTCTGACAGATTAAACTGCAGCCTGATTACTGCTTGAAGAAGGCAAACTAATCCAAGTGCACTTGGTGAAAGAAGCAGCTAATGCAGAGTGGCAGTGGCTAGCAATTGTTGTTTCTAATACAGTCTCAGGTGAGGGGTCAGCCTTTAATGTCCTATACAGATTAACACATTATGGTGGCTGGCATCTTGTACTTCAAGGCATTTTTCCACTGTCCCCAACAGTAGCCATAATTCTTTCTTAAAAATCATACTTAGATCCTCTCCATATTCACTATTCATGGTGGGAAGTTTACTAAAAGCCTGGCAGCCATAAGCTGTACCTAATTAAATCCTAGACAGTGAGCCTGCTGCCAGTGATTTCAAAATTACATTCTATTCACCTTTTAGCTGTCTCCTCTGTGCTTCTCATTGACCTTTTCTAATGAGATAGGATCTGCAAATATTTTGATGAATGTGCAGAAAATAATGTTGCTTGAGATAGTTAAAAACTTGGAAATTCCAGCCAAAACACAGATGAATTTTGAAGACTTTATTTACCTGAGAGCCTACTGTACAGACCATAGAAATACTGTACAAATACTGCACAAACAGCAGGTCAGGGCTTGGACAGTTGGCACCTATTTGCATCAGCTGAGGTCCTATCTCACCATGTTAGACTCCAAATGCAAGCTCATTTTTATGCGTGCTTAAGATACCCTTTAACAGAACCTCTCCCCAAAGATCTCAGATAACAAAGCATCAGCAACACCTGGCAGGTGAGGAGCTGAGAGACCAGGAGACATGCCCAGCGGCACAGTGGAATGCATGGAGGAGTTCACAACTGAACATTCAGCACAAGACCACCCTGCTAACCCTTAACCAGTGCTAATGTCAGTTTTGGCCTCTCAAGCTGTCAGTCTCACAGCTTCCACATGCACGAAACCTTCTTTTTTGCTGTTCCTCCAGTCATCATCACTGAGCAAAAACTAAGCAGTCTGCAAGGCAGCCCTCTGGAAACACACTCCTGCATTGCTGAAGAGTGGGGCGGGAGCCAACGCCTATTCCAATTAATTTCATTCACAAAACTTGGATTTATTTGACACAATTTTTTGGCACGCTGTCAAATACGACACAAAATTACATTAGTGTCATAAGAGGAAAGGATTAGTCCAAAGACTTCTTTGAAGAATTGTGCTGGCACTTGGCTTTTTGTAAAAATGCCAGCAGCTTCCCCTCTCTCTAGGAATAACCCATTTTCTCTTGGTCAATGAGGGAAATCGCTGCTCAGTGAGGATCTGAGCCAAAGCCTTTTGGAGTTTGTGGGAATCTTTCCACCAATTTCCACGGGCTCGAATCAGCCCTGAGCCTCAGATGTCAGCCATGCTGACATCTTCCTCCCACACTTCAGTTCTTCCATGTGGTCCTTTACCAGGTAGAGTGACTTTTTTCCCTTCAAAACAAAAACAAAAAACAAAAAACTGAGAGCAATTGGCTGCTGAAAGGAAAACAATTTTGTAGCTATGGAATGGGCATAAGTATTCTAAGAAGTGTGAGTTTAATTCCTGATCTTGCCAGAGGTCTTTAAATGAGTTGATAAGAACCAGATTTGTCTGACACCACAACACTGGCCATGCTGCAGCAGAACACAGGCTTGCATATCCCAACGCCTTCTCTCTCACAGTGCCTGAAAGCAGACACATCAGAGACAGAAGCAGAACAAACATACCTACAAGTCCAATGTCCTTCCTGCCCCAGGAGTTTGCAGCACTGTGGCTGCATAAGCAGCATTGCACTAAGGCAGCCCACTGGACTGGTGCTCCCAAGGAGTTTCTCCTGGGTGAGCTCACAGCCCAATCAGCACATGACTTCACCATCTTCCTCTGCTGTCCCTGGTCTCAGTGCTGCAGCGCAATTTCTCTTCCCACGTCTCATCGTTCAAACAAGGGGCACTGAGACAGGGCTGTGCCAAGAGAGTAAGCCAAATAACCCAAACCCTGGGGGGAATCTGTAGGGAAGTATGAAAATGAACACGCAGATTACAGTTATAGCCATGGATAAGCTTAATCCTCTCTTTCTGTACAGTTTTTAGCACAATAGGAGAATGAGGATAATGTTTTCTATCCCCATTCCTCTTTTATTTGACTTGCATATTTACCCTGAAGGCTCTCTGAGAGGAGAATTGATTTCGGGCACTACTAAGTTTGGGGCTGACACAAACTAGCAGCCATTCGCACTGAAAATAGAACATCAACTCTCTTGAATACTGATCTTTGCTATGTTTTTATCTCTATGTTTACTTACAGCTCACCATAAAGCTGCCCAAGAAAGTGAGAAATACAGCCAAATGTCTTTCACTCTACATAAAACACAATCAGAACCAGGAAAGCACACATCTCTGGGACTGGCAAAGCTGGTGTCAGAAGCAGTGGCAGCCATATTCTTAAATTTCAGTAGCTACCTCAGTGCTGTTGCCAGCACCAAGCCCACAGCACCACATCTCCATTCAAGCTATGGCTGATTTGCACGAGCAGAGGGTTTACTCATGGGCTGCTATGAAGAAGAGCAGGGCTTGTGGATGGCTTTTACTGCAGCAGTCTCAGAAGTGCTATACTCACATGCCACTGCATCCCACATGAAGCCTCAGGAGTGCAACACGATGTTACGGCAACTACATATTTCAGGAACAGAATGGACTTCATTTATGATACAATATTGTATATATTACCTAAACAATACTTGAACAGACTTTCTATAGTAGTTTGTATCTGTGTGTGACAGGACACATGCTAAGAACACACATTTCACATCATGGAGATGCGCAGCAGGTTTTGATGAAGACCACAGATATTTGAGATTTATGCTCCACACAATCTCATTAGCTCCACTGATGCAAGTATCATCAGAACTCCTCACATCCCAGGTCAGAGCCTATGTGCTGGCCTGAACGCTAAGAACAACAGCCCAAAAGAGCTCTATAAGACTCCTGCATGTCAGCATGTACAGAGTACAGGCCTACATTAGCAATTCTCTGCAGAGAAATTTACTTGCTGTTCCACTAGCAAATTTTAATAGAGCTTTGCATTCATTAACCAAGCCTGACGCTAAATCCAAGGGTTTAAAGAATCTCAGGGCTAAATTCTGACCTGAAGTAACTCATCTGAACACCATTTGAGGCAATGGAGCTGGGTTACATCCACCAAGAACGCAGACCAAACTGCCCAACTCAAGTCACAACACACTGATGTCAACAAGAATGACTTAATATTTTCAGCCCTCTCATTCCTGCACCAGGCAACAGTGAATGCCACAGCAACTCGAAGGAATGGCTTGTAGGAGGCCCTGGTTCAAACAGCGTTTGTGTTAGAAAGGGTGGCTGAGAGTTGCTGTCCCTGTGACTGTGGTTGCCTTCAGCATTTTCGCAGAGCTGCTACATTTGCCATCATGCCTCGCTGATCTAATCGCTGCTGTTATGAACATGTTGAATGTAAAACTATGTAAACAGTGTGACGCTCTAACAGCCATTCTTGCTTACTGACCTGTGGAAAAGTCTATTTTGGGCAACTGCTGTAGGCTGCTGTGGCCGTTGTAAAGCAGACAAGGCAGTGCACACAGACTTGGAACCTTACCTTCAACTGATACAAGAATGCACAATTAGATTGAACTGATAAGACTGAAAAGGTCGGGGACTTTTTAAAATTTCATCCAACTCTGCTTAGACACTGAAGATGGAGAGCAAGCAACAGAAGAAACCGATCTGCAAACAGGTAGAAGTCTTCATCAACTAAACAAGTGAGTCCTATTTCTGTGGCTCGTGGCTTCAGCTTTCGAACACGCTGTCTCCTCCAACTGGTTAAAAATCAACTGAGCATCAAAAACTACCTAAGGTAGTTTACGGATGACAGTACACAAGATTCCTCCAACAAAATTAAACAAAGCAGTGATTCACACTGATCATTGCCAATCTTGCAAAGCATGAGCAAAAAGATCTCCCCAGCATCAGCCTGTGGATTCTTCGGGCTTGAGAGGGCTGGTTCTGCTCAGGTCTGCAGTCAGAGGCACTTGTCACCAGCAGTGATATCCATACACTGAAGACGACTGAGAGAAAACTGTGGGGAGCCCTCTTCTGTGCTCCTACCCTGTTGGCATGTTCCTGTAGTCTGTGACCAGTGAAGCAACACTTGTTCCTTCTTCCCTGTAGCACACTGTTACCTTGCCTCTTTGCCCACTGCTAATTTAAAAGGCTGTTTGCTTTAAAGGAAACAAAAAAATAAAGCTTTGTACTTCTCTGACATGCAGAGCAACTCTCACTCTGGCTTCTTCACGCTTCAGCACTAAGAAGTGTGAACCAACAGCAAAGTTTCCCTATGGCACACCAGCTGCAGACCTGAGGCTACAAATATTCACAAACACACGCATTGTGTTGTTCTGGAAATGAGCAAGCAAAGTGAGAACAAGGAGAATGAGGAATGGGAATAAAGAAACTTAAGGACATTAGGAACAGTCTCTTAAATTAGTCTAAATCCCTCCTCTTTTTCTTTGAAACCATTTTCCTCGGCCTTACTAAAGAGACTGCCCCTTTCTTTCTTATGGCATACCTTCAGATACTGAATGGACAGATCCCCTTTAGAAACTGGAAGGATCATCTTGGGGATCAGGCACAGTATTTACTCTAGGGTTCACCTTCTGCCTCTGCAGAGACCTGTGTCACATAGAGCAAATCTTTCCCTGCCTCAGCTTTGCATCTGCAATGGACCAATTATATTTCCTCTGGCTGCTAAGGGTTGTTAATGTTGGAAAAGAAGAGCTGCCATGTAGTAGGAGTTGCCCAAGAGACAGCACCAAAGGCTGCTTTCCAGCTGCTGAGGTGATTCACATATGAAATGCAATTACTCTTTTGCTACGCTTTCAGACTCTTCCAGCATGTGGTGGCTCTCAATAAGCCAATGCACACCCAGCCAGTCTGTTATCTTTACATTGCAACACCACATGCTAACAACTTAGCCATATTTACAAAGGATGTAATGGGTAGCCTAATCAATGGGGCTTTGCCCCATCTAAATCCCCTAACTGCACCGCAATTGGCTTTGGTACCATACCCACAGGAAAGAAATGCAAACAGGGTATAGGCTTATTTTCTAATGTTGTGAATGGTGTGTTTCAGTCACCCTTTCCACTGCCATTTTTTTCAGTCACTTGTTGATACATTTACACTACTCCTCTCACTGCTAACCAGTTAACTTTCAGCCCAGAAATAATCATCACATCTTCCAACAGCGCAGGCTTACCGTGGCCCTGTCTGCTCTGGGTTTCCAGACATTTACAAAGATCACACTGATAGAGAAGCTACAGAAGCAACCACTCTGTAAAGGATAGTTTATTTATCTGCAAGACTGTTCAATTCTGACAATTCATCTTACGCTAGAGAAGCAGCAGGAGACACTAACTTCAGGAAAAAGGCGAAGCCGCCTCTGAATTTGAACCAACCAACTGGATGCTTCTTTCAGAATCAGATCTAGGGCCCACAGACTGCTTGTAATAAGTTGCTACTTCTTTTGAATTATTTTTCTCACGTTTGAATTAAAAGGATGTTAACAAAATAAAACTTGCTAAAAGATATTGCGTTCCAAGTCTATATTAAGCTCAGGAGCAAGGAAATAGAATGCAGATATATTCACAGCTTCATATGTCTCTCCTACTGCAAGTTCCTCCCAGACGTCAGCAGGATGTTTGCACAGAAGTGCAAGTCACACTACGGTCCTACGTACAGTGTACTAACTATTCCGGTACTGCCTATTTACCCATAGCCATTCATTTATAGTAAGTATCATTGTGAGATGAGTCAGTTTTCTCACCTCTGTTTACGTTCCTCTTTCCTCTCATACTGAATTTTCTCTGATTTTCCCTTCACATTCCTGTCATTCTAACTATTTGCATTCTTCTCTTTTGTTAAAGTAACCAATAATAGAATGACTACAGACGCTGAGGCATCAGTACTGAACGTTGCAGTTGACATTCCAAGAAAAATTACTCATCATTGCATCAAACTGTAATCACCAATTTTTGCTTAGTAACACGTGTATGTTTACTCAGCTGCAATAGGAACTAAAAGCTCAACTTTGTTCTGAAATAAAAACGGAGATTATGTCACAACCTGCTGTGCAGGCTACACAGATATCTGGAGTGCATCAAATGTGCTCTGTATGACATCTATTTGGTGTTCTTACTACAAAACTTCTGAATAAAAATTCCAAGCTTTCTGTATGATGTGACATCTCATGTCATCATCTCACTGCAACAGACAACTCCCGAATTTTTTAATACGAAAAACATTCTAAAAATATGCTTCAAATATAAAATATGCTTCAATATTATCTCTGAAATAATTTTCAAAAATATGCTGACCTTGAATATGCTTTGGAAAGAACCAAAAAGACAGACATCAAGCAGACTTTGCTATTGTTTGCATATGACTTTGAAGGGGTAAAGTCCACACCACTATGAGTTTGTGTCTCCCTGAAAGTTCTTATTAATACTGGAATCGCAAATGACTGTTTGGAGAGTTTTAGGACTGCTGGTATTGCAGCAAAGAAACCTGCACTTGAGATTAATGGTTGTAAATAATTTACATTAACCTCCCAAATTATTTTTAGACAGTGTAGCACTGCAAGACATTTTCTTCTCCACATACAAAAAAACCCCTAGATGGAAAGCACACTGTCACTTCCTTTACTAAATAGCTAAACTCATTAGGTCTGGGGTGAAGATATCCTACACACCTTTGGTGCTGTAGCTTCTGACCCACTGCCCACAAAGCACTCAACACCTCATTTTTTTGTTCTGTCATTGCTTTCTCAGCTGGGACTACGTCAAACTGTCTGAACAGAAGTTGACACCTAAGAAGGGCTCTTAGCATCTGATTGTAATTTTTTTCAGTTTTGAGCTTATAGATTTACTGAGCTTTAAATGTGCAGTAAGGGCTTATAGCATCTTGGTAAGAGGATATTATGTGAATGTAACACCTCTTATAGTTAGTGTGCTTGATCTTACTTCTACTGGTGGTTAATTGAAACCATGAAAGACTCTGAACCAAAGTTTCTTCAAGTTCACAACAGTATTCCAATCATGGAAAGCAACAAATACTGATGCACACACATTAGAAAGAAAAAGAGAAGTTGAAAAGGTCTTAGGAACTTAAAAATAATTGAGAGATAAACTATTATTACACTATGAGGTGTAATTTGAAATATAAAACACTGCTGGCTGATTCTTAATGTTTTCAGAAGTGATCAACTGCATTTAAAATTATCCTTCCACCAGCTACGGAAGCAAGGTACCACTTCAGTACATGGAATTTTTCATAAGGCCATTTTCAGTCCCTGAAGACACTTATGTAAACAGCACAATATAGCCAGTAGATATGAATACTTTTACTCCAGAAAACAGAAGGGTGTCTGAGCTGTTCATGCCTGTCCCATTCAGACATCACCCCCTGGGATGTTAGCCAGTTGCTCCAACTTAGTGACTCAAACTGACACCTTTTGTTTGACTAATGACAGCTCCTCAGCTATGCTGATCTTGACCCAGATTCCTCTCTGTCTGAGCATGGAAATTCAGGGCAGAGCACTCCATAAAACGATACCAGCTATCACCTAACTGGCACAGAAGAAAAGAACTGTTGAACATGCCCACAGTGAAAAACAGACAGGAAGCATCTCTGTTAAGGTCTTAATTAACACCAGAAAAAAATTAAATCCAAACTATTATAATTCAAAATGGGCATCAGGTTCTGTGACCTGACAGTAAGATATTCTGCCTGTCACCAAGGGGTATTGGCATTATTTGTGCAGGTACTGGCACAGTTTGTGCAGCTGAGTGAACACCATCAGACCCACCATGCAAGCATTGCTACTCATTACCATTTATAAGGGTTCTGACAGCCAGGGAAATGGCAGGACTGAACGGGTGAAGCGAGATCACTCATTCAGTGATGGTACAGGGGCTGTTGATCAAAAGACACAGGTAAAGTGGCTGATCTTCCTGCTAGGTCCCACCCTGAGTACAATGCAGATAAGATTACTCTCTGTCAGCATGGCCTCTTTATCACTCATCTGCAGAACATGAAATAGCTTCAAATTCTGTTCAGGCCAGTGGAAATATTTCTGCTGCCACAACAACAGTGACCAAACGGAGAAAACAAGACAAGAGTTATGTACAGAATTACCACCTTCTCACAGAAGCCCCAGGCACTTGACAGGACAATGGTGATGGGGACTGCCTGGAAATCACTGAATAAGGTTCCTGGATTGTCACATGGCAGGTTTGAAGTGCAAGATTTGGATAAGTAGTTCACATACTTGGATGTATCAGTGACAAAGGAGTCATAGAAATGTTTGCTGAAAAGAACAAACGTTTTCCCTTGAGCTCATGCCTGCGTGCGTAAAAAAAGGCTATTGCCAAGATCAGGCCAAGCCATTGATTTTCAGTTGCAGATGTGAAGGGGATGGTAGTGACACCCTATGGGCAGGAGAGAGGGAGGGAGTGTTGTATCTTGCCTACCTGCGAACAACTAGCTTGAGTTTCTTGTAGGACCCTTTAACAAGGGAAATGGCCTCTCTCCTGGAGCTGCTCAGTTGCACCTCATTGATGTTCACCACCTCGTCACCAGCCTGCAGCTTAGAAGGCAGGGAGTCTGCTTTGCCTCCCTCTTCAACCTGCAAAGGAAAGAGAAAGAAATGGTACATCGATTCTCCTTCAGTGTGCCAGCAGCAATGCACCAAGTCTGCACACGTGAGTGACAAGGCAGAGGAAAAGAAAATTGGACTAGGATTTCTGACTTGTGCACTAGTGCACTACTGCTCTTCAAAGGCAGACTAGCGTAGCAATACTGAATATTAGCAGAGGGCAAGATTGTATACAGCTTAACTCACTCTGAAGCTTCTGGAGAATAAAGTGCAACCAAAATAGCTTTTATTACAAAATTTGCCACCATAAAATCTGATAAGCAAAGCACCTGGCAGTCCATGTTTTATCAGAAGGTGCAGCCTGTGTCAGCCGCTGTCACAGGACCCATATACTTACGTATGACATCTGATGGCACCCAAGAAGTATTCTCTCTTCCTTCAGTCCTTCACCTTCCCAGAAATCACATCAAAACAAAAGATGCTTCTGAAATAGATTTAGACCCTGATTCCACTAGCAGAAGGACTGGTGTTCGCAGAGAGAAGTGAAATTGCATACACACTTATTTCAAGTCATATCAGGTAAAATGTAATTGAGTCAGGACTCAAACACATAACTCAGCACATGCAGACACATTACCCTGGTACATCAGCTTCAGTGTAAATGGCAGTTTCTCACAGGTAAAGCCATTCTGTCATGAACAACGGAATTCCAGCTCATGCATTTTATAACACTTAAAAGCTGACTTTCACAAACATTAGCTAATCAATTCTCCTAACTCTCTACACAGGTAGGTAAAAAAATATTGTCATTCACGCTACCAGGAAGTCATTCCACTGATGAATGAGCTTTTTCTTTTCTTCATAAGAATAGATAAAACCACAGGAATGAGACTTCACATAAAGATCCTTGTATCACAATTACCAGGAAGGGTGAGAGATGAAACATTAGACCTCACTGCCAGCATAAATAAATAACAAGCTAAAAATGCAGTATGGCCCCAGTTTGTTGTAAAGAAAAACAGGTGGGTAGCATTTAAACTAAATTCAGTAGGGTGGGATACTGCGGGTTAGATTAATCTGCAACACAGTCAACAGAAGAGATTTCTTTTTTTGTTGGTTATTGTTTTGTTATGTTAGGTCATACATGGGGAAAAAGCATTTTTGGACCAGTACGTCCTTGTAACAAATATCAGCTACTTCAAAGGCTAAAATACTCACCAGAAGCATTTGTATTAACTTCTGCCAGATGAATCTTGTCCTTAAAAATCACCAGTTGTAACCCAAAATCATTAACTGTGCTTTATAATGGAGTTATAGATTCAGAAAGTCGGACTCTAAAACACCATCTTGTTCAACTCTCTCCTCATTTATTATTGTTTTGGAATTCCACAGGGTCACTGTTTCAGAGTTCTCTTTGCAACTATGGGGGACCAGACATTTATTTTTCTGCTTTGTTTTTGTTGGTTTTTTTTCTTAGTGAAAATGGGAATTCAGATTGTTCCATGATTACCATTATAAATCATCTGAAATTCAAGACTTAAGGAAACACTAAAACCCACAATACTCCTGATAGGATTGTTAACATTATGAACAGCTCTAAAATAAATCTGCCTTCAAACAATGCTGTGTCCCTACTGTCAGTCAAGTTAAAAATAATTTTTGTGCAGGTCTTTGAATGGGGATGCTTACTTATAGCAAATATTTTTTTTTTATCTAGGTCAGGATGACCATATTTGAAGCTGCTAAATTGATCAAGTAGAGAAACTCACTAAACTTCTTTTTGAAGACAGGAGCATCTTGACACAACATGTTGTTAATTAGCATAATGAGCATAGCCTGCAGAAGGGGGTATCAGCTCTGTCTGTAAGTGACAAATTGGAGGCCAGAGGCTGTATCGGGATGGTGGTCAAGTGATAAGATTACGTATTAAAAAATGTCCTGAAAATCTGGGGTGTGCTAGCTTTGTGGGATACCACCTAGTATCCAAGTACGTGCAACTTTGCAATAAATCAGTATTTCAACTCTGTGTGTGAGACTGGCTTACTGCACACCAGGCAACAAATCCGCCTTTCAGACAACATTCCACTTTATGCCTATGCCAGTGGCTCTTCAACTGCAGTTTGCAAGGCTGTGTAGCCAGCCACAGCAGTACATTAAAGAATGTCTTTAAGGAGAGTATGCTAGCCTGCACAGCGTACAGAGTCATCTCCAAGAAATGACAGAGGTTGAAAATGATCTTATTTGCTCCTGTGCACTTAAACTATACACAAACAAGACCTAAAACAAGATTATGATTAAAAGCTTTTGATAGCAGCATTAAAGTTGAATTACCCATGTATCTAGAGATAAATGGAGGTATGGTTGATTTGTTTAATTTACAAAGTTATCTCATCTATTAATAATGTGTTAGCCTTCCCTCTTGCTTAGGCACAGTTATCTCATCTAAGCAGCTGGAGTTCCCTGGATGAAATCCCTGGATTTCCTGGAGGAAACCATTCACAACAGCCCTGGGACCTGGCAATACCACCAAAAGAGTCAAGAGTCAAAAAGACTCATGTGTTTCCTCCGAAAGTCCAGAAATTAGACACTGTCTCCTGAAGTAAATTTCAGATGCTCCACGTTCTAACAAGGTCATTTCCTCACTGAATGCCTCTGAAAATATTTGTGTATAAGGAGCGGTCATATTTCAAGGAAAAGACTGAATAACACAAACAAAACAACCTGCACTATAAACACAAAGCTCTATCTCTACTGAGTATAACAATTATCAACCAAAGCAAACAAGCCTCAGCGTACATGGAACCTATTTAAATGAACACTTGCTTCACTGAACAAGTCATGGATGGGACTCTGCTGGTTCTGTGCTGCACTGAGCAGTCAAGGACCACAGGACTGAAGATACTTGCAAGGCTCTGCATGCCAAAATAGGCAGATAAATACATAGGTAGGTCGCTTCTGCATGTGGCTACCCTCTCTGAACATATTCTGCAGACCAGGCTACAAGCAAGAGGAAAAGAAAGATAAGTCTTGAACCATTTCCTAAGCCTCAAGTGGCTCAAGTGATGTCAGTTGGCAAGGGCAGAGTGAACATTACAGTCTATTATTTTAAGTGTGGAGATTGTGTTGAAGTGGTTTGAAAAGCCATGGTATTGTCAAAATCACCTTCAACAGTCACTCGCTCCAAAAATATAATCACTGTGAGTTACATGACCTAGTGTAAGAGGTCAATCAATAAGCAGTAAGACCTCTTATGGTTTATTTAAGCTGAGAAAAACAAGGTGGTTTGACACCAGCAAACTTTCTGGGTGTAGGACTGTTTCTCAATCCATCAAGAGCAGGAGGAGTCAGCAGGAGCTTGCTGGGGACGGATGGTTTCCGACTGGATTAAGCGAAACACTCAACTGTGCAGGGGAATGAATATCTAAGACACAAGTTGGCCGGATTCACGTCTCACTGCAGATGCTGTGAATAGAGCCAGCTGCCCAGGCTGCTCTGCCAGGGAGCAGAATCCTCCTCCTTGAAGTCAGTAGGAGCATCTGTACAGCAAAACATTCATAAATAGTAGCATAAATAGTCTTGGTTTCTGGGTCTTAGTTTTCTAGCTGTAAAATGGACACAATCATTGTAACCTTTGTCAGTTCTGCCCATTCAGTGTATGATCTCCCTGTGCATGATGATGATTAAATCCTGACTCATTCCAGGGGCTGTCTCTCTGAATCTCTAGTTCACAGGCTCTGACCTGGTGGGAGTCTTTGCCACTTGAACCATGCAGCAGGAAGTTATCCCCTTTCAGAGGATGGCCCTACTTCCTGTGAAATCCTATCTAACTTCTCCATAAAGGCTGTGATTTCAGCCTCTCCCACACACTTCATTCTTTCTTCTGTTGTCCACAAACACATCTAGCCAATGCTTTCAGGTTCTTTACAAGGAGAAAACAAGATTTTCCCTGCCAAGCTGGCCCCCTCAGCAGCTTCAGAAAGTCTCAGTAGTCTCCTCAGGCTGACCCAGACTAAATCCGTTCAGTTGTCTTTGCTGTAGTGAAGCCCGCTGCCCTTTGCTGAAAATCCCAGAGGCCTCCCCTGATCCTGCTTTGCATTAACACTCCAGTCCATTTTTTTCTGTTTGAGGAGGCTTCTCATCATTCAGTGGATCATACTTTGAACTCATCCGTTCTCCCTTTTTTTGGCTTACTGTAAAAGCAAGAAGTTGCTTAAGCAGATCACCAAGGATACATAAGACTTATTACTACTGTCTTTTGTTTGGTTTGCTATGGTTACTGTAAGTTCAGGGAATGCTCTCTGAGATCTTTTCTCAATTGTTTTAAAGAGGTTTTCATTATTTCTTCCTCCTTTCCCTTTCTTTGAGGAGCTTTTGTAACAACACATTCTCTGTAGCTTTTAAGATGTATCATTCCGTCTTTGTGTTCTTTCTATTAAGAATGGTGCGTGTGATTCCTGAACGGTAAACTTACTTGCTGAAGTTTCTTATTACAAAAGAAGCAGCAAATACATATGCACACAGTTTGCAGTTAGTAGCCTCACCGCAGGCGAGAACAACCGCTGAGTGGCGCTGAAAGACACTCTGGAAAAAAACAGCAGCCCACCTTAGCTGGTGTTGACAGAAGCTGCAGCAATGACAGTGACGCTACTGTGTCACACACTGTAACAACAGGAAGCATCACAAATGAACTGCTGGAGACGGCTGTCCAGAATTACTGAGCTGAAAATTTTTTATAGGAAGGAATGTGGTAAGAGAGGAAGAAATCTTGGTCCATTAGGGACCTGGGAGAGGTGCCTTTCTCTGCTGCAAGTTTCCCATGACTTACCCAGGAGGAGCATTACAGAAAAGTTCTCTGCTTCAGACCCCTCCTCTGATAAAGCATTTGTAATGATTTCATGCATTCCACTACAACTATCTTTAGTTTTGCAATTGGAATCATGCATTTCCAGTGAATCTAGGTGCCTGGTCCCACATTAGGTTACCAGCACTGGTACTGGAACAGAGACCCAGTGGGCCAAGTCTGGATTACTCAGTAAACTTGTAGCTGACTGATTTAGTTTTCATGTTGGAGATGAGCTTTTTTTAAGCCCCTCTTGATTTCAGAAAGGCTTCTCAAACCTTAAAACAGAGTTGCAGAGCTGCCCAATGCCTCCAGAGAATATGCTGCTCCCATCATTCAGACTGAATTCCATGTCAAAACTTGGGGGCAGTGAGAGTTTCCCATGCAGCAGAGAGAAATTCTTCCTTTTTGTTCCTAACCTCTGTGTCAGCATGACAAAGCAGTTAATATGATTCAATTAAAAAACAGTTAAGTCAAAGGTCTCCCCCTGGAGCCATATCTCTGCTGGATATCTCCATCTTCAATGCAGACATGCATGGAGGAAGAATTTAGCTATTGACATTTACTTGAAGCCAAATAATGTGTTTCCAAAGTTGTTATTGTTGTATTCTGCAGGGGAGCAAGCAAGGTTGTTTTGTTTTTTTTTCTGATAGTGCTTCAGATTGTTCAGCAGTAAAATTACTGCTCACTAGTGAAAAGTACAGTAATGGAAATATGAATTTATTCCAGATAGCTGTACAAGTTTTGTGCAGAATGAATTCATCTCGAGAGCCTGAATTTTATTTATTCAGGAAGAACAAGTTAAACTACATGGCTTTGAAAGGTTAATAGTGCTAAGAAATCTTTCCGGAATTACCAAAAAGGATCTGCAACTTAGCACAGGCAGAACAAGGTATTTTCACTCAGTCTAAAACATGTTAATGAATATATTTACTTGCCTTGCAGCAGGACTCCTCAAAGGAGAACTCCAACCTTTGTCATTCACAACTGCAACATTTCTGGTATCTTCAGGCTTATTTTCCAGATGGTGCATCAGAGAGGCACCCCCATAAACTTCGAGAAACATCTTCTTACTACGCTGGCAGTGACAAGTCACCTGCTCTGATTTTAGCACCACAACTGTGATCAACATCAGAGAAACTCAGAAGTATTTGATCCCATACAGAGAACTGTAATAGACAGTTCACAAATTCTTTGCAGTGTCTGTATGCCTATGTATGTGTGTGAAAGGATATAGAGACTCACTTTATCTATCTGTCAGGACCAAAGGCAGAATCTGCCCCTCCACTGAATTCATCAGCTTACTAAGTATGTGTGTAACATTCCACTTTGACTCCCAGGAGTGAAAAAATCCAGTGTCAAGGCTGTGGCAGAGAGCTCTACCCTCCCCAGGCAGTTCAGCAGACCAAGACAGGAGGAGCTTGTGTTCTTGTTCAGTTCTTTCATCAGCATTGGGTGCACTTGGCCTCAGAGGGACACAGTGGTGCAGCCAGCCCGAAGGGTAGTGGGATACTGGAGAGCACAGCCCTTTGCTTCTCCCCTTTCCACTGCTGGAGAGCACTTGTGCTCTCAAAGCTGCTTTCCTTCCTCACTGCCAGATGGCCAAAGGTCATCTGCTCAGAGAGTAAGGCTATCCATCCCTCAGTGGGGTAGAGGAGCTTCCCTCAAGGCAATGCCCCCAGAGAAATCACTCCTTGTGTCTTTACTACTCTCCCACTCTTCTGCTCTGTTGCAATCCTTATTTTGCCTGTGTCCACAACTGGCCCTTATAAAAACTGAAATGATCAGCAGCCAGTCACCCATTTTTATTTTTATTTTCTTTTTCAGAAGAGAGATTTCAGGAAAGCATTTTGTATTCACAACTGGAGATCAGGACTGTAGACAAAACATAGGAGCACTCCCACACCAGTGCAAACAGAGGGTCCCTGAAGGACCAAAACCTTTTCCAGCTGTATAGAGGATAAATTGACTGTGGGTACCAAAGCAGTGATCCAGCTGCAGAAATGCCGCCCTGTTCCATGCAGTCTGAACGCAAGTTACTGACAAGTGGCCAAGATTCAAGGTCATTCCTCAGGCTACTCTGCAGACTCCAACACTTCCACACCTTCCCATTTCTTGTGTGATTGTTTCCTGTCCTGGGAACAAGGTTAATCTCAGCAGTCAGCCCCTCAGCAGAAAGTGGCAAGAAGTGGATGGAAAACAGATTGCTGACTTCAGCTACAAGAGATAAGAAGACATGCTTGGATGAGTTTGCGTCTGACTCCACTTGGTGACTCTAAGTTCCTAAACCAGCAGAGGAAAGAAGGCTCAGCTCTTAAGATAATTTTCTACCTTCTTAAGCATAGAGCTGTTGGGATTCCACAGATATTTCTGCATTAAAAATCGGAAGGACAGGAAAAATCAAGTCTCCTTTCAGCTAATGCACAAAGAGAGATGAAACTACATGACAGCTTTGACTTCAGACCTTCAAGAAGCCTCCAGGGGTTTTTTATTTTTTATTTATTTAAATTTTTTTGGTAGCAGGAGGCAAAGCTAATAGTAAATTTTCTCCACCTGCCTTCATATATACAAGACAAGGAACTAATCTGTGTTTGCTCTACAGTTACGCCTAGAGCCCTATCAGGTCCCTCTGTTAGAGGTGTGGTGCAGGCACATTATCACCAGCAGTTCCTGCCCAAAGCTTACAGTGCAAATGGACAGGTTAGACAAGTAGAGGGACAGGAAAGAGAGATGTGGAAAAGCTACGTCAAGAGCAAATGCAAAGACAGCAGCAAAGCTTGCTCACAGATACGGTGTGACGTCTTCAACATATGAGCTGAACCTGGAGTCTAGGAAAAGCAAGAACACCTTTAGAAGAGAGGAAAAATCAGCTGGCCTTTTCAGCCAACTTAAAGCTACCTATGACCTGTCTACAGCATTACATTCTTACATGTTCTACAGCGCAGCAAACAGCACGTCTCCTCCTGCTGCATCACCAGGTGGCCAGAGGACAGGAGATGGCTCCTCTCCTGGATCTCACACCATTTGGCTGCTCCATGTCTCGGTGTCTGGAGAGCCAGCTCCTCAAGCCTCTTTTCTATCTTTCTCTCATTTTGCTGAAAGCATGAAGTGAAAGGAAGTACCGATTTTTACCTGAGTGACAGACAGAGCCACTTGAGCAAGACATTCCCGGGCAAGTACAGAGCAATGTTCTCTCCATTACAGTCTTAAAACTCAAGGGATTGCTTTCTCCTGTTCATTCTCTGCTTCCTGCATGAACTCAGCTTTTATTCCAGGAGGGTCTTGCCTGCAGAGCACACCCTGCCAATGCATATGGTAATCAGAGAGAGCTTTACTCCTTTGTTCCCTGCTTGATTTTTGCAAACAATCCATTCCATGCATTCCACAGAGGGTACATAAGCAGGTGATACAAAAACTGGGGCCTGGTGCATGCTAACTTGATCCTGTTTGGTCGGCAGTGGTTATCAGGATGGTATCAACTAAAGGGGCTATGAGAACTCACTCCTGCTATTTTGTTGTAGCTGACATGGCTCGCCCCTCTCCTAAGCACACAGAGCCAGTGACTGCACATATCTGAGAGTTAATATTTGCTCCACAATGTGAGAGTTAAAAATAGCCATCTGTTAAATAATCTGCTGGAAAGGTCTTCTGCTGTGCCCCTAAACACACTCAAGGTTTCCACAGACAGGACCCTTGATCCTGTGTTACCATCCTGCCCCCAATTTCACAGCCATAACTCACATGTCCTGCCACCCAGCCATGTCTCAATCATCAAAACCCCATCTCCTGTGGTATTCTGACAGTGAGTCCATTGGGGTACAGATGGGGATGCCAACAAACATAGAGCCACCCAAAAAGAGGAGCTGTTTTTATGATATTTGCAAATATCTCTGGGTTTGCATAGTCTCTTCTCAGAGCATCACGTTACATACCCTCGCTCCTCTTGTCCTTGCTATCTGGGAAAATAAAACAGTCAGAGATGTGTCTGCACACATTTTTGTGTCCTTCTAATACAGGACAACTTTTCAATCTCAGGAAAGGCCAAACTTAGCATCATGGGAACTGCCATATAGGAAATCTAGTTATTGCTCAGATCTCATCATATGTGTTCTGAAAACAAGGAACAAATGACACTGTTTGGAACTTGCCTTTCAGTACCTTTTGCACAGCATTGCCTTGTACACATTTTCACAGGATGCTTTTGTGTCTTGCCAGACTCTTCCATCATCTTCCTATACTTGCTGTTACAACTCATACTGTGATAATCCCTAGAAGTTGTGTTGTAACAGAGAGACCAACAGCCATGAGATTTCCTTTGGCTTGTGTCTTTTGGGGGTAACTGGAAAATATTTCCAAGTGAGAAAAGATGTCTAAAATGTACACACCTGTGATTGGTCCAGAGTAGAAAGAAATCAACAATCAACAGGCTCTAAAAATACAGCAAATGAATTTGTGTTTCATTCCATGATTAGATAGGGCCCTGGCATCATGCGAATTCAAAGCAGAAGCTCCATGAAAATCTGCCTTGTAATTTGTTATCCCAGAAATCACATAAACCTAAAGATACAGGATTTTTGAGCTACTGGAACACGTGGTCTCTCCTGGAGACAGGTCTGTGGGCCCAGTACGGTCAATTACTGCTTTGGATGCTTCTCGCTTCTCTTTCCCTTTTTATCCATTCCCTAATATTTAACATTTTCATTACACACACTACTACAAATAGGAAATAACAACAATAATGACAACAGTAATAATGATCCTCAAGGACCTTCTTCCATTATGATATTTGACATTTTGATTGCACGGGAAGACAGCAGGAAGTATTGTTTCTAAATTACAGAGAAATGAAAACAGAAGCAATGTTTATGTAACTTTTCCAGGGTCACAGAAAGAATCACACATTAGTGCTGGAGTTGCACTCCGTGTTGACTGCCAGGTCACGCTGCACTGAGGCCATATGAGACTCCCCACCTTCATATGTCTACCCTGTCACCAACATTAAGCCATCTTTCCTCACAACAACTTTCCTTTCTGCAACCAAAGAGGAACTGCTCTTGGATATCCTCTCTTCTAGTTCTTCTCTTGTCTCCTTAGTACTCATTCTTCATTCACTGTGTTCATACTCTCACTGTGTTACCATTTTCCTCTCTTTCTTTTGCCCTATATTCCCTTTATCATGTTCATCCTTTCTCCCTCAGCCTAATAATGCAAACTAATAAACACTAAATGATCTATATCTGAGAGAAAAAAAAAGATGCAGCAGAGCCATGCAAGAAGAACTGAGCTGAGCTCTTCCAGTGCATTCAATCACTGCCTAAGGGATTCAGGTATTCAGTTCTTGCTTAAGGATCAGACATCCAAATTTTTAGGAACACTTTCAGTACTGAAGCTTAGAATTGCCAGCAGCAACTAAAACACAGCTTGACATGGAGAGATGTGTCCTTTAGGGCAACAAAGCAGTGCTGACATCCCTAGGTAATGAGAAGGAAATGCTAACAGAATGTCTGAAAGTAGCTAGGACAGCTCACCCCAGCACAGCGACTCAGTTCTTTCTGACCAAACACCAGGTCACATGCTCCACAATAACACAGCAAGAAGTCCCCTTGCACCAGATGATGGCAACCGCACTTGGCTTGGAGTGACAGTGCCAGTACAACAGAGGAGTTTTACAGTCCAAGCCATTGTCATCACATCATACTTGCCAAATCCTTTCTCTATTCCCTCAGACTCCTATAATTATTAAAAAGTCTTCTCAAGTGAACTCAGTGCCCATGAAAAATGCCAGGTTCACAGCACTGGAGATTCATTTTCTTTGCTTACAGATCAACTTCCTGGAATTGATGAAAAGCATGGGCAGGCAGGCTGCGTGTTGGAGAACTTGTTCCCTACAAACCAGTGTGAAAGTGGGCAGTCTTAGCTGTGCATGTTTTCCTAAACACGGTCCTAATGGGCTATCCACATGGAAAAGAGCACAAGAAGCTCAGAATTGAAAAACCTGTCCTTGCTTAGGTCTTGTGGGTTTTGCAAGGCTTTGCGAACTTACTGAGAGCAGCATGGAGACAGAGGACAAAACTGCAGGGGAGACAGATCCACAACTGGTTGTGGTTGGTTGGTTGGTTGGTTCACAACCTTCACTCTGCAGCCACTGTTCTTGTCCCCTACTGCCACCATGTGGCAGTTCGAAATTCAAAGGATAACTGCTCTTCTTCACGCTTCTCTCTCGTTCGCAGCTGGTGGGACTCACCCTCACAAAGCACAGGGATGCTTTGCTAACGACGGTTTAAACCCGGATCTCATACAATGCTAGTGAGAAGATGAACAAGCAGAACTGTGGATAGTTCTGTTTTTAGTAACAGGAGTTACACAGTAGCTTTAAGATAATCTGAAAGGCCATTCGATTACTCCTGTTGTTGTGGAAATAGTGCAATTGTTGCACTTCAGCCAGAGTGAATATCTCAAAGATTCAAAGGCAGGTGCATGAATGAAACTTATGGTGTGGAAAAGCAAGACAAAGCTATGAAACAGTGGCATTTGGGATTACTTCTTAATTTAGATCTAGAAAAAGCCGTCAGACTCACCAGTGAATGTTGCAGTCCTCTGTTTAATTACAAACTGAGACAGAAGGGGTACTGGCCACTGTACTGATATCTTCCAATCCAAGCCACTTCTCAAGCCACAGTCTCTGTTTTCTTTGCTCTACAGCTCTGTAATGTTTTTGCTAGTAGTGCTCTTTTTTCATTAGTACACAGCTCATTCCTCATCAATTTATCCTGCAAGCATGTTAGGCTGCTCAATTTCTTTTTAACAGTTATGTTTATAAGCACTGAATACATTTTTGGGGGGGCTCTATGTCAATTCTTTAAGCACAGTCCAATAGGTCAAGTGTATCACTAAATCCTCTACCCATGTGTAAACCTACATGTCTTCAGCCTGTACATGGAGAGCATCTTGCCAGCACAAGAAAATTTTGGTGTAATTTTGAAAGCAAGACAGTAAAGAGGCTTAGCTGGTGATTAGCAAGACTGCCTTTAAATTTAGCAATCTGAGACCCTACTTGCTTACTCCATCTTACTCCCATCTTACTCCAGATGTGGACTCTAAAATGATCCAAAATTGCTAATGTAATGCAAGGAAGCACATTTGCTATGTTCTACCTTAAAAAAAATCCCCTCAGACACAGGTGGCTGGGAAAACTACTCCCTAAAGCCACCCTTTCAATAGACAGACACTAGTTCCTGCTCCCAGCATTTCTTTTACAGGTATCCTGACAGATGACACATAGGAAAATCTCCTAGTCCTTATGAAGTACAAGGTATGTTTTCCTAAGGGAGACCTTTCTCTGGACACAACCTTCATTCTCCCAAGAGGGCGGCAGTTTTCACTGCTGCATAACAGTTATCTCAATGTCAACAAGATTCCCAAACCACTCCAATTCATATACATGTATAAGGGTGACTTTTGAGACCATGAGCAGCAGAGCTGAGCATGAAGCTCACATATTAGCATACCCTAAAAGGCAGAGGAGGGCTCTGCTCTATTTTGTCCTATTCCAGAAACAATGAGGTTCATCAAGTTACGTGCACAGCACCTACTCCTCTCCCTGCTTGAATCCTCTGAAGTAGCAACACCTTTCTGGAACTGTAGTATGAAGCCCTTCTAGGGGAGATGATATACAGCTGAGTTTCTGAGTTTACCTGTTTATCAAGCCAAGCACTTTTGGGAAGCATTATTTTTAGCTGAAGCAGACATGCAAATGAATTTAACTGGTGTTCAGGTTGAGGCAGGTCCAAGCTTTTAGTGCCAGTGATGCCGCCATGGAGATGGACAAGGTAAACACACCTGTACAAACACCAGGCACATTGCCCACTGTCCTCCTCCTTCCTGCATGCTGAAGAGCTCTTAAGCATCTCTTCTGAAAGTTTTCTGTGTGAGATAAACCTCAATATACACGTCAGATGGCTGCCAACTTTGCAGAAGCATGTATCTACACTTTGCCCAGCACCTAGCCCACAAGTATGACGTACAAATGCCTTTCTAGAAGGATTTCAAATCCTTGTTTTGACATCACAACTGTCTCAAAAATACAAACCAGAAGCCTGCATCCTCCTTATGTCTTTTCAGTCACTTAGCATGATTTCCTGGTTTATCACAGTTCTCTTTCCTTTTTTTTCTTTTTCTTTTTTTTAAATCTTTTTTTTTTTTTTGCTGCTTCTTTCAAAAAAATGGCCTTGAAAATAAAGTGATAGGACAAACAAATATGAGATTCCCATTAACAAGGACAACATGAAATGACTTCAGTCAGAAGGCCCTTGATCTCAGGAAAGAATTGGATTACAAAGGCATGCCTTCCATGAGTACTTTCAGGCTTAATCACATTTAATAACTGAATTAGGACAGTACACAGAAAGTCACCAAATCCCTATACCATGAGAAGGACACTGTGACTTGTCAGCCTCTTTCCTTCTCATATGCACACCTCAAAGGCATCACCATTTGAAGACACAAGTTGACAAATGAATACACATGAGCTTAGCTGGCCTGTGCACTGTATTCCTTGCTAACTCAACACTGCACAACCTTTTCCATTTTTCTTGCTTCAGTCCTAAGCATCAAAAAACAGTATTTCTGCTAAATGCACAACAGGATCAGTCAAGAGCATCCATGGGGCCCTTGTGCACTGGCAGAAAGCAAATCAGTCTAACAGCCAGGATAGGCCTTCTCAGACAAGATTCCTCTCTGAGATCCACTCAGTGGATTCTACAGTGCACACTTCTATGAGCATGCAGCTATGTGAAGATGGGCTGTACATCCAGAATGCTACCTGAATGGGGCACAGTGGCTCATTGCCCATATATTTTATGCAGTGTACTGGAAACTTTACTCTTTTTCTGGGGGGATGGGGAGCAGAAAAAACTAGAACAGAAGGGAACGTGCTGCTAAAGCCAGCTGTTACACATTGGCTAAATTGCACTTCTTTAATTGCCATAGCTCCAGGGGCTAAGGCAGCACGCACATGTTTTTTTAAGCTGAATCACGCATTAATGAAAATCCCAGGACATTCCTGTAAGAGCAGAGGCATTAGTGGTAGCTGGGATGCTGGCCAAATTCCAGTGAAGGTAACTCCATTCTATTTCCCTAGGTCTCCTTGCCATTTCAATGAATACAGTCAATTGTTTCAGTTCCAAGTCGCTCTGCAGCGTTCCTGAGATCAGCTGCCATACCCACAGCATCCTGTATGGTTCTCTGGGATATTATTCTCACTTAAGCAATCTTTGAGGAGCTTAAAAATAGATTCCTGTGAGTGATGAAAATGTCCCTTCGGAGAAACAAATTTGAAACAACAGTTGGGTCAAATGAGCTGCAGAAAACTTCAAGATTGCATAAAAGTTCTAAGAGGAGAAAATAAAATGTACACTCAAAACCTCAAGACAGAAATACTTGGCAGATACTGTTTAGGCTGTTTGAAATTAGAGTAACTAGTATCCTTGTGGAGACTAGTGTTTGGAGGAGACCTACACAGAAGTATTTTTCACAGAAAACCTCTTGCCACTGTAAGAAAGCAATAACTATGCCCTGAAAAGGTCTGAAGTAGATAATTTTTCTGTGCTATGAAAAAGCCAGCCCTTCCTCAAGGATTCTAAATCCAATGCAAGCCCACGTTTTGAACCCTGAAATTTGCAACCTCCCCCCCATCCATTAACAGCCTGATCTACTGTCTCAGAAAACAACCCCAAAGCAGTGAACAGGATTTCACAAGACATTGACATTCATTGACATTAGCTGTGCCACTGACCCTTAACATTACAGGATGTAAGCAGTGATGAATTTTAGGCAGGACTTTTCTCAGCTTTCTTCAAACTGAGCACCACTACAGCACACTTCAGCAGATTTTTCACCAGTACCACCTAGACAGCAAGGCACTGCACAGTGACAGCAGCAAGCCCTGTGACATGACTTTGGATGCAATAGGTTGACAATGCAGTGTCTCAAAGAAGAGACCATTTTAAAAAATACCCCTTCTAGCAAAGGGGGAGTCTTCAAACCTTGTATGTTAAAAGCAGGTCACATCTAGACTGCATCAAAGCAGGCTAAATTGAGCAAGTAAGAAGACTGGATGAGCTTAAGGAATTCAGATCATATCCAAAAGCCTGGCAGGAGAAGAATAAAACCAGTTGGAAATGGGAAAATATTAGGAAAAATTTCTTCTTAGAAAGAGTGTTGAGGCATTGTCATAGGGCTGCCCAGGGAGGTGGTGGTATCACAGTCCCTGGAGGTGTTCAAGAAACACGGAGATGTGGCACTGAGGGACATAGTGGGCATGGTGGATAGATTGACAGTTGAACTCGATTTTAGTGGTCTCTTCTTAATGATGAGATGATTCAGTGATTCTACAAACCTTAGTACTGCAAGTCTGACTTTCCAGCTGTCCCAGCAGAATCTTTTGTGAACATTAGTATTGAACCACTGCTGTTTTCTGTTGCATTTGCCAACATAATAACTAAAAATCCTTTGAGAAGCCAAGGAAAAGCTGCAGGAAGTGACAGTTACAGTAGAAATCACAGCATCTGTTCCTCAATCTGAATTAGCACTGCAGCCATATAAGCCTCTTTTTGTTGAATCTCTCTTTTGCTGGTATGACAGGCCCCGAGACTTAAACAGAGGCTTAATAGTTTGATTCTGTTCTACATTATGGCCTTCACTGGGGCAAGGATTAATAACTAAATTGCAAGGATAGCCAAAATTTGTTTTTTCACTCTAGTCCATGAAAACAGCTCAGTGGTGATGGTGGCCTCTTGGCAACTACTGTTGGCACAAAAATGAAGTCCAGAGATCCCTACCAAAAGTACAGATATAATGGTATGTTTGTATACAAATGCCTTCCTGAAGCACCTGCAAACCGTACAAAAAGATAAAGTGCTATGCTTTCCATTTCACAGCTGGAAGTGCGGCCAGGGATTTGCTGGCTGCATAAAACAGCTTGCAATTGACCACAAAAGCAAACCAAGGCTCTGTCCCAGCCCAACATTTAGCTTCCAGGCAGCCCTTTTGCACATCTTTACTTTGCCCTAAAAATTCAAACACAAAGCCCTCACTTGCTCAATCAGAAGTTTGATATGATAAAGCTGCCTCGCTCTCTTCTTTGCTTACTAGCTTTCCTCCCCAGATCAGTCATTACTTTTTGGCAGTAAGTACAGCTGTCAACAACTGCTTTCAAGGATGAAGCACAGGAAGAGTAATATTTCATCAAAAATCTCTGATGACCACCTTGAGAACTCACTAAGAACTGCAACAACTAGTTTCAGAAAAACAAGGTCAAATATCTCACTAGTTCTATGTTTTTCTAGCTGTTTTTGTTTACATTTTAATAAATATACCTATATAATTTCTTTTTAGCTTTTTTTTCATAAACAGAGTAACTGCATTATCTATTTTATATGCAGCACAAGACAATTCCTCTTCATCCAATGCGGCCCAGGTAAGCCAAAAGGCTGGGCACCCATGGGACAGCTGGTGCAGCAACATTTATCTGAATGCCACACAGAGGCATGTGACAATATGCTTCTTGTTTAGCTCTGCATTATTTACATACATATTGAGGTAAGCTACATTTGTGCATGCTTTTGTTGCACCCAGATGGATCAATTCTGTTTCCATTTACCTTTTGGGGAAAACTTCATTTTATTTTTATTCCTTTCACAAGGATTTTTTTTAATAACAACATGTCAGCACCGACTGTACTGCCATCAGCCCCACCTTTGTATAAACCAACAAGACAAGCCTCATTTCATAGGACTTCTGCTGTCTGCAGAGTTCTTGAAAAACTGGTCTACTATATTTTCCACTTTATTGTCACCATTTGCCATGAGAACTGCCCTTGCTCTGAACGTCCATCTATTGGGAAGATGGTTTCAATTCCAGATAAAAACATGCAGATACAAACCACAGCCCATGTGTGGCTTTCAGAGGAACCCTGGTGATTCTGGCCAGGAAGATGTGCTCTTCAGACAGCCATCCATCTGAAATGTGTATCATCACTTAGTGTCCTTACTGATTAACTAAGACAGGGCAGAAGGAACAGCATTAGTATTTAGCTAATCACACTCTCCAACATTTTTGGTTCTGCTACCACTGGATTGATTCTTTCAGTCCCTAAACAGCTTCATGGGCTGCGTGCTGGGAAGAATATATTCTTTTGTCATACCTACAAAAGTGTTTTAAGTTCACTCCTTCCCCCCCAGCTCCGAGTAGCAGTAAAGGTATCCTTGGTACAAGTTAGCTATATCCTGGCTGATCAGCATCTGACAGCTTTCTTGGATGTGACTGCAAATGTACTCCTCTTCCCACATGAACTTACTCCTGCAAGGTTGTGGGAGTTTATACAACTCACAGCATCCAGTGTCCACTCTGTTGGTCTAAGATACATATTGCCAACTCCACCTTCACAGCCACAGTGCATTTAAGGCCTGAAAGCTCCTGCTAGGACTCAGATAGATTCTGGCAGGTATAATTGCATTAAAAGCAATCATAGCTATTTCTATTGGCCTCAAAAAGTCAATAATTTTTAGGTTTCTGCAAACAAATAGTGCCATCCAGCTGTAAAACTTTCAGCAGAAAATTTTTTGAAGCATTGCTTTTCTAGGATTATAAGAATTGTGGCTGAAAAAGTAGATAGGTTATTCCAGTTTGTTTTGTAAGTTTGCAGCAATTTCTGGTAGGATGTAAAAGATTCCTACGCTTTTCCTACAGCTTATGACTCATGTTTGTAAACCCCAAAAACTCCAGGAGAGACTTTTCTAGATTATGCTTCCAGAGAAAGTGATTGTGACTATTTAGCATAATAACACAGGTTAATTAATTCCTGCATAAATAGATCTAAAATATGCATGTTCTTAAAAAATGCCATCCAATGGTAATGGAACTATTGCAATGTAGCTCAACACATCATTTCATTGATAAATGCCCCTTCACAACTAAAATGCTCCCCCATGATCCCAATCACATCCTTTAGCATCAGCATCCAACCAGTGCTGATGTATTTTTTGTAGATAAGCTGAGAGCACCTGGTAGGCAATTCATAACACAAAGTACCAGGACTGGCCCTGATCCACTGAATTTCCCCATGTAATGCCTCCTACTCAGCTAGTCTAATAATTTCTGCACGTAATGAACATTTTCTCAGCATTGTCTGGAGTCATTAAACCTGGCATATCCTCCTGAAGTACAAGTAGTAAAATGCTGATGTTCGGACCAACCTATGATCTCACCGTGTTCTGCTCTATGAGCCCATTCTCCAGAGCCAGTTATTTTTCATCTGTCTGAGTTTCAGATGTGAATTAAAGTGATTAATAACTGAAAAGGCTCTTATCATCCATCCCCGTACCACATTCCCTAAACTGTTTTGCCCTTTCACTTACCACTGCAGTTGTAATAGCTCATAATTTGTTACATCACTTACTGAGCTTCCTGCTCAAAACTTGCAATAAAATCCATTCCTTTTTTTTTCACGCAACAGGCACAGGGAAGAAAAGAACACCTTGGGACTAACAAGCAACTACTAACCTATTGTTAGCAGAAAATAAAGGCATACTGCAGTTTTGTAGCTGTTTACATTCCATGTCAGGTTTGCTCTGAGTTGGTTCAAGTGCCAGCTCGGTGTGTCTGAAACGCTAATTGTCTTATTTCCATTTCACACATCATCACCACATTTCTGGAACTGGATGACTAATGTCAGTTTGAGTGATGAGGCAGACTGAAATACAGCCAACTCACCTGCAGGTTCACTACAACTTCAAATACAGTTTTTCCCTGGCCCACTTAAAATCCTTATGGATCTTAAGGTACTGTAAGAACAGAACACAGTTCTAAGATGAGAATTTGACTATCTGATTTACAAGAAAGAAATAAATGCATCCAGATCACTCAGTGTAGTAGTGCATTAAATCCAGCAAAAGCAACAAGTTACTCTAAAAAGATTACCCATACTATAAAATCTAGTGGTTCTTGCTTTGTCTGGCTTCATTACCTCAACAGAAAGTTTAGAAGTTGGCCATAAGATTCACTATGCTCAGCAGGGTTCAGACAAGTAAGACAAACAGCACAGACTCAAGCTCCCCAGGCTATATAAAAGTCACTGAAGTTACTCCGATTCCTTCAGGCTGTAAATGTGACCATGGTATGTGACCACCCTGTTCCTTCTCTTGGTATTTCAACATCACACATAAAAAGAAATCAGGAGTTTTTTCAACGGATTAGACATTTACCATAGCCACAGACACCCAAGATTATAGCAGAACAGCAAATGTCACAAGGAGCTTTTTATGTTCTTTTCTTGATGGCTTGCAGCCTGTAAAGAAATCCAACAGCAGCCAAATTGCTGTGAAACAAAAAAAAAAAAAAAAAAAAAAAAGAGCCAAAGGAGAACTTGCCAGTTTCAGTGATCTTGGTTACCCAGCAAACCATGTCCTTCCATGAGAAAGCACGAGCTCCTGCCGGCTTCTTTCTCCCACTGTTATTTTCTGAGCAACATGAGATCATGACACGCAATTACCTTTTGTGGAGCTCATATTCTGCTTCCCCCAAATGATATTTACTCAGTAGCTTTTGCAAACGCTCAAGCACTAAGAGGAGGTGCTAAGGAACATCCTGCAACTACCGTTTCACTGCCACACTCACTCATCCTTGACTATTCCCTTTCTGCACATCTCCCACCAAGTATTCAAGTATTTAAAGGCCTCAGGAGAAGGCTGATGCATTTGGGAATTCCACGTTTTTGTCCGACTAAGATATATGGTAGATATGATAAATGGCAACATACCTGACACTGAAGAGAAAAAGATAGAGGAACACTGCCCATTAATAAAGCTGACCATGGCAATTATTACAGCATGGGTTCAAACATTCAGTTAAACATTTTGTAAGATTGCATATACAGAAACTCTGAGAGGAATACAGAAGCTTACAATATGTGAGATTTACATGGCAAAACTGCTCATTGTTATGCAAATATTAGTTGTAAACAGAAGCAAGAGAATAAGAGTCCCTATAAATTATCTCAGGCATACAGAATCAATACAGCAGAAAAGAGGACAGAGTTGAAATATTATCTATTTTCTTCTTTCAATGTTAAGAATGAAGAGTGAATGAAACAGCAATAGCTGACAAGCATGAGCACTGACTTTCGTTTAATTGCTGCTTTTTTATATACACCAGAATCTCATCCCCGTCCATAGCACTGGATCTTACAAAACACTTTTGCCATACAGCAGCTTCTTGTAAAGTGTAGACATCCCAGTCACAGGAGTCTTAAAACTTTCCATTTTGGAACCACTTTTCCAGCCATGCAAATATCCATGCATTTGTTCAACCAACTCCTTTTGTGATCCCCCTCTGATCTCATAAGCAAGCATGGAAGTGGCTGATCTCTAAGTAAATGTCAGCCAACAGATAGTTCTTCTCTCTCACTTGGGATAACAGTAAGAACTGCTCCTTGCCAAACTTGCCTTTTTGAAAGAGAGGCACCTCTCGGAACAAAACTTGTGTGACTCTTTAGTTGGGCAGCAAAAGACTCACTCAGCTGATTGATTAGATGCATTTAAAGTATCTGCAAATTCTTTCCTTCCGCCTCTTCCTTTTTGAAACGTCAGTTCAGAGGTTGAATGCACCGCTGAGGCAGTATGTGAAATACTGTTGTAAGATGGCATCACTTCTGACTTTGCTTCCCTCCAGCTGAATATCTATCTCCATAAGCCAGCTTCCTGAGAACAAACATATCAGGGTACCCCACCTCAGTCTTGCTGCCAATCTTCCTCAGTGTGCAGAGCAAGGCAGGAAACCCACACTGCAACTATGAAAGTGAATTTTCCAAAGGATCTAGTGTGAAAAGTCAGCTAGAAAATCATTCTCTCCCAAAATTTCTACTCAACATTATTCCTGAGCTTCATATCTAATGCTGCCTAGCAGGATTCCCGTGCCTTTCCTTTGTGAGAGGCAAATAATTGGTTTTGTACATTAGGGACATATTATTCACTCCAGATAAAGGTTGAAAGAAAAACACCGGCCTATTTCTTGGCTGAAAACCTGGTGTCATTACAGTAGAATCAATGTGTTGATTTACATCAGCTAAAGCTCTGGCCTTTGGAAACCATTTCTACATGGACCATATTTGATTAATTTGATTAATCAGGAAGCCTTCATGGGGATTATGAAGGAGGCAAAAAATGACCCAGGTTCTAAGAAAAAAGGTCACATGGTTACTCAGCATAAAACGTGTTTCTCTTGTGAACACAAAGTAAAGACCATCATATTTTATCTCTGTAAGCAATAATGAATTCCACTTTACCCATACAATTCCTCTTTTTTTAAATCTTTTTCCACAGACATAATGGTCCAGTGAGACTTTCACTGCCTGTGAAGCAACCTGTCATAGATGACAGTGGTACTCCGTCATCTTCCTCGGTTCCAACCCTAACTGCTTTGCTCCAGTTCTCATCCACCCTTTCAAGGCAGAGACTGTTCATCCTGGGAAAGAATGATCTCAGAGTGCTGAATAAGTTCAAACTGCTGCTGTTTAACCTAAAGAAGGAGTAAGGCAATTTAAATCCCATCCCAAAGTGACACAGACTTTTTCCCAAGGTCTGGCGTCTGCATCCTGTGAAAGTTCCCCCCTTCATAGCTCCCACTACTCTTTCTCTCATCACCAGCTAATTCAAAATACTAGGATTCAAAATATTTGGGAACAGCCCAAAAAAAGACAGGGGAGGCATGAAACAAAGGTGTATCAGGCAGAGAAAAGGTCATTCCCCTGTTGCTGGGAGAGAAACAGCTCATATGAAAAAACGTCTCTTATTGCCATAGCACAGATTTGGGATATTGGCCAGTTCCAAAAGGCTGTCCTCAGATTACTTTGCCATCTCCCAGTTTCTCTAAGCAGATTATAATGCTCAACCATCACACTCAGATAGCAAGAACCGAATTCCATTTCAGTTACATCAGTGAGCAGCAGAAGAAATACTACTGCTATTTCAGAGTCTTTCCAGAACGATTCCATGAGCAGACTTCCAGCACTCTGATGGTTCATAATGTCCCTCATAGATGCACTCAACAGACCTTTAAAAGCCTGTGTTGAGCAAGGAGCAGCAATAGGCAGCAAATGCCTTGAAAGATCTAGAAAGGAATTAAGAGCTGAGGACAACAGGGTTAGGTTATCTGTAATTCCACTCTACAGCAAAACCTGGTATTCTATATGTAATGATGGTGGTTGGGTTAAAGACTTTAAACACAGCCAGAATTAAGTAAGCATTTTGTTTATGTCTTGAAATGTAAAGACATATGCTGATAATATGAATTCTCAGCCTGAAAACTGCATGCTGTCCCATAGGAGGTTGCTCTGATGTTCAGCAGTATTTTGCATCACAAAAATAATACTGTATAAACACAAAGTTATTGGAAAACCCAACTCAGTAATTTACACACCTTACTGCTTGCAGTCACTGTATATAGTCACTGTCAAAGATAGAAAGGCTGTTGTGGCAGACCTTGACCCTCAACAGCCTGGAGTTTCTGCCTGCCCCAAATCAAAAGTGAGAGATGGAGTGAGAGGCAGCAAGAAATGGATCCAGATTTTGAGGACAAGCTCCACAGGGCTCCTCCTCCTAAGCCATACCACTTCCCTCACTGCCCTGGAATTAAACTTCATGGAAAATATAGTGAAAAAGGGATCAGCTCTGTAATCTGATTTCACTTTTATTATTTGTTCATCTCCGTTCAGTTTCCATGCAGTTTTTGAAGTATCAATCACCATGTAGGAGAAGTTTGAAAAGAACAATGATTCCATGGTTAGTGAGTTTCAGTAACTCTGTCCACCTCACTTAAGTCTTTGGGGTGAGAAAGTTAAGTGCTACCATACAAGCTCAAGTGATTTCTCACAATTTCCTTAATATTTCATCTCTTTGTATTTTACAGTTTGCTTTCTCCTGAGCTAATGTTTATTTTTCCAGAGAGGTTATTGTGGTAAACTGATATAGTAATGTAAGTGTGGGAAATTCGATTTCACTGCATTCATCTCCTGTACTTAACACTTCATTCAGGAAGGCAGTGAGGACAAAGCGGACAAAAAAGAGTCAATAGCAGAGCTGTTTTCTGCTTCAAGGATGGCATCTTGTTCCTGACACTATGAGGACAACCTCCCCATAATCAGAAGGCTACTTCAAGCCCAGCAGCACTTCTACAACTAAGTAACAAACTAAGGAATGAGCAGTTATGAGAGGCAATGTGAACTGAAGGATGGTGTTAAGAGGCAAGAAGAGGTAACCAGCAACCTACGTGAAGCTGACGTCAATGAAGCAATGCTGATTTACACCAGCTCAGGCCTGGCACAGCCTGTTCAACTCAGTCAAGTGAATAATTCTGTTGCCATCGTTATGTGAATTATAGCCAAAGTAAATGAAAAATCATCCAATGAAAAGGAAGTCTGAGCAGTTCTGCTTCTTGAGTTCTTTTCCCCCTTTTTAGCATTACCCTGATAACTATTCTCTTTTCACTCCCAGGCACCATTTCTTTTCATTGCCCCTTCTTGATGCTGTTGAGCCTCTCTCACCAATGATCTTCTACAGAAGAACTGATGTTGCTCCCAGCACATTTTCTCCAGTTGAGAAGCAGCCAGATTTCCCTCTCATTTCAGCATGAGCAGCCTTTGGGCACCTCATTATCCTCTGGTGCTGTTTGGGGTGCTCAAGATATCTAAGAATATGATTCTTTTCTGTTTGCTCATCTTATCTCTACCCCTAAACACACTTTTCTCACCCACATGAGTAATGAGACAATGAGATTTCTGAGATGAGAATAGACTGGATCTCAGTTGTGTGTTCATAGAACTCTACTATCCAAAACTGTGAGAGAAAAACCTGTTTTTGCTTTTGCAGTTGTGAAGAGCAGTTGATTCTCCATGGTTAAGATAACCCTCTAAGGACATTTTATTTTCTTTCAGACTAATTTTTCTTCTTCTAAAATTTTTGTCTTGTTTTAGGAATGTGTGATATCGTGTTAAAAAAGTGAAGAAATGGTTCAGGCTCCAGCTGGGAAGAAACGTGAATTCTCCTTTGGACAAGCTCTTCTCAAATGTGATCGTTTCCCCAGTGTCAAATTCCATGGATTTTAGAAGCTGAAGGGGAAACAAAATCTGACGTGGTCAGAAACGTGTGCTTATAAAAACTTGTTATTGTTGAATAGTTGGTGCATTCTTGGTGCACTCATGTGTAAAGTGCACTTTGAGATAGCTGGCTGGCATCACCTCTGGGCCTCATTAGCACACACACGCACAGCTCTCATAGATCTGGCTGCACTCCCCTCCTCCTCTCAAATATCCCTCAAACTGTTCCCATGCTCCACATGGGGAAGAGATGCAAGAGGCTACAGAGGAGCACGCCAGCATCCTGTATACAGCAGCTGTCCTCAGTTAACCTCAGCACGAGCCAAGTTGGTTAAATGCAATGACTCCTCAATCAAGGCAAGCCTTGGGGAGGTAGGCAGCCAGCCCTTGAGGGTACTGTTCATGTGCTGACAATTACAGCCAGCTCAGTAATTGAGATTAAGGTTCAGAAGAAACTCCATTTCTCTTCACATTCCACTTCTGCAGGCTGCTAGAGGAACTTGCTGAATGCCAGCATGCAGGTAGCTCCCAATCCTGTAACAATGCTTTGTCAGCATGGCAAAAGCCAGCAGTGCTTACCAGCTGCCCAGTATGAAGAGTCAGTATGGGTCCTCAGCTGTCTAATCTGCTATCTCAGCTGTGGAAAAATCTTTCAGAAAAACTGTTTAATTTTCACAAGCTGCTCAGACAAGGCCTAACACTAGTAAAACCTCTTTCCCTGGATTAGTGCTACCCTTAGATTTAGAGACTTCTAAATCGTAGCAGTTATTTGGAATGCTATTTGAAATAGTTGAAATAACAAGGTTTTGGCAGTCAGGGCTGGGGGGTGAAGAGCTTAGGCGCAGTGCACAAGGTCTCCTTCTTGGCCTTCTGTTTAGAGCTAAATCTTTCATTATCATTAAAACAAAAAGTTTCATTTCTTCAGCTTAAATTCAAATTTTATTATTTGCTTTGATTTAGAAGATGCTGAAGTCATTTCTGTGAATCAATAAAGATGCTATTGAAATGAGGCATCTGGATCAACTGCAAGTGGTTCTTTTTAACATCTGATGACCTGAAAATCCATTTTTTCACTTAGCTTCAGTTATCAATAATAATTAGGAAAGAGAAATTTCTTCCTCCTCTATGTTTCCTGTAGATTTTTGGCAGTGTAACTTACTGGCAGTGCAGTATAGGGTTAGGATATGATTGGCAATGCAGTGTAGGAATACAATAGGTATTCCTGCAGCTGGCCAGCGCTTCACAAATTGCCATGAAGCCCCTCTGATGACTGCATTACACATGAAATGGAGTGAGAGCACAGTAGTTCTACAGTCTTGTGTTTGCATGACTGTTCCCAAGCATTCCTCAACAATGCCACACTGTTTACAGCATATAAATAAAATAATAAAAATATTCCAAATAACTTGGTGAAAGAAAAATAGTTATCTCCTGTGCAATTGCTGAGTCTCCAAACAGGAGCACGGTGCATGGATGTCGGCCAGCAGGTGTTTCATTGCAAACATGCCCGAGGATTAGAGGAGGTGACACTGACTCTTGACATGAAATGAGTCATTTCCAGTCCCAGCCTTGCAATGTGTACATCAAACAGAGAGGATAATGCTTACCAGTGCAGAATGTTTTTTTCTAAGCAGCTTAAAGGTACACATCCAAAATGTTAATCTCTAAATATTTATCCTGTGAATATTTTTATTTATCAGTAACATCTGTTCATGAGGCAACTACTCATGTGGGGACACCTTTTCAAATAAGAAACCACTTGGAAGATCCCTTTTAGAATCACTGGTAAATTAGATATATTAAAAGTTATTTTCTCCTTAAATATGAGCAATGCCTCACAAACGTAACTTCACAAGTGCAAAAATATCAAAGGATTCATTCACCTGTATCTCTGACCTGCTGACTAACCTATTTGATCCACATTACTGCACAGGCTACAGTGGATAAAGGGGCTCATAAAACATTTTTTGTTATCCACTGCAAAGCTGTGTCAGTAGCCAAGGATGAAATCAATCAGTATTTCTTGCAAGCAGAAAAATGACACTCTTAGAAAAAAACAGTTCTTTGTATGAAACCAGGAAGCAGTAACCTGCAATCCTGAATGCCTTTGTGTTTTAAGGTTCTTCTGCTGACACCACTCACACTGTAATAACGCTAGCAATGTTGCATAACAAAACCAAGTCTACATTTGTCATCCAGTATTGATTTTCTGACTGCCACTCCCTTAATTTAATACAGTCTTTGGCAACAGGGTATGTGTCTTATCAGTAGCCAATGCCTCATTGCTCATTGCCCTCACAGCGATGCTTGTGCTTGGAGGAGACGTGGCAAGCTGTAAGAGGAGCAGAAAGCAGGCATGAGCACAAAATGCACTGTGCCAGCTCTTGATGCGTTCAAGAACATGCTGATCTGAGACACACTTCCTCTAGTTCATGTCCCAGTAAGCACTATTGTCAGCTCAATCTATACTGCACAGGTTGATTCCCAGCCATCACTGTTGCTGCTATAGTCCACACAGGTTTTTTGTTGTATTTTTAAAGTAAGCACACAGACTGGTGGATATCATTACATTCCTGGATAAAAGATGTATTTCAAGCATCACAACTGCAACAGCAATTTGAAATATGCTGGAATAATATCCAGGAATAGGGCCACATTCACTCCTTCCTGGCAATTCTACTCGCTACCTACATTTTCCCAGAAGCTTAATAGGCGCCTTGCACTTCTAAATGGGTCATGAACGAGGACCACTGCAAGCTCCTGCTCATTTTCACTAAAAGACAAAATGTCAAAAAAAGCCACCAAGACAGGCTGTATGAAGTGCAAATTCGCCCACATTCAATCAGAGCTTTAGTTTGAAAGTCACATCATAACAAGAGCAGGGCATCGTATTTAGCAAGCACTAACACTGCCATAATGCGATTCTGAGTGACAAGAACAAGGCTGCTTCCATAGTCAGGTTAAATGCAATAAATTGTGCTCATCTCTGAAGGCAGGGCTGAAAGGTTACTTTGAGAGGGTGGAAGCATTCATTCTTTGAATATTTCATTGTTGTTTTCAGTTGTTATTTTCATGTCAGAGTTCACCTTCCTTTGTTTTAAAAGGTCAGGCAAAACTTTACAGTTCAAACACTGATTTTTTTTCTTTGCTTTTTGTTTTCCCATAATTTTGGTTCACGACACATAAGAACTAGTCTTTTTGTAAGGGTCATCTTATAAAACCAAGATTTCTGTTCTTTAGGTTTTACACGTAATACAGAATATTTTATACCCTATGGTTAACACCCTATGGTCTGACCCTAAATAAAAACAGTAAATCCATAATACCACCTTCTTCAAATGCATCTCCTCCTGCACTCTCCTTCAACCAAGCAACACACAAAATAAAAAAGGAATTTCAAAGTCCAGAGACCAGAATTTCTCCTCTGGTCCCTTCCTGACCAGGCTCTTTGAGTTTCCAGCATTTTTCTTTCTGGCTGCTGTTGGTTTTGGCAAAAGCAGTAATACCACTAAGAACTTAGACCCTCTGGTCTATTTCAAAACCGATTTAGCTAACTTAAACCAGCAAAAAAAAACACTTAGCTCTTTGTCAGCTGGAATTTCCACTAATGCCTAAGGGATAGAGGAAATCAGAGAGCACACTACAACCCAGCAGGAAGTACTTCTGACCATGATTAATCCATCTTTTAACAGTCCAACAGAATTTCTGCAGACCTTTGGAAGAGCTCCATTATTACACTCCAGGCCATATTTTGCTTTGAAGACCTTATTACATAACAGAAGGTTTAATGAATTCAGAGGAAAATAAGAAAAGATGTATTACCCTAAAGATTCGGAGAACGGGGAGAAAAAAGTTAAGAAAGGCACATGGCCTTCCTTTCAATCCATGTGATTATGTTGTGATAATGCCCTCTACAGACCTGTCCATCACTTGTGGGCTCAGGTCAGAGAAGCTCTCTGACCCGACCAGCTGGGTGACACAGGCCAAACAATGATGAATGCAGCTTCAGTTGATCTTGCCAGAAGGATCTCAGAGTTGCCTGTTGAGCAGCTATGAGACAACCACACTTTCCTTTTGTCCATCTTCTCTTTTTTTTTTTCTTCTTTTTCTTTTCTTTTTTTTTTTTTTTTTTTTTTTTTGGATGGGGAGTTTGTGGGAATACATGCAGAGATTAGGAAGGCATAGACCCATGTGCGCAGAGGTGCCTTTCTCACTTGAGCCTCTTGGGCCTCCTTACCTGTCTCCCTGATTATCACCTTTTAGAATGGATATTCATTCCCACCTTGAATTACTTTTAACATCTACTCCGGTACAATAAACTTGCCTTGCAAATTTCTAGGCACTGCTGCTGAGGATGCTCAATGATAGTTCACGTTTGTAGGGAGCCTTGCTGCACTCAGATCCAACTGCCATTGGGCTCACTTGTGTGCTTCAGACCATGTGTGAATGCCTCAGCCACAAACATAAGGGAATGTAAGGGTTTTATTAGACAGGGCAAGCTAGTGCTACCATTTTCAACTTACCCTAACTAAAAGCAGACACTCACTCTCGAGTACTGAAGACCCAGCAACTATCTAAAGACATTTGGCTGAACATTCAGCCTGGTCTATGAAAAGTCACAAAAAGCACAAGGGTAGACTACAATCCCCTGGGAATTACAAAGATGACTTAAAATTGAGATGACTGTTGCATGGGATAGCCCACTCAACTAGCTCCACTCACATTCTCTCACCATTAAATTGTTTGAAGCATTAAACAAGCATTAAGCAAGCAAGGAATTTTTTATTTAGTCCTTTCCTCTAACTCTCACATCTCAATTTTTTGCACTAGCTTGCCCTCTCACTAATAAATTCTGATTGAAGAGAAGAATGTAACTGTTCTGCAGAGATACTCTCCAAATCCAGTTATGCATTACCTTTCAGTTTTATAGAATCATAGAATCATTAAAGTCAGAAAAGATCTGTAAGATCACCTAAATCCAACCACCCACCTACCACAATATTGCCCACTAAAACACATCAAAACAACAAGAGAGCTATTTTACGATGTATATTCTGACCAAGCTCCAAAGCTGCATTGTTTTGCACCCTGGCACTGAGTGATTACAAACTATCAGCAAACAGGCACACACACACAGATTTATGCACAGAAATAAACACAGGCATTTCACTGAGCGCTGCCATCTGCAACCAAAACTTCTCACAACAGCCATTCACCACCTTACCTGCTCTAGAGGAAGGAAAAACAAGAGGATGGCACTGCAGTCAGTATGCAAGTTATTCTAACTAGAATTTGGTTCGTGGGATTACAACTTTGTTCTAGTAAAACCTGACACTGACATTCTGCTATACTTCATTGCCAAAAGCCAGAGTGTCTCACAGAGCAGTGTTATCACACCCTCTCTGTCCCAGACTCTGATGGGTCAGTGGGGGGAACAGGAATACGCGCTGAACCACTTTGTGTCATTTCTTGTTTCTTTTCAAAGTCTCCCATCCAAGGACTGACACAGTCCAGCCCGTTAGGCTAATGAGAGCTGACAAGATCACAGCTCAAGAACAATAAAAGATATAGAACAATAGATGCTCACCCTGGTTCTCTTCAGCTCCAGCCAGTAGAGGAACCTTTTGTTTAAGCAGCCGATGAGATGCACAAGAAGATGGAGTGATGCAGAGCTACTCAAGCGCACTTACTTTTGTTTCTGCTTACTCCTTTCTCCTGACTCCCAACTCCATTGTTGTGCTCATGGCTCACTCTATCAATCTCTATTAAACATCAATATAAGCTACAAAAAGATAATGTAATTGGTGAGCAGGGAAACCTAAGCACAGTTCATTATTAGCATTTGATGATGGATTAAATAAAAAGTAGTATTCAGGAAAACCCATGTTAAAATTCTCATTTTTTTTTCTGTATACTGTTAGTCTTTTCTTCTTAGGAAGCACACACAACTTTCTCAGCTCATACAGGAGCACAGTCTCCACACATTCTTGCTGCTTTTCAAAACTAGCCACTGGGACACAGAGACTGAAGCATTTCCAGGCTTTTTGTTTATAGCGTGCTACCCCAAAGGACTAGGCTGCATCTAACCCTTTATCTTTATGTAGGTCAGGAAAGGAAGTCAGATTGCAGGTGATTCCAGCGTTGATGATAACTCTGTAGAAAAAACAAAGCCATGATATGGTTTTATGTGGGGGAAGGGCAATTTTTAGGGCTGCTCCATACTGAATAAATGGGGACATAGGTGTTATTTTGATAGACTACATTAGAGAATTAGTCAGACTTGGGAAGAAGTGCAATAACTCCTTTTCCTAAAACAGAAGGAAACGTCAATAAATTGCAAGTATGAAGTTGCCAGACAAGCAGCACTGTCTGGGAGGTGTACTACTCTTAGTGTCCCTTGCACAACTGCACACAGTGTGCCCCGGGTCCCTTGGCCAAACTCAATTGCCACTGACAGATAGGCCAAATTCAATTGCAGCAGAAAAAAGAAAAAAAAAAAAGGCTGCTCTGTACTTCTGGAGAGGACTAGGCAAGGATACACTGTGTCTGTGGCTGACTTTCTGGGCTGACAAAAAGGGTGAGTTACCCCTGATGAAGCCGTGATGGAAACTTAATCCCCTGCAACAATAGCCCAGTACTAGAAGCATCCCCAGGTCCAGGCATAAGGGAAAGAGGGAACTCTTTCCAAGGGCATTACCTTCTACATCAGTCTTTTCCCTCTCACCCACCTCCTTCCCAGCTTAGCTAATTTCGCATTAGTTTGCATGGGCTGTTTGCAGAGGCATAACAACAGAAGTCTACTTGGAAAGCCCACAGAAACCTCTTAGCTTGACATCAGAAATGTGCAGAGTCCCAGAAGAACAAAAATGTTTGAACTTGCGTCCCCAAAAGTGCTGTATTCATTGACTTGCAAGCAGGGGGAACTGTAGTAGTAATTTAACCTAGGGAAGAGTGCCAACAACTTATTTAATTGCAAAGTTTGTGCCAACAACACCACAATACAACTATTAATACAAGTCTATTGTACAAGACTAATTCTTCTAACCTTTTGCTGTTGCCTTATAGTCAGGTCAGTGGCTGCATCCCTTCTGTGCTGACACTATTCAGTCAATGTTGGCAACTGCTTTTAGGCTAACACGAAGTGAAGCAGGGCAGGAGGGAGAATGAGGGAGCATTGATAAAATGAAGATCTCTCCCCACGACCCCATCCTCTGTGTCCAAATATTTCCCACTTCTTTCTCTGTTACAACTCTCTCTCTTGAAACTTGAAATGCGTTCTGCCATATATCTGCTCCTGGAAAACAGCCAGACCTTTTGGTCTGAACTCCATCCACTCATTCCCCAGTTTCTATGAGACTGAATCTGAGAAATGTGGCTCTCTCAGTCCACTGACAAGTTAGGTCATCGAACAACAAATGAAAAGCTGGGGCCTGGCATAAGGGAAAAATCCACTTTTCTAAATTCAAATAATGCTTACTTTAAAAACAACAAACAAACAAACAAACACATAGTAAGAATGTTTCCAGCACCAGCACAATTTATCAAGGACGTGAATATTCCGACAATTATGTGCCATTGAAAACATCTCTAAATTGAACATAAAATGACACAGACTCCAAGCAAAATAATTATTAAAGTTGCAAACTCACTGATGCTTTTGCAGACTCACTAACCCCTGCTTCACTTTCACTCATTGCTGTATTTATATTCTTTTATACTGCATCTAGGCTAGCACAACTATAAATTTGGAACCCCCTGCAATAGATATTTTTTTTAATACGCTCATAAACAGCACAAAGTGACTCTAGTTTTCAGCTGTCATCTGCTGACATTGTCATGGTAGAAAAGCTGATTATAACCTGAGTAGAAAATCAAGAAAAAAACTTCTCTATGACTACAGTTGATGTTCCTTATCATGAAGTCAGTATTACTCTACAGGCGTTAGAAAATTTTCTGCAACACGCAGTGGACTGGATGCTCTTCCAGTTCTTCCAAAAAAAACATTTCTTACCACAACATCATCTTACATCTTCTTCATCTACATCATCTTCAGGGATCCTGGAGACCTTTCTGGCCTCTTTCTGCTCCACGAAACTGTTTCCATTTTGCACTTTGAAATGAATCCATTTACCATTTCTTAAATATTTCAGTTTTATTTTTATCTAGGAATTAATATTTTGCATTTATCTATGCCTCTAAAAGCAAAACAAGTCACAAAAACTCTTATAAATAATTGCAAATGTGAAGATTTGACATATTTTCAAAAAGTTGCCTTCACCAGAAAGGCAAAAACCCTGTAACTACTAATAAAATACGACCCCACCAACAATACAAAAAATGTCTGAAAACTTCAATATCCTAAATTGCACATTTACAATTCATGTCACATTCAGAAAATAAGGCAGTGTTGATAATGGCTATCAAATAGCAGCACCTCTTTTATCTCTGTTGCCTGGTATTTAAAACATTTTAACTGCTGAGATGGACAGGACAAAACTGCTTACTGCATCATTGTAGAATGTGTGACTGAAACCCTGTAGAACATGGAGCTATGACATTTGTCAGCTAAACTCCTCATTCAGCCATACATTGGAAAATCCCCATTCTTGAGTGAGAATAGAGAGTGGCTTTCAGGCTGGCAGATTATCTGGAGGGGTCTGTGGGAACTGCAAAACATTGCACCTGCCTGAAAAATGGCACCAACTCAGCACAAGATGTTTCCAAAGGAGAAAGTTAGTATATGGGAGGAATGCACATAAATCCTGTTATTTCTTAATGGGATTTGGGAGCTTATTTCTCACCCTGTGCTTTGAAATGTATCCCACTGCCTATTCTATTAATGAATTTAAGCACAGTGATTTTCTTATCAGCAGGAATCATTCATCACTGAGGTTTGAGGGGTTTTTTGATGGGATTTTTTAATGCAAGTGTGAAAAATCAGTATTATGCTCGAATACCAGCTAGGATGTTAACAAGCTGTGTCCTGGATAAGCTGGCCTTGTCTGTTCCTGTTGTCCTTCTCCTGATTTCAATTGACCAAGAACACTAGCACCATTTATTTATTTATTTTAAGTTCATGGCAAAGTAGCAAGACTTGTGGAAACAGATTTTGGCAGCGCCCAAATGTGGAACTCTATTTCCAGCTCAGCCACACGAATGAGCCCTACGCCAGCCTTTCATTACATGAAACAAATGTACAGTAAGAAGGTGTTTTTCTCACTGTAACTCTGGGAGCGTGATACACAGTCACAGACCGTATTGAACAACTTCTGTGTCTCTTTAAGGAGCTGGGGTTCTGGCAAATCCATCTGAACTACACAGTCCAGATCTCCTTAAAAACAAGGATCTGGTTAAATGAATTAAGGGTTTTCAGTGGACCAACAAAGGATACAGGAACCGTTTGGATGAGACAGATATGGCAGCTGGTAGCCTGTGTGTAAAGCAGATATTCCCTGTTCTACACATAATGGCAGGTGTGGGTCAGACAAGAAAAGAAAGCTTCCCCTAGGCAGCACCAGAAATACAGCCCAAAGCCTCTAGAGTGCTGGAAGAACACCAGTCAGTTCTTGTTCATGCTCAAATCCAAAGTCTTCAGTCTCAAGTGAGGAAGAGAGATTTACCTCCTGGGTTGATGTATATCAACACTTCTTAGGGTTTTCTGACACTGGTCTTGGATATTTTTCACTGACATCAGCTGGAAATCCCCTCAAGGCTTTGTATCCACGCAATTAAGTGGCAAAGATTTTGTGGTTCAGTGATGTATTTTCAAAGGCCTCAGTACATTTTTTCTCTGACCCCCAATGCTTGTTTGCAAGCAAGTTACAATTCATCTCATTTTCTCTTTCAAAGATCTTTCCCTAAGTCTGAGCACTTTCTGCACAGTAGATCCATGCTGGATTTATGCTTCACAGTTTTGAGCTCTACAGAAAGATCCTGAAAAGCAAACACCGATGAAATTTGAGATGAGATTAGCTCAGCTATTATTGGTGATGGTTTTTCCTCCTATGTCTTGAGCTTCCAAGAAGAGAAAGGCTGAGTTTAGTGGAGTCTTCCACAAGCAAGCAGTTCTTCTGCACAATCTGCAGAAGTGATTTAAAGAGCGCATTCTCTGCTTCTCATTCTAGGATCAGTGTAAACCTTTACTATGATTACACCTGCTACAGCCAAGTGAACAGGGACACATGGCATTTTTTCTAATTAATCTCTTTCACATAAGCTAAAGCCACTGCAGGATTTATGAAGGCTCTGTTTACTGACCCAAAGGATTACATGTTGTTTTTAATCACACATGATTCCTCTCTGACCAGGAACCTGAGAATAAAATATTTTGTCTATTAAATCTTTCTGTTACTTTGAAGGATGCCATCGTGCCAGGGGAGGTTCAGGTTGGATATCAGGAACAAATTCTTCTCAGAGAGTGGCAGTGAACTGGAACAGGATGCTCAGGGAGGTGGTGGAATCACCATCACGGAATCATAGAATTGCTGAGGTTAGAAGGAACCTCGAGAAATCATCAAATCCAACCCTTTCAGCTAAAGCAGATACCCTACAGTAAGTCACACAGATAGGCATCCAGGCAGGTCTTGAATATCTCTGTAGAAGGAGACTTCACAACCTCTATGGGCAGCTGTTCCAGTGCTCCGTCACCCGTACCATAAAGAAGTTAATCCACATGTTTATATGGAATAACTCCTTCTCCTATTGCTACACACCACTGAGAGACCAGGTATGTGGTCTCTCAAAGGCCTGTCCAAGATCATAATACCCAAAACCTTGATCCTGACACGCTATGCCCTCAGCTGGTAATTTACCTGACCTATTCTCCTTCTTTCTGGGTCCCAGCCAACCACGTGGCACTGAGGGATATAGTCAGTGGGCATGGTGGCGATGGGACAACAGCAGGACAAGATGATCTCAGTGGTCTTTTCCAATCTTAATGATTCTGTGATTCTATGATTACACTACACATGGTTTTCTGCAATTCATATTGTTGCAGTGCAATGATGCAAACCTGATCTTTCAGGCAATGTATCTCCATGGATTCAGATTGAAATTTTGCTGTTTGGGTTGATCCCTGGTAAGGAACTAACTATAAAGCATGTCAGGCCAGTCATGACAGGCCATGTCACGACATCCATCAGTCTTCTTCTTCTTAGCACGGAGGTATGACTCTTTTCAAGGGCAATTTTCTTCCACATGCATGTTCACAAAAGCCATGTCACTGACTTGTCTGTGAATCTCAGAATTCAACTTTGCTGATCTTTGTTAATAAGGACAAGCAAGGTATTCCCAAAAGATGGGGTCATCATGGTGAATAAGAGACCAGCTGACACTACTCCTGTCTTCAATCTAAAAAGCTCCTACTGCCTTTACTGGGGCAGCACCAGCACTAAGCAAGGTACCACTTACATCAGTCAGCCAGTTTGTCTGTAGTTGCTAATTCAGTGCTGTGGAAGTGAACAGAAGTCTTTTTGTGCTAGAGAACGATTGGCAGCCTAATGGAGGGAGCTAACAATAGAAGCCTTTTCATCAAGCAGTTCCCTAGCTTTAAGAAGAGGTAGGCAATCCTGTCCCATGTGCTGGCATCAACAGCCTTTTGTGAGGCCCTAGTCTCAGCTCTGAAAAACAAGAAAGAGTAGTGAAAAACTGCCCTTCTACTTTCTCGAACAATTACAGCATCAGTCCCCTTCTGCTCTGAAAGTGGAGGTCCACTGCCACCACATCTCTGTGTCACCTGGGATCAGGCACCTGCCTCATCTATTACCAGTCTAACAACAAATATCAGACATGCTGGTGGATGATGTTGCACAGTGAACCCCTCTGCTCATCAGCAGGCAAGATCACCTTTCTCCAATGCAAAATATAAAGGCTGATCTTGGGGGAGGGTGGGGAGAGGGGAAATCAGAAAGAAATTGCTTGTGTTGTCCAAACTGATTTAGTCCTTAAGCTTTTTACTACAACTCTGTTAGGACATCAGTCAGTGCAGGCCCAGGTGCTTTTTGCTCAGAGGGTCACCCTTCTGCCCGCTCCTAGACTGAGACCAAGCACGAGCAACTATTTAATGATTTAGCCCTAGATAAATGACAGCCCACTTATTGCTTTCCCTTGGGAAAATGAGAAGGAACAAGCACATCACTCTGCCATGCTTTATCAACTGATGTAGTTAAATACCAAAAGATCAGCACACAGGTGATTCTTACATACCAATCTTGTTCTGTTCTTATACGCAAAAAACTTGACTAAGGACTTGACATATTATACATGACATCCATACCTGTGGCTCTAAATGCACAAACAGAGCTGAAAGCATGAGTGTAACAAGGTGTTCATGGCTTTGAAAGGAATCCATTCATCAACACACTTATAGTATATAGAAAGACAAAAAGCAATAAAGAGCATTTTTCAACATTAACAGCACAGAGGGCCTAAGCTATTCTGGGGGATTAATAAGAAAAATGAAGTCTGTGTCTATCCAAACAAGAATGAGTATGGAAACTTTCAAACAAACAAACAAGCAAATAAAACCACAGAGGAACTCATAGCACCTCTGGCTCCAACTCACATCCTTGTGCCTATCTCAAATCTGCCAATTTCAAATAAGTCCCATTAATGAGAGCATCAACTATCCATCTCCTTGGTGCTTGCAGCCCTACAGAAAGGCTAACAACTTCTAAACTGGCAATTCTTACACAGAGGGATGAGGAACGGGTGAAAAAAGAACTGCCTGTCAGTTTGTGAGACTATTTCATTTTGCCTGTAGGGGCTCTGGGCATTTGCATGGGGCTCACAGGACTACCGTAATGGGAAAGTGCTACAGAGTTTGGAGTCAGACCAGAAGCAGAGACAGGGATAAGTGTCCATCCCTGGGCCAGATAAAATCCAGAATGGTCTTTTGGATTTTGTCTTGTCAAGATTGGTGGGATGATTCTCGTTAGTTGTCGCTAAATGCTGTACGAGTTCACTGAAGAAAGCAATGTGAACAAGGCATCACAATCAAAACTACTACAGGATATGCACTCAGGTGGCAGCATGGTGGAGGACAGCCTGATCCAGCTGCAACAAGCACTGATTGCTGGAGGGCAGTAACTGGCAGAAGACCAGAGCGCACCATAAGTTGTGCCAGGCTTTCAACAAGGTCTGATAACAAGGAATTAAGGACTCTTTCTCAAGCCCTGTTCCAAGTTATTCCTATCATTATTAAACTTTTTATTTCTTCCTATATCCCTACTGAGAGATAAACCTGAGTTTGTGTCATACTTCCAGCCTGAGTCCCTGTAAATGACCTATCCTTTTGAGTTCAGGGAACTGATGAACTACAGCACAGTGAAAAGCATTCCCAGATAGCTGCTATTTGTGAGAGAATGCCTTAGGTACTTCATAGGAAGAGAAATAACTCTTTTGTTCAATCATCAATATGGAGCTCAAAGTGAAAGTGCATTTCGGAGTCCTCTAACAACCAAAGCTATTCCAAAGGCTTGTGCATAATAGTAAGAAAGTGACTGCAGAAATAGATTGTTTGGCTCCAGAATGGTTAATACTGAATAATGTTTCTTACCTGAAAAACCCTCAGAGCAAACAGAGAAGGAATAAACATTTTGTTTCCAGTTCGCCTTTGCTGCCTGGAACAATCAGTGCTTTCGTATTTGTAACATTGCTTTCACAGCTAAAAATGAACCAAAACAGTAATATACAAATGGAAATCTGGGTATGCATATGGTTTAAATCCCACAAAACTTATTTCTAAGGATCCATCCTCGGAAATGTGTGCTTAGATGGCACATCAGGAACACTACACATAATCCTAAATTCCTGTGGTCTAACCAGCAGCTCCAGAAGACAAAAGAAACTTCCTTAGGCTCCCAAGAAACTAAGTGCTGTTCTAGGCCAGTCAACACCCTGAATTTCCATTTTGCTGACACAGCATTAGCATTTCCAAATTTCTTTTTCTGAAGATGAGTATGCTCTTTTAAATGTCCTATACAGCTAGAACCATAAAATAATACCTTTAAGCAGCTTTCATGTGAAGAACTGTATATGGTTAGTTGAGAAACAAGATAGAAAAAAGTAGACTAGTGGGGATGCCAAGGTGTTTTCCTAAATGGAGAGAAGAAATGTGGGTCAGATGTAAAAAGAAAAAAATTGTTTACGGTCCATCCTCCACCTAAAACAAAACAGACTGTGAAAAGACCTGTGCTGAAGACTTTGAATTGGCCATCGTCAAACTGCTTCAATATAATCTTATGCTTCCATAGGCAAAAAAGAATTAGTATATAAAAGTCATCTGTTTTAACTACCTAAATTTATGTTAGCTGCACAACCATCAACTGACTAGTTGATTTAGACTTGGTTCCATGATGCACTGAGCACCGTGCCTGATTCAGCAAAGCATTTCCTAGCGTGTTTGACTCTGTGTGCTGTCTGTGCACTCAACCACATACACTCAGGCCGTCTTCTTGCACAGGAGCACTTCAGTCCATCTATACAGCAAGACATCTTTTGCTGAGAAGTTGTAACAACCTTGCAATTGATGCAAGGAACTGCCAAAATGATGGTAGACAGATCTCAAAAACACCACCTTCAACCAGCTCAAAATATAGGTCAGAGTTTTGCTATATTTGTGGGTCCCAAAGAACACCAGTTCCTGATGACTACAAATAATCATCATGTTTGAACAGACTTGCTGTCTTGTCCCGTAGTCTGTAATGCTGATGTTGCACTGATTTAAGTCGAGCTACAAGCTTTCATAGGTACCAATTCCAGTATTTACTGAAATCTACTTTTTTATTTACACTGAAGCCATTTAACACGACTCGGTCAATGCAAACAGACCTTGACACGGATGTAAATATGATTTGCCAGAACAGACTGGGAAGTTGAAAGAAAAAAATTCCTACCTTAATTCTGAATGATCAGGAATGAAAATCTAATATCCATACTTTTTATATTTACAGATAACATTGCTTAGAAACGTTGTACCTGCATAAGCAGTGCTAGTGCTCTTGTGTAAGCACAGGAGGGTTTGGCCTGTAACACGGTTCAACTGATTATTTCCCACAGTTCCTCGCTACTCCACAGTACAATTAGGATAATACTGAACCCGCTACATTACTAATACAATTCATTCTAAAGAGTGCACCGTGAATTCCCACAGAAGAATTCAAACATAAGAAGAAATGAGTTTCTCAGATGAAACTGGAAACCTGAAAGCAGCTGTAGGTGCTGCACAGATTCCAGAAAGCACAGCTTTGTCATGCAAACTGTTCTCCAGCTCAGTGTCACTAACACCTAAGCAGAGCAAAATGCTCACACTGACAGCACAAACTCAGCAGAAACTCCAAGTTTTTTTTAAAAAATGCACGTTTTTGCAGTGCTATTTCACAGTATGCAAGCATAAGTCATACAGCTCCCAGTGGCACTATACACGCTCCAGGCATGTTTGACATTAAGGGGCCTCGTTGTTGTGGAAACCAAATCCCATAGATTAATTAATGTTCAGCATCCAGAGCCATCCCTCTTCCTCTCTGCCTCCCTGCCCCCAATTAAAAAACAAACAAACAAAAAAAGCAACCAAAAAAACCCCCCAAAACAAAAACAAACAAACAAAAACAACCAGCACAGGGGGTAGAGCTTTTTATGTCACAGAAGAATGTCAAAGCAAAAAGAAATTCTCAGTTTACTCACAAATGTCGATCACAACCTATGTGTGATGTAACGAATAAATGTGAAGTTAGTCCCTCAATGTTTATAAAATGAAAAATATAAGACCATTTCAATGAGACTAATTTTGCATTCTGTAGCAGTGCCAAACTATACCCAATAAAGTAATGCAAGAAAGAGAGTTCAGTGAAATCTCTGAAATCTCTTTATAATTAAGTAACGTTTATTGAAGTCTTCCTTTTCACTTTCAAAGTGCAGATGTACAAACTGCTAGCATTTTCTTTCAGGTGAACTATTCAAGTGACTGGCATTTTCATGTTCACTGTGCAATTCATCTGCACAGTGAATTGCAGAATTTGAACAAAACTGATTTAGCATTGATTTAGTTTTCTTTCAGTTGACATTAGTTCTGATCATTTGCATCCCTTGCATGCATCCCAGTTTACATGAAGAAATGAGTTTAGGTGACAATACACACGCACGTAGTGGCTCACTACATAAACGCCACTATAAAAAAGCAGATTGTGCTGGACAGAGAGGTGACATAAAGGAGAAAAATGACTAGAGCCATTACAGGTAACATTTTGGAATTACCTAAATCACATTTTCAAAACAGTTTTAGGGCCACAGGTAAAAAGTACTTAAAATATTCACAGATTCAATTGATGCTTTTGAAAATCCACTGTCGTAAGGATCTGCTTCTGCAGGCATCCAGGTTCTTATAAAAGCCTGGTTATGGTGACTTTGAGGAACTCTTTCTCTCATTTGTTTCTCAAAATATTTTTGTCAGCTAGAACACAAATCTAGAAGGTGTACAATACTGAGAAGATCTTTAACAAGCAGAGAGTACATAGTGTGAGTGAACTGCTAACATAACATATATGTAAACCAAATAGGTATAAGCATTTATTATTCCTTTTTTTTTTCCCCACATAAATTTCTAATTAGCAGGTGCTGCATCACGTGATATAAAGCACTTTTTCACACTTCACAAGAGATTGTTATGGATTACTGAACATGCCCAGATACGCTGTTTTCATGATACAAGACAACTGAGTCATCTCACAAAAAAAGAGAGCTCTTTCTCCAATTCATAAAGAGACTTCAATGAAATAATTTCTAAAAGTAAAAATATTTCCTGTGGGACAAAAAACGTACTTTGATAGTTAAACAGTGGTGAGAGCTCTCACATGTTGCTCAGCTACTGAGCAAACCTGGTGACTTCAATAAGGTCTCTACAGCTTTCAAAATCAAGCCAAAAATACAATGCCAAATGTAGCATTCCAGTGTTAGTTTACAACTCTTGCCCTTTAAATCTGGCACAACTCCGAATTTGTTTGCACTGCATTTAAAATAGAAAAAATACCTTTGAGATGATTAATGGCTCCCCGTTCTCCAGTCCGCCCTTCAGTGTGAATCCCCATGGAGCGCCTCCTTGCAGCAGCGCCTCCAGGTAGATGTATCTTCCTCTATGGGTTATGCTGCTCTCTGAAGATGATAGGCTGGTGTTAATATTGTCCAACATCCTCAGCTATTCTATCACATACTCAGACAAAAAACCGACTCTGGCAATCACAGAGTAATAAAGCAGCAAATTAAACTCCCCGGAAGGCCACGAGCCATCCCCAAACACGTGAAACAAGAAACGTCTGTGATGGAAAATCTTTCTTCAGAGCTGGAGTCCAAGGTGATGGGTTAAAAAATGTTTCCCACCAGCACTTCTGAATGCAATTTCTCCTTTGGAACTGCCACTATTTACTGCTGTTGCAGCACTGTGCTTTGCCCATTTCCAGGTATTCTGAACATGACGGCTTGGTAAAGATTTCTCTTCCTGTCCTCGGTCTATCAATTTAAGTTTTTCAGTATGTGGGCAACAAAAGAAAAATCAAGCTTACACATTTAAAAGCCATTGGCCAGCAAATTGCCAAAATCCAAACGAATGCTTCATTTGTGATTGATTATCAGTCTTTTCTTCCTTTCTGCGTGCCATTTACCATTACAATGGCCTTTTTGCCTCAGCCCACTGCACTAAAAGAATGAAAGCGTCTTCTTCCTCTCACGCTCTGTTACATTGTCCGCTTACTACACAATTCTTTGACTTGTCAAAAAAAAAAAAAAAAAAAAAAAAAAAAAAAAAGCTTGGGAAACATAAGAGAAAAAGTCCATTCCAAAAACTATTTTGAGAGATTTCAAATGTGAAATAACCCCACATTTATTGGAATAAGACGATGCAAAAAAGTCTATCAGCGAAACAGGAGAAGTAGGTGAAATTAATCCTTTGGGAAATATGTTAAGACGATAGCTGAGCTCTTTTCATTCTCTGTGCTCTCTCCGATGATCTGACAAAGCTACTGCAGCAACTGCTGCTATGAGAGAGGGCGAGGAAGTGAGCGAGAGAGAGAGAGATGGATTAAGACAAGAAAAGCAGTGCTGCCCAATCGTGCACATCAAGCAGGCAACACTAAAATGCAGTGTGCAAAAGCTGAGGCTCACCCTTTTATTATGCCTCCAAAACCCACATCCTTCTGTTGTATTTGTGAAGGAATTGTAACAATGCAAACTGCCAGCTGCTGAAAACACAACAGACCTGTTCCAAATCAGCACAGCAGAGCAGTACTAAAAATTTCACTCTCATAAGCGTTCTTCTTCCACACGGTACCCACTGACTTCACTAAACATGTCATTTCCTCCAAACACTGCACTGTCACTGAGTGAACACAAGAAATCTGTGCTTTCCCCATATGTTGAAAAAAGAATCAGCAGTGAAAACTTTGGATATTTTTATGAATGCAGGCAGTCACCGCTGACTATGCAGAGTTTAAGATTTTGAGTGCATCTAATATTTTATCTATGCATGTAGGCTCTCTGGCATTTATCTCATTGCTTTAGCAGACGTTGACTTTACTCCTAAAATACATCACTAGAGGTGTTCACAAAAACTTCCATTTTATATCTGTACTTGAACAGGATGATGAAGAGGGCAGCCCACAGACCACCCCCTTTCCTGCTTGTGTAGCTGAATAAACAGATACCAGCCTGTGCCTGTAAGGTGCCTGCACTTTTGATCTCACAGCACCTGGGATGTGCATCATTTCTCCTCCCAGCTTTGAAAGCAGTGAAGAGTTTGTGTTAATAAACCTATAATGAACTCTACTGCGCTCAGACCCTGGAAAGCTTAGAGCTGCAAATCTCAAACAAGAAATCTATTTCCATTTGTTCATGCCCTTCATGCTGCCGCATTCCCATTCCCTTTAAGATGTCACAGTTGCCCTACAGCTTTTTATTTGCCCTATTTATCCCAGCTCTCATCCCTGATAATCAAGAGGAGGAATACAGAAAAGACACCCTTCTCTTTCTTTTTTAGCCCCTGCTTATACTGAGCCCTGTACTCTCCAATTCCCTCCCATGGCCTGATTTTTCATTTGCTTCATATCATGGTCAGTCTTACAGCTTCTTTTTATCCAGAAATCATCCCTCAGTTCACTTCAAATCAGATTTCAAGTAGTCCTAGTGTTTCACTGTAAAAACCCTCATTCCAAGTCACCACAAAGAGCAATTCATTTTGGTTCCTCTGCAGGCCTTGCTAAGGCTCCAGAAGCCATCTCTTGGGGCCATACATCCTCCTATCCATAACCATCAGAACTATTTAAGACTGCAAGAACATGCCAGTGTATTAACAAGACAAAGAACTCTGAATTATATTCACTTCCAAGAAAAAATATTGGTCATTGTATCTAATGCCTGCTGGCCCCGCATATTCAGTAAGAGCTGTTTTTCTCATGGTGCTGGCAATGGCTGATGAGTAACTTACAATCACCTTTTCTGAGGTACTTTTTCTTCTACTCCAGAACTACAGTTCCTTTTGGGTGCTGAATACAACACACTAAATATAAAATCATTTTTGTCAATAACACCATCAAGTTCATCACCATTTCAAGTGCAGAGTTTTCTCCCCCTTGTGACAGATATGCTTGACTCCTGCACTTGACATATGCCTTGCTCAGTCTTATGAGCCACAGTAGGCCTTGATGTGACTGTTCCTTGAAATACACAGTGCTGAATAGTAGAATGCCTGGTGGATGCTCATGACTATGACCATAATCAAAGAGGATCAAGCACTAACGCAGATGACCCACTGAAATCTCCCATGAAAACATAAAGAATAATTGAGGAGTCAAAACCAACATGATAAGATTTTAAGTTTGACTATGAGACACTTTTTGCTATAAAGACATCAGTTGGAGAAAGCCCAATTTGAGCTATCTGTGCTGAAGCAGCAGGCTGTGCAGCAGTGATTTCCTTCTGAACTGGGATGCCTCTCAAGATTCCCCCATTGAGGTTGAGAGATCCTTACTAACTATGCTTGTTGATGAGTGAAACTTTAACCTTTAATGTATTTGATTTCTGTTAAGATTTAGCAACTTAAATATGCAGTAGCCTTACAACTGTGATTCTTGTCACCATAACAGATTAGTGATATTAGTCCACTTACTGTAATAAACCAAACGGCTGCTGTATGACTAGAACTGTGTGTTCACTATCTCCTGCAACACCCCATTGCCTTTGCATTTGTTAATGCTTTCAGTCATCTCTATCATACCAGTTCAGCTCTAAAAAATATTAACATACACGTACTTGCATACGTCAGAAACCCATGACAAGCTAAAGAAAATGGTCTGATCAACAGCCCCCAGAGCATTGGCAGATACTGTTCTGCTTCCTCAGCAGTATCTCATTCACGTGGGAGTTAAAAATCTGTCAGTTACTCATAGATCTCAATTTCCATCTTGTCGAGAAAACTGCCATTTTCAAATCTAACCTCCCCATTGATGCCCACAGAAAGTCACAGATTTTTTTAACTCCAGAGATTATAGCAAATCTAGGCCCACAAATCTAAATTGTAACCTTCTGCCAGATTCAGCACAAACAAACACAGTACACAATAACTTAAAAACACACAGCCACTATTGATAAAGAAAGCAGAATTAACAAAATACAGACGAGCACTTCTGGGCACGAGGCTAGAGCTAATTCTTCTCATTAATAGATTTCAGTGTTGAACACAAACCAATATTCATCGGTCACCTACATATAACTATTTTGAAATCTTAAACATAAGCCCTTATTCCCCCCACCTTGCTTCTGGCTAGAACCTCACATGACACAAGTACAGATGCACTTTTTTGCCAAAAGAAAGGAATTCTCTGATGAGCTCCTCTCAGAACAGAGCTGAGAGCTCTGTTGTTGGGACCCAGAAGAGACCTGGGTTCAATAAAGTACTGCCCCCCCCCCCCCCCCCCCCCCCCCCCCCCCCTCCCACACACACACACACACACACACACACACAAAGCTTGAATAAACTCCTGCTAAAGCAGGAGAAATCGTCATCATTTTCACTTTTTAGAGTTCAAGAACATACCCTATATTTATCATCAACAAAAGCATTGTCTCCTCTCTGATGGCTGCCCTGACTTTTACTGAACTCCTTCTTTTATTCCAAGTTTGTTTTGCAAATGAAGAAGTTCGCTGGAGCAATACTGCCCCCATCTGCTGTGCTCTGGGTAACACACGTTTTTAACAGAGTCGTGAGTTTAAATGGTTTCTATTGACTTCAATGCAAACATTTCACAGATTAATTAACAAGCACTTGCTTTTCAGAAAGGAGGCAAAAATTCTGATAAGTATTCAGAAAGAAGTTATTAATTCTGAGTCTCTGAGCTGGCGAGTCATCAGGTTAATTCTAGAAATCAAAGAGAAAAAGTTCAGCTTCTACATTTTGTACATATGCTACTGCATTTTTAGCTGCTAAATTAAACACGACATCTTGTTCAAATAAATATTCCTCCTATTTAGCTCAGAGGAAGGAGGAAGAAAATTCATGACTTACCTCTCAAGTCTTATTTTCTGTGATTATGTGATTTATATTAAAAAAAAAAAAATGCAGCCCTCATCTGTACCAAAGAGACTTCTGAGGAGGAATAACACACCAAAACAGCTCAGAATTGGACATCTGAAGGGCAGAAGTGTAAATGATTTGTCAGAAAATCATCCATACAAGCATGCTGACAATGAGTTCAGGATGAGCTGCTTCTTTCTTGCCATGTTCTTGTTTTGCTCCAGCATAACTCTCTTGGCCTTGGAGGAGTGATTCTGTAAAGGATAAAGGGCCCACTCTTTTATTTTTTCAAGCACAAACCATATTTATTTTTATTATTAATTCCACCCTTCTAATGCAAAGAAGTGAACAAATAGCTAGGTTTTATAAAGGTATGCAGCCAGATATGTCATCAGAAACAGGATATCTGTGAAAGTGTTATGGAAAAGAGAAAAGCTATGCATGTGCATATATATATATGCATATGTGCATTTATATATATATATATATATATATATATATATATATATATATATGCATATGCATGTATATGCCAATCGGCCCTTGAGGACAACTGGCAAAAGTCTTTTTAGCAAATTCAGGAGCACAAACTTTAACAGCAGTACATCTAGGTTCTGAACCACTAACGGAGTAATTCTGACAGCAAAGAATCAAGATTACCAATGTAAATGGAACAAAATGTGTGCCAAATTGCCAAAGCCAATTTCTGGCTCCTGGATGAAATGCATGCCAACCCCTCGCTTCGCAGTTACAAATTGTTATGAAAAATACTTCAGGTTTCTATATTTCAAATGCATGACCTCAGTACCCAGTCCTTTGGTTCATAGGTTCCAAACACCATAGAAAGAGAAAGGCTGCATTTTGCACACTCTTTTACAGAGGAGGGGCCATTTATTGAAGCCTATGTGTTCACCCCTGAAGCCAAGTCCAGGGCAGAGCACTCATGTCCTTTACTGAGGTGATCCACTGGTGACTCTGTGCCTGCTCTCCCACCTGGAGCTGAAAATACCAGTCAGATATATCACATATGTCACCTTCAAGAACAGAGAACCATTTTTATCTCTGAAGAGACTGGTGCAAAAGTCAGCGGGCTTTGATTTTATTAGTGAACTGTTTCTGGCAGGAGGCTTTTGGTGCTCTGAGCCTTCCCCCGGATGGGAGGAAGGTTCGTCACCACTTCTCTCTTCAAAGCAATTCTCTGACGGAACACAGTCAAAAATCTAAGCCCTTCCTTGCCCCCTCCTCACTTGAGAGGATTTTCACCTCCGGGCTCGAGCTCGAAGCCATTAACCTACCTGCACTTCCCACAGAGGGGAGGAACCCACCGCTTGGAGTCGCTCTCGAGCGGCCATTTTGTATCTGAAGCACGAGGCGCGGGCGCCCTCCGGCGGCGCTGAGGAGAGGCGGGCGGAAGCGGGAACGAGGAGGAGGCGGGAAAAGAGATTCTCCTCACAGTGCAGGAGGGGCGTTTCTGAAGGGCAGGTAGCTGGCGCCCGGGCCGACAAAGTTAAGAAAATAAACAACAGAACACCTGGGAGGAGACACGTGGAGGGCTTAGAGAGGCTGAGGGGGATCGGGATAGCCTCGTGCAGGTGTGTGAGAGTTTTTGAACTTTGAGGGGCTGTTGCGTATGGTTGGAGGCGTTGTTTAAATAATAAGGTGGCATTTCTGGTACTTGGGATCGGGTTCTGGATAAAGGCTTTAGTTTTTGTCCATGACGTGCCTTCAAGATGTGTTGGAGGTGTTATTTTTCTTCAAGTTGCATTATGTTAAATGTGTCTGATGGTATTGCTGCTGCAGCTCTCTCTGGCCTGCTCAGTCTGCCAGAGTACCTAGGAAAATGCCAATTAGGCCAATTAAGCCCCCAAACTCTCTAAGCAATCATTTTTTTCTCCCTCACCTTCCCTTGAGGAATAAGATGTTTAAAGAAGTGTGCATCTGCAAATGTAAAAGGGTAACAGCCACCTAATTGTTGGTTAAAAACTTAACAGACAATACTACCAAGTATTTATAAAATCTGTGTTCATCCAGTCAAAACAAAGAATAAGACTTTATAAAGGAGAGGAACCAACTGCCTCAGTCTCCCTGAATTCCTTCTAATCTAAGTTTGAGGAACAAAATTCATTTTTATGGCATAAAGTTATTTCTTAATATGCCAGAAAATAATACAGTAATAAATATAAGGACAGTTCTTTTTCTTCACAGTTTGCTGTAAGAAGGAGCAAGAATATCCAGGAATTAAGATAGCATATATATATATTTTTCTTAGTAGAGAAATTCTGTATCTGGTATCTGTTATTACATGAAACATCATGTTTACTGAAAATGAATAGAATGGCCTGGGTTGAAAAGGACCACAATGATCATCTAGTTCCAACCCCCCCTGCTATGTGCAGGGTTGCCAACCACCAGACCAAGCTGCCCAGAGCCACATCCAGCCTGGCCTTGAATGCCTCAAGGGATGGGGCATCCACAAAATGGAATGAAACAGATTCCGATGTAATAAATTGCACTAATCACTGCAGTCTGTGTGCTTTGTGTCCAAAGTGGAGTAAGTTCTTCCATATGGCAATAGGGTTTCTGCACAAGTACTGGGATATAGTAAGGCCTTATGATAATGAACCTGCGGGAGCAGAATCATTCAGTACTGGAGAAGTCATGTTTGTGAAATTCAATGATTTAACTGTTCTGGTATAGGATTGTTTGTTTGTTTCCTTTAAGACGGTGGTTGGTTTTAATGTTTTTTTATACATAGTTCTGTACCTAGTATTTCAAAGCTTCTCTCAAAGAAGGATCATTAATGAGCTTCAGAGGTAATGATAAACTGAGATGAATGGGGATGATTATTTTTTTTTTTTTTCTGAAGTCTTGATTTGCTCTGATGAATCAAATGAGTGTGATCTAGTTAATTCTGTCAGTATCTGGTGACAGACGCATAGAAGAATGGTCAGGCTAAATGTGCTAGGTTCTGTATCCCAACTCCACATTTTTACACTAACTTTGCTGTTTTGATCTTTTTTTTTTTTTCACATCAATCTAGTATATTTAATTTTCTGTTATTAAATTTATATATATATTCCAAGCAGTACACTTTTTATCAAAAAAGGAAAGCAGTTGAGAAATCTCCTTGACTGTCCAACTGAAGACAACAAAGGAAACACTCTGTAAAGTCAAAGCTCTGAGAAGCAAATAGGCTGATTTGGAGACTGCTGAGAGAGCCATGTCAAATCTTAGAGCATGTCTGAAGGACAAGGAGGGAGCCCTTGAGGTTACCAGTATTTGTGCTGTGTGCAGCTGGAGTGTGAAACAGCTACAGGTGGTTGAGAAGAAAAGGATTATTCAGGTCTTCCAAAACATAAGTCAAATTGTTGGAGTGGCTCAAATGGAGAAAATACAGCTTTCCAAAGAAATCAGTGTCTGGAAACTTAAAATAGAAGAACTTAAGGTCTGTAAATGTTACTGTATTTGTCTGTCAGACTGTTAATATTTCCTTCTTTAAAATCTGCATCTTAGTGTGCTAGCAGCATCTGGTTATAAAGTAAATTTGAGAACATACCTTGAATCCCAGCAATACCAGATTAATTTGTGGCTAGAAAAGAGTAATATTGCCATATTTCCATCAAAAATGAGTATTTTGTGGGTTTAAAGCAGTTACCAAAAGGCTTGTGAAAGCTGGGCTTAGCAAGCTTCCTTCAGTGTTAGTATGGTCCACATGAGTAGCAAAATAGGAAAAGCAAAGTGTTACTAAGAAGCAGCAGGCAGCCAGCATTCAGAATTCCAAACTGATGGCACTATTTATAACTGATAATTTCTTAAACAAAAATTACTTAATGTGGTAGCCTTGGGTCAGCAGCTTCTGAACAACTCTGCTCCACGTAGGGAATTTCACACACTTCTGTGTAGCTGAATATTAGGAGTGCACATGGAGGTAGCACTACAAAAGGATGGAAATCATTTTGATGTCATACACCTGGTAAGGTTAAACATGCTTGTAAGGCCATCAGTTCAGACTCTGAAACACCCTTTTTGCCTGGATTAGCCATTTTCATATAATTGAAATAATGTAATGTGATTTTCTACTCTGTGTTTCTTTCATGCTCCAAATTGTTTTCTGACAAATAAGATTTAAGGTAATAATGATGTTTGCACATCTTTGTGGTCAATTTATATATATATTGTTTTTTATTTTTATATGAGTACATTGCAAAGCAGGAGAAAGAATTGAGAATACATCAAATGGAGGTCACACTGAGCAAGTTAGAATTGGATGAAGTTAAGCTGATAAACATGCCCTGAGAGATTCCATGCATTTTATGATATGAAACTGGAAAAAGACCAGTTAATGAATGAGCTGAAAGCCAGTTGAAGTATGCTAGCTGTCCTTGCAGGTTGTAGCTCCAGCTTGGCTCATCTCAGATAGCTGCTAAATTGAGCTAGTGTTAAAAATAAAATGCAGCTTGCTTGATGACTCCAAATATGGCTGCTGGTACAGCAGAAGATTCCCTTCCAGTATGGGATGGTCAGATTGCTTCAGGGGAGCCGTGGTTTGGTTTTCTGGCACAGAACAATGAAGACAGAATCCTTATTGCAGCCTCTCACTACCCTTGGCAACAATACTTGACTCTAGAAACCAAAGAAGCAGATTTAGTGAAACACAGGATAGGGATGTGACCAGTTTTTTCCGTGTGTTATTTACCAGTGTTAGTGGCTCCTGTTAGCCATCTGCGATCAAACTGCAGTGGAACTTGCATGATAGTGTTATAGTGTTGTTTAAAAGCTTATATCCTAACTCTGTGCACTGTTTTCACAGCTAATGTATGGGGAAGCAGATCAGGGTTCCACTGGAACCAAGCATGTGCACACACAGTTGTCCATGCTCAGCACTTTCTGGGGTCTGAGTCAGCCAGCTCTGAGTTTCTCAGGATGAGGGAAATTTTAGAGTATGATGTTACATTTGCCTTTTTTTGGTTGAGCAACGTGTTGCTGGCCATATCTGCCTCCTATATTTTGATCTGACTGGCATGTAAATCCTAGGACCCTACAGATGAACTGCTGCTCTTCCAGGAGGAAGAATAACTTCCTACTGCTCAGTGTTTTGGCACTTTAGGGTGCAAATTCTACATGTAATCTTTCTCATTGTTAACGTGTGGCAGTTAAAGCTATCTCTTGTATCTGTGCATCCACAGCACCTTAGTAAGCATACCTTTGCCTCGGGGTCAGTTGTAAATAAGCACGGGAATGGTGCCAGGTTTTATTTTAAAACTGAAGACAGAAATCTGCTAGAGAGTTAAAAGCAATCTGACAAAGACTTTTATTTTGGCTTAGAGCTAACTTTCCTATTGAGTGCCCAACAAAAATTAGTTACTAAATCTTCCCATGCCTTTTCGGAGTACGCTATTTAAAGAAGGAAGAGTAACTATTGTAACTATTTAACATTAACTATGTAACTATTTAGAAGACAGGTTAACATTGTTACCGACCATCCATTTTACAGCCTTCAGCGTAGTTCAGTTCAGTTTCGCCTCATTAGCGCAGTTGAATTGTCAAATCCCAAAGATATTCAATAGGTCTAGAGCTGTCCCTGACAGGATTAGCTCCCTTCTGTGGTGTTACGGTGTGCATATTATGGCCAGTGGGATCACATAACCAGTTGGTTGCCGCTTTAATCTTATCATGAGAGGCGTTTAGATATCTTGCATTTCAGTATTTCCACACTGCTAATAATATACAAATAATGGATCTGTATATACACATTGTTGTTTCTATTAAAAAGAAAACACTGTTGTATACACTTCAGTCACTAACAGGCTTATGTCTGAACACATAAGAAGTACTCGGAAGTGTTATGAGAATTGAGTGCTGCATCTTGTGAGGACTACAAGAGAGGGGTTGTTGCAGAGGGCTTACTGTCTGGCACCTGCTTTTTTTTGTTTGATACGATTAACATTCTTCCATAAGAGCTGCAGGGCGCAGGATGCTCGGCAGCTTCTGCCTCAGGCAAACGGCAGCACATAGAGCCTCTTCCCTGCCTGTACTCCGCTGCCCTGCCACCTTCCCAGAACTTGGCCAGCTGTACTCCTCACGTGAGCACCTGACTCACGGTGTGAATGGGATGTTCCAAAGATTAACAATGGCATGACATTTCTGAATGGGAAAGTGCCTGGTGGCAGTGTCCAAGAGCAGTGTGTTAGCACTGAAGATTGAGTCATGTTCTGTCACTTATACATTGCGGGCTCTCAGGTCTTTTTCTTTGTTAGTTACATTTATAAAAGAGAAAAAAAAAACGTAGATTGTAATAGCAATTTATTATTTCTATTACCAATAACATTATAAACTAAAACAATTGAAGGGACTGATTTGTAAGCACTTTATTTTTTACTTTTTTCTTTTATTGCTTTTCTTGTTGTCAGTCGCTTGTGCTTGGCGGTGTTTTCACTACTTATAGTTCCCAATAAATCTGCAATCTTATCTGCAAGGTACGCAGATAATTTTTGGTTTTTTTTCTGATACATCCTTCCTAATGTGATACAAACATTTGTATCAAAAGTTAAAAGACAATTAATTCTGTGAAATTCCTTCAACATCAGGTGCTCTCATTTTGTTTGCTGAGAGTTAATCAATCAATTTATGCTTTAGATGACAGTGCAGGAAGAAGGACTGAAATGAGTGTGAGTGGGTGTGTAATACTGTGGTACAGCACTGACAGGTTGTGAGAGAATTTGATTCAGGGTCTGCTTAAATCTCCTTGGTTCCTACATAAATTAGTCATTCTTTAAAAAATGAGCTGGCCCGAATGCTTTTGAAAGACCAGACCTTAGTTGTAGTTTGGTTTCTTAGCAGGAATATGGAAAAGACAGATCTGATCTGACTCAGAATTGCAATGATCTGTTTTGAAACTGATGATCCGTTCTCAATATAAGCTTTGCTTGAATTGTTATGCTGCCACTGTAAGTAATTTGTTTTAGCAAAAATGTTTCAGCAAATGTTTTAGCAAAAGGTGCCAGTTCTGTGCACAGGTGAAACTTAAGTTAGTGGGAGCAACGCTTTGAGAGTGTAAAATGTAAAAATCTGGAAAATGCAGAGTAACTTCATAAAAAGAATGCTTTTAAGCATGCCTTTGCCTTAAGTCCTGATTAGTAAAACAAAATGATGTTGCATTTTGTCCCAGATGTACTCTGAGATGATCAAGTGGTTTGTATTTGCAGATAGCTCAGCTGTTGTAGGAAAAATTGCCTATAAGACACTCTGAGATACTGGTATTTTTGTCTTTAAAGCTGTATTTGCCCATTATACATTGAGTAACACGTGAGCTCTCAGGTTAAAAAGGAGATGGCAGAGTTGTCTTATGAAAGTAAACTGTCAGTTCTGAGTGCTGGAAAAGCTAGTGGCTGTATGGGAAAAAAATGCTCTCATAATTAAAACCTTACTATGTTTTTGTCTTTGCAACAATAGTAATCTTTTTACAATGTTTATTTAAAACACTGCTGTTAGCCATATTCTCCTTTAGTCATATCTAGAGTTTTTATGTATTGCTGTCTTTCTAGAGGAGTGTGATCAGATTTAGACAGTGTTTTGACAGTCTTAAAGTTGACATGATTTCTTCTCCCTCACTTATTAATTAAAGCTACCAAAACCAACCAGGAAGCATAAGATGCTATTTTGCAAGAAAACTGACCTTAAATTGAGCTAGAAGCTGTGGAAGCTTTCAGCTATTGTTTGCCTAGTGCCTGATACACTTTTTTGTGTTTTTATTTTCACTTAGAACTGCTTCTGTTTATGTAAACATCCTTTCTCTCACTGTGAAAGCAGGCAACTTTTTGTTAACAAACAAATGATAATGGCACACTGAGTTGAAAACCCAATGCAGCACAAATTCTAGTGTTTGTAATGCAGTACAAATAAAGCAGTAAATTTACTATTACTTCCAACTTTGACTATGGCTGTCATAGATAAGAAATCCCATGGAAGCATGACAATTGGCAGTGTCATTTGTCAGCCTGTACTAATTGCTTATTGCCTACATTCTCTGTAGTGTCAATGGGAGAAACTGTTCTTTTCTACATACAATTGCAAACTTATATGGCTCAGACCGGAAAAAATGTGTTTAGGAGAATTTTTCTCTCTTACTGCAGCGTTCTGTTTCAGAACTGACAAGAAAATTCTACACTAAATCACGCTACTTAAATTACAAGGCTTTCTGTCAAAGTGCAGCTGTCACAGTCCTGTTGGTAGTGCTAGCTGTTATGTTCTTCCTACATCTTTCTACGCAGAGATGGTCTAAATATACAATTGCAGTGCAAAACGCTTCTGAGTAAGGGTTGCTGATCCTGAAGAAAGCGTGCAGAAGCAAGCTGATATTCGTCAGTTTAATAGAGAGGAACACACGTTATTTTGTTACTTAAATGGAGGGCTTCTACCAACACAAATGGTGAATGAAGTGTTGGTGCAGAATGTTTCTAGTTGGCTTTGGAAGAGATGAGATTTTGTTGATTATCTTTGATGACAGCTGTGATTAAGCTGTCTTTATTTGTTAGTATTTATTTACTTTTTTTCTCTTGTGTTCCAAATACTTCAGTTGGGAGTTGTACTGTACTGAAGCTGTATGTTAGAATATGATGCCAAATGGCAAGTGTTTATGATGAAGAAAGATTGCACTTTGTTTCAAGCAGGCTTAGCAGGGAGTATTTGACACAGATACAGATGGAATAGCAGAGTTGCCTATGAAAACTGAGCATTTCTACTAAAGGTCAACACTAAGTCCGGTGGAATTTTACTCTCTAGAAACTTCCAAGTGCCTGCCAGTGCTGTACTTAGAATCAGTTTGTCTGTTATTTGGAAATAAATCAATGATCCATTTCTGTTCTCTCATCACTGTACTCTAAGAATTTGCAGTGCCTGAGAAAATACATAGAGCTAAACCTGGAAAAGACAAGTATGTACATTGTGGTAGTCATCTGATGTCATTAGGTGGAATATGGGTTAGAAATCACATTCCTGATAACTGGAAATTGACCTGAAGAAGCTGGATGTAAGCTCTGTTTTGTCAGTAAGGAAAACTGCAGTAGCGTTAGCTGTCAAAATTATAAGTTTATGAAGTATTTTTCCTTCTTCGTGACTGCAGATTGTTTGTACAGAATTCTGTCCTTAATTTTCCAAAGATATGCCTTATTTCAGTGATCTAAATTTACTGAAATTCTATTAAGACTTTTGTTAATGAAATTGTATCAAAATTTTACTGTGTTTTTTCCCTTGAGTATTAGGGTATGGCTGCGTACCATTCATTTTCCTCTACTTAAAAAAGCAGCTTATCTTCAAAAAGAAGTACAATGTAGCAATCCTAATAGCAAGGCTTTTGCTGTGACACTGGCAGCCACGTGTCTTTCCCCGCAGGGAGACTGTGGCTAGAAACTCTGCTATTGAAAGCAGTGTGGAACAGAATTCTTCTGGTCGGTGAGAAGTGATCTCACTTAGATGAGCTTCCTGCTTCTCAAAATACTCATTTGAAATTCAATTTCTAAAGCTTTCTTAAAACTGCATCAGTCATGAACTCATTTATTTTATTCATAATGCTAAAAGCTTGCTGGGAAGTAAAGAACAGAGCTGTAATGTTTATTTCATCCTTTTAAGTAAGAATTCTGGAGCTTGATTACATTTTTTTGCCCAAACAATTACATTTTCATTTACATATATAAAATCTAGAGATTATATGAGAGCTTTACATTCTCAGTGTGGAAACTAGTTAGCCTTACCAAAACTTAGCATAATTTTTCCAGAACGCAAGTTTTGCCATCGTCTTGCTTGCAGGGATCTTTTGTGCTCACGCACTGCATACCTTCAGTCCCAAGATATGATCTTGCCCTTCACATCCTCTATTAAAGTTTCCACTGGCAGCATATATGGTGAGTTCACCATTAGGTAACATTATTCTGTTGCAAACGAGGTCCAAGGAGGCTGATACCAGCAAGCTTAAATGGGCATCTTCTGTGATAGTCATTTGTGAGTAGTGATAATCTTGTGTAATTAGCATGCAGAATACTGCCAGTTGGAGTGGCTACGTTTTCTGTGATTCTGTTAGCATTAAATGGGGAGGTTGGTGGCCCTGCGTGTGACATGGGGGTTGGAGCTTCATGATCCTTGAGGTCCCTTCCAACCCAGGCCATTCTGTGATTCTGTGATTCTAAGTTGCCCATATCCTGTAATTAAGTATCTAAATACTGATGAGCTTTTGAGAGGAATCTGGTAATCACGGATTCTTCTAATTTTATTGAAAGCGCTGGGTAGTCAGCCACTTTTAAGAAGTGGTGATGTTAATTTAGTAACCTAAATAGAAATGTTAAGGGAATAGCTTTGAAAATCAAGATTTGAAGATATTGTCTTAACTTTCTTCACCTATGTTGCTCATAGATTTTTCATTCCATGAAGTTTCTGTGAAATTGCTTGCAGATGCTGATAAATTATTATCCTGTAGTATTTAAGCCACTGTTTTTCAGAGATAAGTTAGATCTCTTCTGTTTCTCCTGAGTTACTGCTGTGTACCTTTTAAAACTTTTAAATAATTAAGTGCATACTGTTAGCATTCCAGCAAACCTTCTACAACATCCAGGGATTTTCCTGGCTTTCAAAGTAGCTGTAAGCATTGTTTTTTCATAGAAGACTCAAGAAGTAATTATACAAAGAAAATTTGTTAGAAAGACCCAGAATTCTGTTCAAGATGTCCCGGGAAGGATGGTAGAAGTAAGAAAACAGACTGTGAGAATAAACAGAGGAGATTCACAGTAAATCTTCCCCTTGATTTTGCATTCAACCTTTCTTTATGTAAGCAGTGCTTACCAAAGACATGAAAATATGTTGCATAATCTGTTGATCGCATGTTTGTATGCATAGCTTGCCTTTTTTCCTATGACTCTGCCAGAAATGCAAAGTGTAGCAATGAGTTAATGTAAAGGAAGAAAAAGGCAGACCTGTGCGTCTTTTCTATTTCTTATACCTAAGTAATGAGATCCAAGTCAGCAGAAACATACAAGGAGAATTAAACTGTTATGAGCTACAATATTCCCATGAGCCTTGGTTGGAAGTGGACACTGAGTAGCCAACAGAAATATGCAGGCACTACTTACTGTGAGGAAAGCACACTGGCCGTTTTGCATAACAGTCAATTTAACCAAAGCAATTGCTTTGCAAAAAGGCTGTAGTCTTTTTCTAACTTGGCTACTGATGGAAGGGATCTAAGAATGCAGTAAAGGGAAACCCAACCCTCCAACTGTTATAGAGACAGTGTAAACATTTGAAACAGAGTGTATGTTCAGGTATGTTCCTGCTGCTCTTTGCTTGACCATCTCCTAAGAGGTGCCATCTTCTCAGCAGCTTCTCATTACATATCTTCCCCTACAAAGTGTCTCCAGCAGAGAGATGGAGAGAAGAATCTCCAATTCACTTGCTATTAATTACACCACCTGATGGCTTTGCCACTAGCCCCAGCACCTTTGGCTCCTGCGACTGCCTGTGAGGAAGGTGGCTCTCTAGAGACTGCGGTCGCAGCTTTTATCTCTGGAAAACACAGGCTGTCTCTGATGTGTTCAAGTAGATATTTTTCCTGTAATGAATGAATTATGAATAAAATACAGAAACTAGTTAATATGCTACACAAAGGGAAGGGAACATAAATGCTCTGCAGTGTGGAAGTTTAGAACTGGTAAATTTCCTTATTCAAGTAAATGTATAGGATTTAGGGTTGCTTAGTATCAGTATTTCAATAGTAGGCAATAGAGCTGTTCAGTACCAATATTTTTGATAGCTGATAAGGTTTCTATAACAAATCTAAAAATGTCCCAGAATTTGCTGAAAATACAGATGTAAGGCTGTGTCTTTATAGCCCTTAAGCATTACTTTTTCCTGCACTACAAAATATATAAGGATGATGAGTGTTTTCCAGGTAGACTATTAATTTCTTGTCATTGAGCCAGGCTGTCAGCTCTACTGTATTACTTCAGTTTACAGAAAGACTTCAGTGAAGGTACAGAAGGAAAAGCAAGTAGGCTACTGACTTTTCACATACTTAATTACCAAATGCCATTTGAAAAATGTTATTTCCTTCTTTCTTCAAGTCTGAAAACAATAGTTTCTCTTAGTGTGCACATAAGCACTTGCAGGTAGCAGAGTAAGAGATACAGAATCATAGAACCATAGATTGGCTTGGGTTGGAAGAGCCACTAAAGCCACTGAAGTTCCAACCCCCATCACCATGAGCCAGTTGCTGTCCACTGGATCAGGCTGCCCAAGGCCCCATCCAGCCCGGCTTGAGCATCTCCAGGGATGGGGCATCTACAGCTTCTCTGGGCAGCTGTGCCAGCACCTCACCACCCTCTGAGTAAAGTGTTTCCTGCTAACATCTAACCTGTATCTCCCCTCTTTTAGTTTAAAACCTTTCTCCCTTGTCCTATCACTACCAGATGGTATAAAAAGCCAGTCTTCCTCCTGATTATAAGCTTCCTTTGGAAAGCTGCCAATGGAAGGCTGCTATGATGTCTCCTCGAAGCCTTCTCTGGTCTGAACAAGCTTAGATCCCTCAGTCTGTCTCCACAGGAGAGATGCTGCAGCCCTCTGAGTGTCTTCATGACCTTCTTTTGGACCCATACACCTGGCTCTAAGCTAGTACTGGTGCAGCCAGAAATCTGACATAAAAAAGACTAATTTTTCCTGCTTCTCAGCTGGGTTTGTTGTTGTATTTTTAACTGAACTTTAGCATGTTTGCATTGTGCTGCTATCATATAAATGCAAGCTTTGCAGTCACTTCGTCTTTTTGTGTTTTGGGAACACTGGGATCTTCTTTCTAACTGAAGAGATACATCTAAAGCAGCTGGGCTGAACAGTCATCCTGACTAGAGTATGAGTATTTTTGCTCATTGGCCTTTCCTGCTTCTGGCTGGTTGGCTATGCAAAGATGAGGTACATAGCTGTTAGCTAGCCTGTATTATTAATGCATGTCTAACTATTAAGAAATGCCTGTTCATTCAAGGCTACAAAACCAGGTGAAAACCTTACAGATGAACAGCCAGGGTGTGAGAGTTTACCAAATATAGTCATATTATATTTGAAACATCTGTATTCCTTAGAAACTGTTTTTGTTACCTGCCAAAGCACTACCTGCATTTTTACATGATGTAATTTTAGATGTACTTACTTTACTACATCCACTTGTACATTATTCTACTCACTGGAGAGTAATTAGATTAACTACATGATGCATTGTTGCTTAGCCCCTGAACACTAATAAGCTTCAAGATCCTTAACATTCCAAACACGGCATCTGGTCGGGGTGCCATCGTGTGTTGTCATGTCCAATTATATGAAATTTTAAAGGAGGTGATGACTCTTACAGAAACTGAAAGGCAATGACAGCAATGGACTCCAAAACATTGTTTCCCACTGTGCCCTTAGAAGCATATCCTTTCCTCAACTTTGTTTTTTAAATCTGATTTGACCACAGTGACCGTGGAGAACTTTTCAGGTTCTGTTCTTGCTCCCTTTGAGCTCACTTGTAAAACCATCGTGTATCCTGGCTATGATGGCAGAACACCAGGTGAAATGCAATTTCTTTTCTCTGTGTTTTTTCTAGCTTCACATTCCAATCATTCCCACTTTTCCCTTTCAAGTCTCCTTGCGTGCATTTGGGAAATGGTTGTTTTCCTACATCATACAGTTCACATATGTCAGGGATCTGAATTACGTAAAAGTATTCAATTTATTTCCATGAAGTATAAGGTAAAGGTTCTCAATTTTATTCTTCACCAGTGCTAACATCCTTAGGTAGCCTGTTTTCTGTATCCTGCTTTACAAATGTATATACAAATCTATAATGAGATTAGTTTTTAAAAAGCCTCTTATGTGCACAATGAGCAATCCTTTGTCGTGAGCATGGAGCCAAATGTATTGGCATTGTCCTGTAAGAGAGATTTTAAAACATATAAGATTTTGCCATTACTCCACCATTTGGCACTTGGGCTCCAGAAAGCAGATTATTTGCTGTCTGTCCATAACTGGGCTCATCTTTCCTGCATCTGAAGAAGTGCAAACCCAAGCTATATTTGTAAGATCTTGATAAATACAAAGTGTAAAGGGTGGAAGGGTATTAGAAAGCTCCAGGAGTCTGCTTCTGAGGTCTCAATCGTTTAAACATAAGCTGGTGTTCAGCTAATCTGTTCTTTCTTCTATTTTAAGCTTTGGCATCAATGATCAAAATTCAGGAAATGAAGATTGAGAAAGCAAATGAAAAGGAGAATAAAGCTATTAAGTGATTAAAGTGAAGATTTGTATACATTGATGACTACTTTCATGTATGTTGTGTTTAAAATACACTTTATTTTTAAAGATGGATAATGAAGGTTCTTGTAGTTTTGCGATCCTTACCAGGACACTCTTTACAGTTGTTACTTTTAAGTGAGCGGGAAGTACAGAAGAGTAAATATACATTTAAATACAGGCATTTCCACTGGCATACATTGCCAGTAGCCATGTGCTGTGGGTGACACTGGTCACAAGGCACTGCCAACTGATTCATGTTCAAGTAGGAGTTTTCTTCCATGTATTCTGGATCTTGCACACTATTTCAGGTTCTCAAAGTTAGTTTTGAACTGGTTTGTTGGGCATGTATTTGGCATTCTAAATTAAATCCTTTCCCCTTCACCTCTATAATTAATGTTACTAGTTCCATAAATTCCAGTTAATCTGGATGTCCCAGAGCTACCAAGTGTTCCCAATTTAAGCAGGAAACTCAGCCATGGCTCCTGTTAACTTTGTAGTAAATACAGTGTTTTGAACAACATCCCTATAATTGCAAGACTGCACAGATTTCATCCTATACCATGATTCCTTCCAGCAACATGATGACTCACAAAATGATATTTTTGGTGTAATTTTCACTACCTGTTATTGTATTTGCTTTGATTTTTAGTACAAATGGAGACAGATTAATAATGCTTCCCCTTCAGAGTCTACAAAAGGTTCTCTGAAATGTCAGTTGTGGAGGCTGTTGCCTTATTAGCAAAGGACCTCTTCCCATAAGCACTAGAAAGGGCAGGATGTCCCCTTGCAATAATTGGTGTGCAAACACACAAGAGGGGCTGAACAGTGTACCTGGGTCAGCAGGAGGTGGCACTGATGCAAGATTCCTAGCTTTAGCAATTTTCTTCAGTCTGTTTTTTGAAAAGCAATGATTGCCTTAGGTTTGTGGCAGCATAGAATACCGTGCTTGAATTTGAAGGGTTTACAGTCAATCTGGTGATTTTGTCCAAACCGTGACATCAGTAGTCCTGCAAAAGTAGCTTCATTAGCACAAGCCCATCCAGATACAATCTAGGTTTTGTTGCCTTTAAAGCTGTGCAACTTATACCCAGAATATCAAACCTCTGAGTTTGAATTTAAGGTCTCTTTGTGAAGGAAGAAGAGATCAGTGAGTTGTTCTGAATCTGTCTTTAGTTGTTGTCAGCAGTATTTTGATTGAATTCAAGTAATTCTTGGTATTTTTCAGTCACTTTTTTTCCCCACTGGCTTTTTTTTTTTTCTTCCAACAGCATTGCTTTAGTTAAAACATTAAAAAGGCACCCTTACTTTCCTACGAATGGGTTGTGTTGAAAGGATAATTTATTTTAGATGACTTCTGTATCAGAGTTCGTGCACGTATTTGACAGACCTACAAAGTTTTACATAGAAAAGGTGAGGTGTAGAGACTGAGATCAGCAAGTTGTAAAAGGTCAATGAAAAGTTCTTGTTTGAGTTCAAGGAGTCAGTCCAAAAGTAGTTTCAAATGGCTGCAGTCTTGTGAGAATAGAAGGGAACAGGTGGAAAGATACAAATTGCCAGAGAAAGGAGATCTGCCAAGCAAAAAGCTTAACATCCTCATGCTGGAATCTGACGGAGGTGGGAACAGGTCTGGGCTTCCAGCAGAGGGACTGGGAAGGCCTAGGGGGAGATAAGGAGCCACACACACAAGGGTCCAATGTATACATCCTGGATTTTACAACACAAATAGCGCCTTGTTATTCCATGTTGTACAGGTGGATGACAAGAGGAGAGTAAGGCAAATGTTGACCGCATCAGGACACCACAGATGGCAACCGACACACTGCAGATAAAATCTAGCACCAGCCTAGCATATTTGAATGCATCATGTAAAGCATCTCCACAAGGTAAGTTTAACTCCCAAAGAAAATGTGTGTTGGGTACGGTTTTTGCAAAGGCAACTGCAAAATAAATAGGAATCAGACAAGATTCAATGCAAGTTTCTGTACAAGATTTAAAACTTGTTAGTGTTCAGTAAGAGCCCTGTCCTCATCCAAGCTGCTGCTGTCTGCTCAGTTTACCCTCCAGGGATACTATTTAGCATTTGTATACCAAACTACTTCACAAATAAGACTAGATTGTATTTCACCTAGAAGTAATCACATTGTCTAATAGTTTGTTTTCAACAGCCTGAGCTGGTCATTGTAAGCTGTAGGACTTGGGTTGTAGTTTCTTTGCCAAGCTGTGAGGCAGTTTATTATCTGTTTATAGAAATTCTGAGCTGCTGATTGCTAGATCCACATAATAATAATCTTTTTTTCCTATATAGCTTCATTAGTTTCACAGCTGGGACACTGTTATACAGGTACCGAGCCATTCTAGCATAACCATTTTCATGCAGTATTGTCTTTGTTCAAATCTATGTTGTTGTGGTTCAAACAGGCAGACAGCTAAACCATGCAGACATTTGTTCACATCCCCTCCACATGCATCCTGCTGTGGGCTGGAGAAGAAAAACAGAAAGTGCAAGAGCTCATAGGTTGAGATAAGGACAGTTTAGTAAAGAAGAGAGAAGAAAGGAAAAGTAACAACTATTCCATTGCTAGTGTGAGTCAGTTGTCCTGGTTCTGTCCCTTTCTAGCTCCTTGCTGGCACAGTGGTATGAGAAGCTGAAAAGTCCTTGACAGACTTCATGCAAACACAGCTCAGCAACCAAAATGTCAGTGTGTTATCAACATTGTTCTCATCCTAACTCCAAAACACAGCACTATACTAGCTAATAGGAAGAAAATTATCCTAGTCATAACCAAGACACGTTTTCAGATTTGAATGAATAGATTGTCCAGTAATGAGGAATTGACTCTCTGAGAAGTTAATAATCAACTGCAGTATTAACAACGCAGAAATCCAAATTTCCTTTTTTCCACCATACAAATGGCGTTTCACTTATGTAGCCTATGTCCTGCAGGGCAAGCAGTGATGTGAGTAGGATGATAATTTAGATTTCACAGTAAAAACACATTGCACATCACTGTAGAACCCAGTTCAATCATTGAGCAAGATGATGAAACCATGAGGACTGTATGTGCCACCTCTTGGATCAAAGTGCATGGTGTTTAACTAAAATATTGCCCTCAGTTTGAGAGACTTCTCAGGGTTAGCCTGTTTGTAACACGTTCATTATTGCATTAAGGAATCTATTCTAGTGTAGGTCAAGTGGCTTTCTGGTGAATACCTTAATCTAATGCCACCATTAATCTTCTCAGATAAGCCTACAACATATTGGGTATGTTATTCTCTTTATTAGGTAAGAGCAAAAAATGCAGGTAAGGTTCAAGGCAATTCATTTCTACATAGTTCTTATTCAGTTGAAGCCATATGCTACCGACTGAAGCCTGCACAAGTGTTTTATGTTCACTGGCAGTGCACATGGACAGAACTTAGCTTTCTGCTAGCACATGGTAAGCACAGTCATAATTAAAGAGGATAAATAGTTGTTACAAATAAGCAGTAGCCCCTTTGATGAAATGAGTCTCATGCTAATACTTTTTAAACCTAAGTTATGCTAAATAGGTCCTAAGCCTTTTAAATTCATATAGTAAATGATTAAGTCCCATTTGAGTTGTCGGTTGAGAGTTCAGGAGCACTGTGTACACTTCTACCTGTTTAAGATCACTGAAGTAGCAGCAATCAGCTCCTGAACTGTCAGCTCATTCCTCCCCCTTAGTGCCCAGTCACTAGTGACCCCACATACCTTCCAGACCCTACAACACTTCTCACACTGAAAGAGGTGCTTTTCATCCTAGGCAAGCAGTAAGCAAAAAAAATGCAGCAAGTCTTGAATTCAACTCTCACCCCCATTTCCTACCTTATTCTCAGGTAGGAAAGGTCTCTTGAGGAAGGAAAGCAAACTTCCTCACCTGAATCTTCAGGTTGTTCAAGACAACCAGCAAGCAAAGATAATGTCGTTATCTGAAGTAACTAACTTGCAGAACAAGTTGCTCTCATATATATATACGACCAATGGGAGGGGCTTGGTTTACCTGAGAACACAAACTAGCTCAGAAACAGTCTAGTTCACCTACTCAGACGGCTCCACCATGTAAAACAGGAAAACATAAGCAGAGACAATGAGCTTTGCAATGGGTTTTTAAAGTGTATGTTCCAAACCTCCAATGAAACTATGCTCTCCAGAGCAGGTTTGTTGTAGTGAAGGGATATTTGCAAACTAGGTTCCTCGTTTTTGGGAAGAGCTTGCTGCAAGAAGCATCGTATTTGGAACTAACAATATGAGAAGCAGCCAGTGGGGCAGATCTCTTATTTTTACAAAACAGAAGCAACAAGTTGATGCTGGAAGTGTTCTACATGCTCTGGCTTACTTAGAAGGCTACTTAAGCTTTCACACAGTAAAGACTAGTCTTGAAACAAGCATTCCAAGTATTTGTTAGCCACAGTTTAATGTTTTCACAAGCAACATATGCCCTGGAAGCACATGCTATTTCAGGAAAAATCCTATCCCCTGATTATTACAACAGCTTTAGTTCTGTTTGTTTTTTTTAAAGCCTGTTCCCACTCTGACAAAGTAATTTATTAAGCCCAGACAGTTGTTTCTGACCTTCACTCTCTATCTCACTGTGATGATACAAGTGAAAATAAATAAATGCAACTGCCAAGCCTTCATTTGAGCTGGGGTGCTTCCTAGAGAGCAAGGAGTAAGAAACAAAGTACTTAAACCATTGTCACTCTAAAGAGTGCCTGCTACTTTTCAGGAGTCATTTAGCACTAATATTTCCAGTCAAGGAATCCAACTCTGTTCTATGCAATTTATAGACAGTTCACAGGTTGTGTTATAAAGGACCATCAGTCTGAAAGTGTTTATTGCTTACTTGATACATTACATAAGTTACAACATTTAAGCTCATCTTACAGTGTAGGTAACCATGCTTCTTAGTATGCTTTTATAGCCCTAAGCCATCAGCACAAAGATGCATCCCACAGCCCCACTCAAAGCAGCACAAACTGTCAAGGGTCAACTCAAGTCCAGGGTCCAGAGTTAGAGACAGGCAGCAGCTCAGAATGCTGCTCATGCCTTCATATCCTACTTGGCACATCTTCAGAAGATGGCCAACATTGGTTTTTCAGGTTGCCAAGTGACTTCCAAATCGAGGGGGGGGGAAAGGGGAGCAACCAAGATCTACTGCTCACACAGTTTAATCAGATTTGATATGGGACTTACGGAGCGGCGCAGTCACAAAGGTATCCTACTGAAGAGGGGAGAAAGCTTAGGGGCTCTGTGATTAATCTAAGCAGGTTTAGATAAGCAGTGTCCAAAATCCAGTCAGTGGTATCCCCACCACTGATGAGCGATTTGATCTTCGTGTTCGGTCACTAGGGTCCTATTACTGCATTCCTCCCAACGTGTGACCTTCCCGTTCTCCACCAAGATAAATTTCCACTCTACTTTGGTGTCCACCGGCAAGGTGACAGACTCAGACCAGAAGCCATCCTTGTCAGACTTGAGGGGAACATAACTGTGCCACTGCCCGAGACACTCATGGTCACCGGTAACACCAATCAGCTGAGCAGCAGAGTGTGTGATGTAGTGCACACGGAAAGTCACGTGGATGTTTTGAAACATTGGGGGCACCGCTGCAACTCTCTTTGCTTTCAAGTCCCCATCAGAGCAGTCTCCTTGTTCCCATTCTTTGCTGTCTGAGTCTTCCATGCTGCCATTCTGACCAGCCTCCCCCCAGTCCAGGTGCTCAGAAACAACTTCCCAATCTTCATGGTCCAAGTCACGGCTCTCGGCTGGCTGGCACAGCTTCTCCTCACTTCTGTCCTTACAAACCTCACCAGAGGCTCCTGCCAAGTTCATCACGCACCATCCCTCACCCGCCTGCCCCACCTGTGGTCTCGATTCTCCCTGGCCATCACGTTCATCAGCCAGACGCTGCCCAGCGTCAGTCTCCGAGGAGGTGACACACTGCTTTGGCAGCAGTTGCTCAGTCTCTGGAGATTTAGAGGAAGCCGTACCGCTCGGGGTATGGTTGAGTTCACTCCCTGGTGCCGCCGTCAAATCCTCTCCTGGTTTCTGAAGGCTGGACAGAGCAGCAGCCTTTGCCTGCCGCAGCACTTCCTCACTGCTCACCAGAAGGTCCTCTAAGAACAGAATTAAAACAGGCACAGTTTAAGCAAGACACTTACCTCAAGCCCCCGCGGGTGGGCACGGGCAGCCCGCAGTCCCCAGCCCGCTACCTGCAGCCTCCGCCTCTCCCCTCGCCTGCTGGACCGCCGGGGCCGCCTCGCCGCCCTCCTCTCCCCGTCCATCGTTGCCGCCGTACCAGAACCAGGCGACCAGGGCGGCCAGGAGCCCCACCACCAGCGCCGGCCACAGCCCCGCTCCCAGCCAGCCCCAGCCGCGGGCCTCGGCCGGCAGAGCGGCTGCGGGCAGGCGCGGGGAAGCCGGGGACTGCCACAGCACGGGCGGGCCGCGGTCGCGGGCCATGGCCGGACGCTGGCAGTGGGGCTTCTTCCTTCCCTGTCCCGACCGCGGCTTTAAGGCAAGCTACGGGCCCGGGAGGAGCCGCCCCTGGGGCGGGCCGCGGCTTCCCACAGCACCATTGGGCCGCCCCTGGAGCGGGCGGCTGCGAGAGAGGTAGTGAGCTAAGGAACAGCTGAAAGGTTTACGTTGTGGGCAGAATGCGTGATGATCTTTGTTTTTGAAAGAAAGCGTTCGCGACTGGTGAACCTTGAGCTGTAATAACCGCAGAAGTTTGTGCAGTTGAATGGTGCTGGTGGTGGAAAGCCAGACTTCCTCTGGTGTCCCTGAAGAACTCAGTTAAACTCGCTGCTAATTTTGTAACCTGTGCGTTGTGCTCTAATGCCTACAATTGGATTTTGCGGCATTGTCCTGCTCTTCCATCATCCTTGTTCCTAAGCTTAGGAAGCTTTTTTGGACTACCAGGGCTTCAAATTCTATTAGTACAGAAAATAATTGACAATTATTTAACTTCATATTCCTACCCAGTTCTGTTCCTCTTAGAGTAATGATGTCAAATCTTAATTCAAAGTGAAACGGTTACACAAGCAAATCTAACATTAGCTAATCATAAAGTCTAGTAGATGCAGTTTCTGACTTTGTAGTTCAGATTAATAATCCCAGAGTGACAAAAGTGTTAAAAAGTTTATCAGTCCAGCAGGGGCTGGGCTATTAGCACCAACGATTTAACGCTAGAGAAGGAGTTACAGAGGCAGTTCCAGACAGTTTTACCACTGTTTGTTTGTTTGTTTAATATCCTTTCTTTTTATGTGAACAGAGCTGTTGATTTCTAAAGGCCACTGATGAGATTTGATCATCAGAAAAGAGAACAGCAAACCTCTGAATAACTATTTGCAGTGTGTAAACTTCTTAATCTTCCTGTGTCGTTAAGAGCAGTGCTACCTCAGCTTAACAGGACAGTAAATGTCACTCAGATTTATAGAAGCACAGGTGTGCAGTCTTCACAGTTAAGTTTCCTGGCTTATGTGCTATATGGGGGCCTGTGTGAATATGCAGAATTAATTGTTCTTTTCTTTTCTTTTCTTTTCTTTTCTTTTCTTTTCTTTTCTTTTCTTTTCTTTTCTTTTCTTTTCTTTTCTTTTCTTTTCTTTTCTTTTCTTTTCTTTTCTTTTCTTTTCTTTTCTTTTCTTTTCTTTTCTTTTCTTTTCTTTTCTTTTCTTTTCTTTTCTTTTCTTTTCTTTTCTTTTCTTTTCTTTTCTTTTCTTTTCTTTTCTTTTCTTTTCTTTTCTTTTCTTTTCTTTTCTTTTCTTTTCTTTT
>NW_024884475.1:39997885-40012267 GCF_019232065.1 Centrocercus urophasianus | reverse complement strand
TCTGTACTTCACTTGTTAAACACAGTAAGCCTTCCCTAAAGCCCTGCTCTAAAAAGGGCTGAGCTTGTGCTTAAGTATAGACATCTACTTTGTTGTGTGAGATGTGTTCAAACATGTTAAACATGTACTGCTCAGATCTTCTGACCAATAATACAGGGAAAGGGAAGAGCTAAGAAGCTGGGACCTGCCTGGGCACTTCCTCGGTGGATCTGGTTCTGGGTGCAGTCTCCTTTACAACTGTTGATGTTTCAAGGGTCTGTTTACCTTCAGTTTAGCCTTGGTACTTAAAATAGGCACAGTAGATTTTATTTTCATAGTTTACTTACGTATTCCTTTTTTCTAGCCTTTATAGCAGAGGCAGTTCCAGCTCTGTATTTATACACCACCTAGCACAGCTGAGATCCTCAGTTAGGGCACCTGGGTACTGTTGTTTGTTAGACAGTAAGTGTGCACTGCAGTTTAAAATTCCTGAGCATCTCACTGAAACAGAACAGACTGAAATCCCTATTCTGTCATTTCAATAGAACAGCATCCTTATGCCAACCACCAGCACAGAAGTAGTATTTGGAGCTGCTAATCTCAGCATTTCTTAAATTAGCTGGTAAAGTGGCTTTGAAAGGAAGACATCAAAGTAATGCAGCTTACAAGTGGCTATTACAGAAATCCTTAAGGAACAGTTAATTTTGAAGGCACAGAAATGCAAGTGATGAAAAGCAGTGACAAAGTAAAAGCAGGTTGCTTCTTAATAAGCAAGAGAAGGGCAAAATTATCCTCCAATACTAAACATTTTCCATGTTTATACAAGTCTCCTCTGCTTCTCGGTCTCCTTTTCACCCAGTATCTGCAGAAGAAACTAAACCAGGGAGCTCCCAAGGAATAATTGTTTAATGTCATGCATTTGGATGACTACAAAAAGAGTCACAAAGAACCAAAGGGTAACAGAGACAAACTTCCTCTTCTCCCAGGCGGGGAAGGACAATTCTGAAACCCAGATTCCTGGAGAAGACCCTAGAAGGCATCTGCTATTTTCCCCATTTGCTCCCAAGTGTCATCAGCGTCAGCTGTTGCAAATGCACTTTGAGTGCTGTTGTCTCCTAGACCTTGGCCTTTCTATAATCCATTGTGGAATGGCCACTTCTAATGAACTGGCCACATTTTAGATGTGAGGAATGTTTTGTTGAGCAAGAGGTTCAGTGGAAAGACAGTTTTATCAATGATTACATGCTTGTGATGGCTGCAGCGTGTAGCATAACTGAAAAGGCTTCATAGTTTGGAAAATGCCCAGTAGAATTATACTTCAGAGTAATCAAACACTGTTGCAGAGAACGATTATCTGACCCTTTGGTTCCCCTCAACCAAAGTCCTTACTGTTTTGTGCAGTCTCTGCTTTCATGTAGCCACCGAAATAGGTCAGATGAGCTAACTGATACTAAGTTAAAAATTAGTATTAAAAAAAAAAAAAAAAAAAAAAAAGTCCTTTTCATCTGCACAAAGACAGAGGAGAGAAAACAAGAATGAGTGGCTAAAGGAAAGGCTGATTTTTCTTCAGACGCTGTGTGGATTTATGTTGGATACAAGTAGTCTTAGGCAGCTCAGTCATGACTGTAACAATTGTACCCTGTGCAGGTAACAGAATTTGTGCTTTGGAACTCCTTTTTAGCTGTCTATTTATTTTGTATGTCTTCATAAAAACAAGGCTCTTGGCAAATGCTAAGGCTGAAATTCCTGAATCACCAAGCATTTAACGAGTTAAAAGAAGAAATGTTCAACAGAAGTGAGAAGAGTCATGGCCCAAGAGCTCCCCAGATGCTAAAGAAGATTCCTGCTCTGAAACAAACACGGATCATCACCGTCAGTAACTTGCCCTGGGTTTTGTTACGTTGTCTCTCTCAGAATTTCTGAAATGCTTGCATCCTGTAGAATCTGGAGACATCTGCCTCCTAGGAGAATTTTGAAGACAGAACGATGTGTTCCAAAATGCATTTTGTGTTTTTTAAAGCTTGTGCTGGAACCAAACAAAACAGTGCTATAGTGAATGGGCAAGGAGGCAGTTTCTCAGATTCTCAGGGACAAAACCGATTCTGTTTCTAATTTATGATTTTATTTGGTTCATGAAATCATTTCTGATGTGGCATTAATTTAGAAGCGTGTGCTCTGTGAACACTGAGGCTTCATTGCACCTTTGTTTACTCAGTCAGTGCTGTAGCAGTTGCTGAAATATTTTGAAAAGCTGCATGTGACTTTGCAGAATACCAGCCAGCTGAGTGGGATAAGAACAGGAGCCTCAAACTACCCTCCGCTTCATATTGCAGAGCCAGTGCAGTAGGGTGAATACTTATTACTGCAATTCTATAAACAGCTGTACAGCCATGCCTGTTGTTAACGAGCCCTAACCCATATGTGCTTACACAAACGACCTTTCTGAATTTTACATTGTAAGCTGTGCCCTCTAGTGTGGTGACAAGGAATCTCAGCTTTAGCTTCAGAGTGTTTGAGAAAAGCCCTGTTGAAATCAGACCGGTGGCACATCTAGCCCGCTATTCTGGCTCTGACAGGGGCAGTGTGGGATGCTATTTAGGGAGCGCTTATGAGCCTGCCTGTGTTTCACTGTCTGATCTCCTGGTGTACCGTTGCTATTTCAAGCACAGTGGAGAGTACTGGGCTGAGTGGTGGTTCTTCCAGTTTTATAGTAGAACAAAATGGAAACATGAACAAGAAGAGAAGAAATAAAAATTAAGGAGCCCTGTTACACCCTTTGGCTGTACTACTGGGGCATCTGTTCCATGGACAACTGAAAAATTAAAGATTGACAGGCGAGCTTTCTAGAGCTTTTCAGGGAGCTCTTTCTGACCTTAACAGCAACAAGAGTAAACACTTGTGGTAGTTTCACAAAGCGTGTTGAGAGGGAAAAGAAGAACAGGCTATAAGCGAGCTTAGAGACAAGGAGCAGATTTCTGATAACGAATAGGAGTTTTCAGTGTTTCACATTGCTGGGTCTTATACTGCAGCTTCTTAGTGTCACAGAATTAAAAAGCAAACAGTCACTGTCAAGTGAATAGGAAGAGACATGCCTCTTATTATCACTGCACAGGAAAAGGAATAACATCTCTTAAATATCTTAATAAGAGCTCACAAAGCTTAGTGTATTGTATTTTTCAGTAGAAGCCAGATCAAAATCTCAAGTCAAGACTCAAGACACACTGGGAGTTAGCCTTTTTGCTGCCACAGGGGTCTTCTTGACAGTTGTTAAAATCTTTTTGCATTGGGTCCTTACCCAACAAAGCAGAAAAATGAGAAGGTTGAAGCGTCAGTATACTTTAGACGTGCATCACGCTCCTGGACGAAACCATAAACCCGACTGTGTTTCTGTCCCGCCTCTTCCTCCTATCAATTGCGAGTGTTGGCTTTGCACGCTTGACTCTTCTCTGTGCAGCATTTCGCACAGCCAGCAGGTGGCATGGGAGGAGAGAGAGTGTGACGGTGAAAGCTCTCTCCTGCCGTACAGAGACGGGTTCTTAGGTAGGTATTTTACGGCTTTATGGTATTTTACATAGCTTCTGTCCCAAAGACGTGTGGGGAGTAAAGTATTTCCAGTTTCTTTGAATCTCCCTTCTTCTTAATTAGAGCTTCTTAATCAAGTCCTCTGTTACTGCTTATCCATACGCGTAACTTTTGCTCTGTCTTTACATGTTGGTCATAGATGCGTAATTATTCATGTAACTCTTTTTGCTTTCTTAAAGAACAGTGACCAAACTTGGGCAAACCTCCGAGGTCATCTTACCCAGGCTGAGAAGAACAGAGGGTTATCTCATGTTCATCTTTGCTCTCATTATAGGATGCTTCCTTTTTTTTTTTTTTCATGACTGGGTGTTGCAGACATTCACAGTCTTCTACAAATCCCTGTATTCTCAAGTGAACTTTAGCCTAGCCAGTTGTTCCTTGTTCAGTATTTGCACAGCTGAGAAGTTCTTTTTGGCAGAAGTAATTTAGCCCTTTTTTTTTTTTTGTACTCCTTTTTTTTCCCAGGTTTTGTCTGACATGTCAGGATCATTGTAAATCCAGCTGAAGCCCTTCAGAGTCCTTGAGGTGTTTTCTAGTTGGGTGCCACTGCAACTTGTATGGATTCTTTGCAAAAACACCTGTTTTCCATAAATTTGCAAGGAAACAGCTAATGACTGTCTTCTATCATTTTTTCCCACAGTAGAATGCATTTCATCCTCACTTAGCTGACTCAAGGCAATTCACAGATATAATTGCTATGCAACCTATCCCATCCCTGTTGCATCCTGAGACCTTTGTCCTTTCTCACTAGTGTTAATTATCTTAGCTGTCTGACTATGGCTGAGCTTTCCAGTAGCATGAGGCAGAGAAGGTACTGAAGTTTTGATTAATGTTAATTTCTTTCTCCACAGGAAAAAAAAATATCTCCTGTGTTGTTTTGTTCATCAGAAATGTTAATAAGGAGTGACTCCTTGGTATCTAATATCACTTGCTAGCTGCATCTCACTGTGCCCACTTTCCTTGCTTTTCCTGGATATTTGTGCTGCTCTTAATTTCCTTTAGTAGTCTGTCTTAGCATTTCTTCTTGGGTTTGAGGGAGAGCTTAACATTTGTCCAGGCCAGTCTCCTGATTCATTTCCTACGCTTTCTCTAAGCGCGTGTGCTGTGCCCGTAATATCAAGGAAGGATAGCTTTCCTGAAATCACTTTTCCATGGAGATTTTTTCCCATGCCAGTTTCCTCAGTTTGTTAGTCACTCACTTTGAAAGTCAGGCTTTCTATTTTGATGTTCTCCATTCTCCTTTTTCCCTGCTAGTACAATAGCATTTCATATGCTATTTCATTTTTGGTTCTTGATGCTTTTTACCTACCCTTCTAGAGATTTTACCTACCTTCTAGAGATTTGAAAGAGGAGGGGGGAGATAAGAGACACCAGAACAAAGAAGACAGCACACTGAAGAAGTGTGAAAATCTATTGGAGCCCAATAAGATCAAACTAATCAAAGTTGGGGATCAAAGTTGAAGATTTATAGATTTTGCTCAATTTAGTCTTTCCCTGTACACAGTTTTTTAATCCCTATGCTTGATAGAGACATACTGAGAAATGCCAACAAAATGCCTTTGTTCTTCAGTGGAATTTCTACATGCAGCAGCGTGGCAGGGTCACTATACAGCGCAGCAATAGTTGAAGTATAATAAGACATAATTTTGTTCTGTTACCTTATTTTGCCAGTGATGAGCCATCCAAGCCCCTAAAGCATAAAATATAGTTGAATGTATTTGGCTGAGTTCTATGAAATGTTAAGCATGTCAAGGACACCCCAACATTCACTGAAGCTGTGGTATTCTGTAGCTCATATAAATTAAATAATAATTGAAATGTTCCAGCAAATTCATGCTCATAGACCTGGGTGGTCATCTAATTTCCCATAGACATCATGCTTTGACTTCTGTCTCAACTTTTTATCCTGCCGGGCCTACAGAAAAATGCAACATAAAAGACATCCAAATATTTATTTTCAAACAACTTTTAACAGAAATTTATCAAAGTTCAAAGTCTGAAAGGCACTGAGAAAATAAACACAGGTTTCAGTGATAGAAAAGAATATATGCGTATGTGTTTGTAGGTTGTAATATAATCTTGTATTATTTTTCAGACAGGAAAAGTTGATTTTGAGAATATACCAGAAATGTGTTTTTTTTTGCTCCTGGAAAAGGGCAGCTCCTGTGAGGAGACTCAACAGGACACTGGTGCAGATTGTGATATCATTTTACACTCTCTTACAGCACATGTTGACAAGCATTACAAGCAAACATCATTTTCATCCTGGGTGCATTCTCTTAACCTAGATATGATGTTAATTACTGTGAAATGAAGCTGTGTGTTGTAACTGAAGGATGCTTTAGAGCCATGTCACTGCTGTCTTCACCTGGCTCATAAAAATGTGTTCTTTACACCATCTCAGGTATTCCCTCGGATTCTTTAGGTGCCAGGCAAAATTTAATCTGCCTTTCTGAGGAAAGACTTTGTTGAGCTTTGTCTGCAGTTGGTCTTAATGAAGTATCACATGAGCCAAGGACTTGCAGAGGAGAGGAACAGAAACAAGTCATAGGGGTCCTAAGTGAGCTTTCTTTTGACAAGTACTTTTCTCACCTCAGCTTGCCTATCTATTCTTTCACACTTTTTCATACATCATGGAGTGCAATTATTTCATTTGTAGGAGGTTAAGATACTCTTAATTTTCAGGAGATGATTTGTGCCAAATCTATGTATTTCTGACTATGATTGTGCTCCCTTTGAGAAGATAACAATTCCCTGAAAGCTGCAAGCACTTTGATCACATTATAAATCATGCAATTGAATTCTAAATGAAACTCTCAGTTCCCTCACTCTGCCTTTCTTCCTGGGTAGCCTCATCTATCACCTTTTGAGAACCCTTTACAATTCATTTGCAAAAGGATTCTCCTAAATATTCTATGAACTCTGGTGGTAAAGTGCTTGTTTCCTCACCCAAACATGCCATATTACAGATCTGGTACCACACAGTTGCACGGGGTTATCTTTGTTGCTGTTACTTATTTCTCTTACCTGAAATAAGAAACCAGGGATATAAATAAGGCAGCTGTAGGAATCTTTCACATCTTGAAATACTGCTGACATCAAATCTGCATGCCCTAGTCTGAAACTGTTCTTGCAATTTCCTCTTTCTTGAGTGTAACCATTGCAAGAGGATGTCAGTGGTCACTTAGTCATGTGCTGCTTTGGTGTGATGGCAGGAGAAAGCATGGAGTCCTTTCTCACCCAGTTACATTAGAGGAAATTGTGAGATGTGACCAGCAATTGGTGTCTAACATGCCATGCAGTGACTCCATCCTAAGACTCATGTCATGTGGCTAAGGGTGTGATTTTTTCTTTACTGAACTATTCCCTATTTCACCCTTGCTGCAGTGTCAAAGGATACAGCTAACCTATGCAAGGTATTCTTGTCTGCACTAAAGTTCTAGCTTAATGGTTCTCATATTAGTGACCAGCACTGCTTGCAGATGATGTTAAAAGATCAAAGAAGATGTAACAAGATGTTAAATTCTCAAACCTGAGTTTAGCAGGCACAACAGAGTGCAACATTGAACTGGGTCCCAGGGGTTGACAGGGAGCTAGATTCTGCAAGATGCACAGGCCTAGGAACAGCGCAAGAGTGCCATGCTGCTTGTGCTGCTTGCCTTCTGAGGAAGGTGGAGATGGACAGGTACTGCAGTAGATTCTTAGGCACCATTCTCTTCCCCCCACCCCCAGTATTTTTTTTCTGCACCACTTTTGTTTTGAAAAAAAAAAAAAAGCTGCAAATAATTGAACACAGTGTTGCCATGAGCAGCTGTGACCGGCTGTACACACAGAGGCAAGCTGGAGACCTGCCCACCCGAACAGCTGATGAACTTTGTTTATTGCACTATAGTAAAATCCTGCTAAGTGTGTGTGCTCATCCCGCCATGGTGCCAAAGCTTTCAGCAGGACTAAGAGAAGGTGAAGCTGAGCTGCTGAGCTACTCGTCTGCAGCCTGTCTGTGTGTCTCTTCTTCTCCAGCACTGTCCACTTAAGACCTCTGTCATCAGGCATGTTTTCAGGGAAGCAAGTGTCTTTTGTGCCTTTGGCTCGCGTTGCCCTGCCCAGAGACAGGAGCTGGAGGGCTGTGACACAAACAACCTCATTGTATAAGCTGATAGACACAAACTATTTGTGTCAAGGCTGACATATAAAACATTTGTTTGCTAATGGCTGCCATGGACTAGCTGGGAGTAGGGGTAGGAGCTATGACACATTCTGGCCTGTTTCTGGGCCTGCCAAGTTTGCATTTAGGTGTAGCAGACATTGGGAATCGGGAAGAGACCCCCAGTGAGAGCCATTTTTTGACGTTTTTTGTCTCTTTCCTCATTTATGGTAGTAAGGTCTGCTCACTTAAGGACTGGGACAGCAGAATTTGTACGTGCTAAGACTCCAGAGAGCTCAGCTATACTGCTCTCACTGCTATTGCCTGCTAAAAGATACTTACATTTCAGAATTGTATTAGTCAGATGATTGCCTGAATAAACAGTAATGTAAAACAGGTTTGCAAAATAATCTAACTGCGGCCTTCAGTACCAGTGTGTGTTTTAGAAACAAGAGATCAACTTTTGACATAAGACAGACAGACTCAAAGCAAACATTCATTGAAGGTCTGCAGTTTCACACAAATGCACAGCCATAGTAAACTCCAGTTAGCAGAGACTGTAAAAATCCTTTGCTTGCTGTGCAAGACATCTACTTTAGTCAAGAAGATAGTATGTGGAGATAGAATGTATCCAGGTTTTGATGCAGCTGTGTAAATTTTTAGCTGCAGAATTGGTTTGTGAATACTTTTCAAGCCATTAACAACTTGCATGTAGGGCTAATGAAATTAAAGGAAACAGATTCCTAAAGCATTGCAGTGGGATTTTAAGAATCACTGAATCACTTGCTCCCATAGAAATATATAGAAATTTTATCTTTGACTTCAAAAGAAGAATAAGGTGAAACCATAACCATGAATATAGCTACAACTTATTTCAAATCTGCTTCACCAGAGTCTGTCCGATGGTATCCCAGTGTAAGCTTTGTAAGGTCAAAGTGGCATTCCTGTGGAACATGACTCACAGGTCAGGAAAACATGTGCCACTGGCTTGCTGATTTTAAGTGTGCACTCTGTAGGTTACAGTTCACTCAGAATTGAGTATGGACTACTTGAACTGTACTCAGTCAGATTGAATCCAAAATGAGGCATATACGCATAAGAAGTCTCTCTGTCCCCTCCGTTCACGTCGAGTGAATACTGAAGTGAATAGATGCACCTGGCAGCATTACACAATAAACTGGCTTGTGATTTTCTCTGCACTTTGGCATTCTCTGTATACAAAGAGAGTGAAATCAGAGAATTTGTGTCAGAGGCCAGGATTTTCATCTGCTCCAGTGGGATTTGAGCCCTGAATTTTGACTGAGAGTTGCAGACTTTAATCTGAACTTTTTAGGTAGTACATGCTTCATAATACAGGAGAAAAAAAAAAAGTATGTGGTCACCTTTTTATTATCTTATTTTATCTTATTTTATTTTATTTTATTTTTATCAGAGATTCTTTATTATTCCTAGCACACTTCAGAGATGTTTCCAAGTCTGCCTCTTCTCTCCAGTGTCCTACAGGAGTGGTTTAGTAACTGAACCGTGTGACTAATCAGCATAGCAGCAAGGCATCCCAGACAGTTGACAGTTTCTTACGGCTGTTCCTATAATAAGATCAGAGATACATTTGGACTCTGTTGGCTTCCTGTTTGTAACAGATAATGAGGGAGGAGACTTTTAAGGCAAGAGGGAACACAATCCTGGACTGTTTTTGTGTTTCAGGTACTGGACAGATGTTTACTGCAAGAGAATGGCAGCAACTTTACCTTTGGAAAGACGCGGTCTTTCAAATGAGAGTGCAGTAACTGAGGGCAGTGGCTTAGGTGATGATTAATGTCCTTTGTGAACTCCTTCCTGGCTTCCACCTCTGACTTGAGCTTGCATGTGGGTTTAACAGATATTTTCCGTGCCTTTTGTTGAGCCAGGTGGGATCTGCTCTGTAGAATGATGGGGGAAAGCCCCTTTCTGCCTCGGATGATGATGTTATCAGATGAAGGAGGGAAGCCGCTTCTGAAATCATCCAGGCCACTTTTTAAGAACCTCCAGCGCTGGCTGTTAAGTGAATCGGAGAATCTATGTTTGTTGCTGTTTGCTGGCAAGAGTCTTGATGACAGCTTTTCCATGTACCTGAAAGCAAAAACCTCTAGTTAGTGCAGGAAATACTGGTTTTCTAAGGAGGTATGGTAAGACTCAGCTTGCTTCTGTCAAGAAAGCATGCATAGATGGCTAACCACATCTAGCCTGTGCTGTGGTAGGTCAGCTCTGCTGTTTGCCCTGTGCAAAAGTGAGGTATCTCAGCTGAATACCAAACATGTAGGGCCACTCAGGCTGTGAGTGCTCAGGCATGAGAGGAGCTGTGCTAGGTGCTGTCATTCAGAAGCCAGAGGAGATGCTAAGTTACACACCAGAGGCTGAGGAAAGTAATGTGCTTGTTTTCTGTTTTCCCAGTAAAGTTTCACAGTGGAAAAAACCCTTTTGCAAACTTCTCTAATTCCAAGTAGCACAGCTGGAGCTTCTAGAGGGAGTAGCAAACATGCTAGAAGGAGACGCAGGCTAATGAAGGACCCCAGGCTCCTCACCAGACCCCCCTGGCTCCTATTCACCATGGAACTGTGCTCATCCCAGCAACTCCACACCACTAGGCCCTGGCTGCTGGGCACAGAATGTTGGAGCATGGAGGTTCTTAGTTGCTAGGAAATTGTATCCAGTGGCATCACTTAACTCATCCCCAGGCTTGTCCTAACTTCTTTGCCCTGTCCTTGGGACACACGTCCCACATGCCCCTTTTCCTAGTCCCCATGCTTGCCAGTTCTGCCAGGAGCCCTGCCAGGTGACACAGTGCCTTCTCAGCTGTTGCAGATAAGAAAGTTGAACTGTGTTTTGGCTTTCTGCGTTGGCAGAGTAGACTCTCTTTGCTCTGCAGCTATGAACAGCATGGCGTATTTCATCTGAGCTCTCAGTTCAGTTCCTCCCTAGGTGCTGCTGCACTTGTGCTTGTCCCTTGGCATGAGAAGGTCTTCCTAAGCAGCTTGAGTCTTTTTGCAGGACTCATCAGCAACAGAGACAACAGAAAGCTGTGGGCTTGAGGAAGTTCTGTCAGCCTTCCTGGACTCTAAATATAGTGGCTCCTCCTATTACCTGAGAAACCCTCCGGGAAGAACAGAGATGGAGTTTAGGATTTAATGCATGAGAGTGTAAGATCAAGCACTTGGAAAGCTTTGATGATAGCGTGCATGACTGTTGCAATCTGCATTGGAGGAACATGCAGTCTAGCAGCTATAACTTGATTTAAGGTAGTGAAGCTTTGACAGCAGGAGATTTACAGATTAGATTGGCTTGGCACTGAAAGCCAGGTCCTCAGAAAACTTTTTACTCTGTTAGGTTATCCCAACAGTACAAAAAGCCAGTCTTTTAAACTCCCAGTGAGTGTCCTGCAGCTTCCTCTCCTTCATTTCCTAACAAGATCTGTTTCACCAAGTCATACACCATCATACACAGCCACTAGCAGCACTCTCCAGTCCTACAAAGTGTTCCCACCATACTCAATCCTCTAGCATGTTTTTTTTGACTGTGTTCAGCTTGAGAGTGCACCAGTTCAGCAGTGAGTTCTCTAGCATTGCTCTGTGGCAGCAGTTAAAACCAGATGTGCAACTGAGCAAAGAGGACATGGTGTGGGCAGGTGGTCCTCATAGGGAGAAGAGGATGAAGGTTGATTATATTCAAGGTCTGGAAGGGAGTGGAGTTGAGCAGGGAGAGAAATCTGGATGTAGAGAATGGTAAGGAAAATGTGATGTGGAACAGTGCTCTGTCCTCCCACACAGACAGCCTAGTTTGCCATCTCCCAGTCTTTGGTGTCACACGCAGAAGCAGCAGACCAAGCCAGAGGTAGCTAATGAGAGGGTCTGAGTAGCTGCATTTGCTAATTTTGGTATAATTCAGATTATGAGGAATATGGCTGTGTGTATTTTTTTTTTTTTTTTTTAAGTTACTACATGTCCTATATCCCAAGTATCCTGTGCATATGAAAGTATGTGTTTTTCTGGCTTACAGTTCATGGGATCTGTGTCTTTTTAGCTGCAGTGTAAAAAGCTAGAGTCAACAAGGACTTTGTTGCTGTTCTCATAACAGCTAATGTAAATTTCCTCAGAGGAAAAGCGCTATAGTTAAATCTCTTATCTTTTAAAAATACATGGTCCCATATCTAGAAGTCAGTGCTGAACACATCCCCCAGCCTGGCCTTTCTGATACATTTACTTCTTGTGTATCCACATCCAGCTAAACCAAGAGCAAAGTTACTGCCCACAAAAAGCAACTTTGTTCACAGAGCTTTCCAAGGTCACTGTTGAACATCATGATTGCAGAGTAGTTCTGTCCTACAGTGAACTGCTTTTCTGCCAGCAGTTAATTTTTAGTGTGTGGGAGTCATGAATTAAAGCTTCAGTGCAGTGAAATCTGATTGCTCAGAAGGCTTCCAGAAACATCTCAATTCTGAGCTGAAATCAGTACCTTATAATTGCATTATTGTTTTACTAATTATGTGTAGTACTAGAAACATACATAATACGTGTGAATTCATTGATGACAAGCATGCATACTGGCTGTGCATGAAAGACAGAAGAGCAAAGACTCTGACAGCATTTTCCTTGTATAATACTGATGCAGTTGGGCGTTTTCCAAAAGTTGTTCCTCGTAGACTTAGGAGTATATTGCATATAAACCTTCTACAGATCTTCCTGGCCCATGCTGTGAGACATCCAGCCAGCAAATGCTCTTTGTAGTGAGCTGACATGAAACTTGAAATGCTAAGGACCTGTAAGTTACTTGTAATATGTTTTACGTTTTGTTGATGAGCTGGGATGAGTTAAAGAGCAGCTAGGGGTTAAATTCCTGACAGTATGCAAAACAGGAGAATATTCCACCATCACAAAAGCACTGTTTTTGAAAAGTAGATCTCAGTCCTTGTAATATTTACTTCTGTTGAATGTCCCAGAGGAAAGTAGAGGTAGGGTACAGAAACACAGCAGTGGAGATGGAAGTAAATAGAGCACCACAGACATACAAATGAAAGAGCACCACAGATACACAAATGAAAGAGCACCACAGATACACAAGCCGAAAACATTATCCAGCAGAAGATGAGTGGAGAAGTTTACCAAAGGTTTAGATTGGACAGAATCTAGTAGAGTATTTATTGGGTTGAACACTTTTCTGGTTACATTCACATTTACACTGTTGAGATGGAACAACACTTGGTTCTGGAAAGGCTGTTTTAACACTGCCTCCAGGTATGGCTGGATCCAGTTGGACCTGGTGTGAACAAGTTTGTCAACAGTGATGGATGATTACAGCACCTAATTCTGAAATAAGGACAAGCGTGATTCCTATCTTGAGTGAAAAAGAACAGAAATCCATGACGCGACATGGATGGAGACAGAGGAAATCAAGTTAAACTCCTCCTACCTGCTGTTTTCACCCTCTGTTATGGCTAACATAAAACATTCACTAAAGAATGGTTTAACAGTTATTAAAGGACAAGAGTTGGAGTAAGGATTTCTGGGATCTATTTGGCTGATACCAAATATATCAGCCTATATGATTCTTTACATCCTTCTTTGACAAGTTCTTTCCTTCCTTTTATAGATGCCTAGGAGCCAAATAACTGCTGCTGCACAGAGCTGAAGAAGCCACAATGATTACCTAAGTAAGTAGTATCTTGTTGGTCTTAAAGATTCTCTCAGTGCACTGGACAGGAATCTTCCATTCATGATTAATTTCAAAACAAGGTTTCTCAGATTATTTTATCACATGGTAATCAACAGGAGAAGCCCTGAACCAGCCTTCTGAGAGCATGAAGCTTGCCTTTTTCATCATGAGAAAATCTTAGGGAGCCTGGCAATAAATGTGGGTGATGGAGGCAGCACAAGAGGTATCAAATTTTATAGCTGACTCCATGATTGCTTGCTTAGGTTTGTCCATCTGTGGTTCTCCAGACCCTGACAACACACTTCTCCCTGATTAACCTCCCCTCCATACCCCTTGCGGACTGATATTTCCAAAGAGATTCTGCTGACAACATTTTGATGCGCTTCCCTTCTGCAGATCCCAATGTTGTCTGTTCAGACCTGTTTTGTCTGCCATTGGGAGTGAGGAGTGGAACTTCACATAGAAAGACTTCTTCTCTGGTTACCAATTTGCCTTTTATTTTTACCTAAGTGACTGTCAGTGAGGCCTCAACATGTGAAGTGGCACCTGCTATATTTTGCAGAACAGGTCTGCCTGTCATTTTACCCTTATTTATATGGTTAGTGCCAGAGGCATACCAGAGCTGGAATCCTAGTTGTAGTAAGTTCTATACAACAACAGAAAAAGTAAAAATTTGTCACAAGAGTTTACACTGCAGGTAAGAGAACGGTGGAGCACATAAGAAGAGTTATTAGATTGAGCTTCTGTAATCACTGTCATTTTAAGTGGGAAAGATTCTTGAGAATGGCAGATTGAATAGTAAAAAAAAAAAATGAAAGGAGTGAGGAGATAGAGGAATAATAGAATGTGTAAGAGGAAAAAGAATAAGGACATGACGATATTGTGGGGTAGGAACGTTTAAAAACATTTCCAAATGTGGGCCTTATCTGCCCTTTCTTCTTCCCATTTCCTCGGGACTTTGGCATGGGAAGATACACCTCTGTTGTCTCAGG
>NW_024884475.1:39933253-39997785 GCF_019232065.1 Centrocercus urophasianus | reverse complement strand
AAGGAAGGAAGGAAGGAAGGAAGGAAGGGAGGGAGGGAGGAAGGAAGGAAGGGAGGGAGGAAGGAAGGAAGGAAGGAAGGAAGGGAGGGAGGGAGGGAGGGAGGGAGAAAATAATCCACATAGAGTATCTAGAAAATCTGTATGAACAAGTAGTGTCATTTTGTACATTCCACAGGTAGGTTTCTGGCAAAACAAAAATTGCAGCATTGAATTAAGCTAAAAGCAAAATTCTGCAGGAATCAGTGCTTAATCTGCAAGGTCTGGGATCTCTAGGCTTGCAAAAAAATCTTTCATCTGTCTGTAAATTTGGCAAAGCAAATTTACATTAAAAAAATCATGCGTCTTGTATATAATAACTCAGATGTGGTCTCTACAACCTGTTAAATGTTCTCACCTTCCTTTTGACTTTCTGTGGTTTCAGTATTAGTATAAAAACAGCATGGTCTTTGTTAATAAAAAAGCTTCATGGCTGTGACATGTAGAGATGGTAAAAATGGCTTTGTTTCACTAGAGAAGTGTTCTCTTGTTTATTTATCTTGGTGGTGTTTTTTTTTTTTTTCTTCTGAACCTCTGATTTGGAGACAGTGGACCAGTTGACTTACATTGGAGTACATGCATCAGGATATCCTCAAGACAAAACATAAGGCACAGAGCAGTTGCAGTACTTCAGGTGAGGCAAGAACAAGGGCTCCTTTACACTGATTCAAGAAGCCATGGAAAATGTTTAATGCATTCTGGGAGGAGATATCCACTTGTAGAAGTCGTCATGGCAGCCAGTCCCCACCAAAAACAGTATTTTATGGGGTAAGGGAGAGTTTATGGTTCCATAAGGAAATTCCTATGGAAGATTTTTCAAGGGGAGAATTCTATTGCTATAGTTCAACCAGTCTTCAAAAAAAGGGTTCTAATATTTATTCTGTTGCTTTGTTTTTGGAGAGAAGAGGATGAAACTGAGTGAAGTCACCACTTAGGTATGGGAATCCAAATTAAAAGTTGTTAACAGAACAGTGGGTTTTGTTTACTGCATAAGAGGAACCACACGAGTGCTAGTTCCCCAAGTAATTAATGAAAGTTGACCTCATAGCCTTTCATGAGAGAAAAAAGTACATTGTAACATTGTCCCCAGCAATTTTAACAGGGAATCTATCTGATAGTTTACTTGCTTTCCCTAAGGGAAGGCGTTACTTGAATCCAGGCGACTATGGCCAGCTGCCCCATGACTGGAAAATGCTGGAGGAGCGGGAGCCAATTCAAGACTTAATAAGTGTGAGCGTTGCTAACAGCATGGCTGTGGCTATGGGACAGGCAGAGGTCCTGCATCCCTGGGACTTCCCTTCCTTTTGTGAAATACAGAGGCTGTGATGAAAGGCAGATAGCACAGCGTCCATTTCTGGGAAAGCCACAGCTGCGTGCTCCTCTCCCTCCTCCTGCAGTGCTCCAGGAAGTGATTTTGGGTGGGAAGCTAGAACAGGAGCGCCCACTGCCTTTTAAAGGAGAAGTGGATACATCACCTTATTTCTTATGCGTCTTAACTGCACTACTGGAAGCTGCATTGCACTGAATTATGGCAGAATCTGATCCCTACGAAGCTTTATTCGCTCTAGAGGCTGTTTCTGTTCCCTACAAGTTTTCCTCTAAAGAATAATTATTCTTCCACTTGTTTCACAGCAAACCCTTGACACGTGACTGCTGCACCAGGAGGCGCCCACAGCAGGCAGGAAGATTTCAGCACGAACCAACAACCAGGCCGCGCAACGCTCCGCCGAAACACGCAGGCGGCCCCCGCCCGCGGCGGAGCTGCCCCCGCCACCGGGACTCTCCCTCCCTCCCTCGGTGCCCGGCGGGGCGGGTGGCTCCGCTGCCGCAGCTCCCGGCCCCGCGGCGGGCGTGGCGAGGCGGCCGCCCGCCCCTTGCGCCGTGCCCGGAGCCTGGCGGCGGCCGTGCTGACGGCGGTGTTGTGTCTCATCGGCGGCAGCCATGAGGTCGCTGTGTCTCGTCACCGTGGGGGTCCTGGCTCTGACGCTGCTCATCGCCAGCGTCTCCTTGTTGGTGGCGCATGTCTTTCAGACGGTGGTGGACCTGCAGGTGAAGCAGGTGAGAGCTCGGCTGCAGTCCCTCCCGATGGGTTTATTCCTTCTCAAAATAACCCTGAGCAGCAGAGGGAGGGAGGACGGGGATGGCGGAGTGGTACCGTACAGTTCCTTGGTGCCCAAGCGCGGTCGGGTGAGGACCATGCACCTCTCAGCGACGAAACGCCTGGTCCTTTATGGCCGGGGCGGGGCTCGGGTTGGGCTGCATGAAATTAGACAATATGAGTAAAAATAAGCGCTCTGAGACAGTTTTACAGGCTGTGAGACATCTGCTGTGATCTGGCGGAGGGGGGGGGGGGGGGAGATGCTGCAACACACAACAGGGCAGCAGGGAGCACCTGAAGCACTCCTCCTGCCTCCACCTTTGCCCATGTCCATCATATATTTCTGGCAGCTTTTGCCCTGCTGCTCCATTTATTGCAGCCTCTGGAGCAGACGGGCTGCATGCTGTGGTCTGGGGACACCTGTCTTGGCATCCTCAGGAGTGCAGAGGTCCTCCTCAGTTTTTGTTCCTCCCTTATGGTCATGTTGGTCATAAATCCAAATGCTGGCCATTTGGATTTCTGTCGTGGTCAACTGCATTAGTGTTAGAAACTCCCCTACGTATCATGAAAAGCACTCCTCAGTAGCTGTTTTCCCCTAAAGTGTGTGTGAAGCATGTAAATTAACTAATCTTCCTAGTCTGAAGAATGTAATGGCCTGTATTACTCAGAGAAACCAAGAGCACTACCGTATGATGTGACCAGTGCTATTGTCTGGTTGGTGACAGAAATCTGCTGTCCTAACCCATGTGCTGTTATTTTCCTCAAGGCATTGATAGTGGGCATTTCCTCACTGAGAAGCTACAGTGTCTTAAATTAATTTGATTTCATGAGTGCAGTCAGCTTAAAACAAGTTCCAGGTGTTTCTGTTGAGTCTGGAGTGTAGCCAACAGGAGGCCACCATAGGGTGAGCTGAGGTGTGGGCTGCCAGTGTGTCAGCTGCTCTTTAGGAGCTCCTCCTGGCAGTGAAGTGGAGTGTAGCCTGGGTTATTCTGCAGTCGTTCCATCGTCAGCTCATAGGCATTCTGAAAGGCAGAAATGAACTGATGTGAATGTTAATGTATGCAAAGTTTTGTGCAAACCAAGCCATTCTGTCATCCTCTGTATCACAGCAGAAGTTGTAGTTTCAAATATTTCATGGACTTAACACCAAGTGCAGGGGGGTGAAGAAAGGAAAAAAAGGTTTGGTGGGATAGCGTAGGACTGTCAGGAATTAGTTGTGATCCTCCTTATGCGTATTACCTCTTAGCTGCATGCTCCTTACCCTTAGTGGTTGATTATATAAGAGTAAATCGATAGTCACTTGCCAGAGCTTTGGGTAACGCAGGAAACAGTTCCTAGAGCTCAGTCTTTTCCTACTTAGTACTCTGCAGCTCATGCCAGTGTATCTGGGTTGCACAGGATCAAGCATCCTGCTCCCCACACAAGCCAGTGGCACCCTGCTGGCTATCTGCAAGAGCCAAGCATTCGAACTGTGGAAGAACAGCTTTCAGCCCTAATCATTGTGCTTCCTCATCACTCTGCTGATTCTGCTTCTTTCCACGTGTTCTTTATTCCACATGTTTTTCTTGTTTGTGTGTGGCCTAGCAGGTTACTGTCTCTTATGTAACCATGTCTACAGCTTAGAAAATCTTGTACAAATACACAAATCTCAATTTGCCTTTGAAACGCAGCAAGACAAGAGCTTTTTGAATTCCATCACTGCTCTGAAGTCCAGGGCAATGGATGTGAAATGCCATCTCAGTGCTCGTGTGTTTCATGCTGGCCCCTCTTTACCATCCACACCCACCTGCCTTTGGAAGAATTGCAGAAGGGGAAGGAGGTTGTCTTCCACAGGTAGTCCGTACTCCATTGAGGGTTTTCTAGCAGTCCTGCAACAGCACTGCAGTGAAGTAAGTGAAGCAGTGAAGTAAGCTTAATTGGAAGGCTGCATTTTGGACCTTCTGAAGCCCATGTGTATCCAAACTCACAATCCATAGAGCAACGACGATAAGTTGGCTTGCAGTAGGGAATTTGTGTGCCGCATCCTTTCCAGCCAATGACAGGGAGCATGAAGTCCTCCTGGGCTCCTGGAGACAGTGGAAGTACGGGAAGGACAGGGGAATCAGCAGGACATCACACTTCATATTCCCTGGAAAGTCAGCAGGCAATTCTGTAAAAACGAGGACAGTGGGAACACCTTTCTCAGAAAGCATTCAAATTTATTTTCTTATTGTCAGTCTTAGTGTTGTTTTTTTTTTTGTGTGTGAACTAGAATGCTGTGCCAGATCAGATGTCCATCTAGTCCAGCACTGTGAGTTGTTGGGGTAGCACCTGAAACTGATCAAATCATGGGAAAAAAACTGCAATAAAAGAGAGTAAAATAGCTGCCCACAGAATAAAGGCTTGCCTAGCTGCAAGCAATGTTTGTCTTATCATATATATTTGTTGCATGATTGTGGATTTTACTGCCTTAATTGTGCAGTTTATGAACATGACAACCCTTGAGCTGTGTACCTAATGCAAAACTTGGACAATCAGTCCTTGTGTCTTTACTCAAGTGTTCTGTTTATGCCACATATCTTATGCTGATAATTTTAGAAAATGCTTAGTCTTCTAACCCCTTTAAATTTCAATGGGCTTTTGTTGCCAGCAGTCTCTAGAGCTGAATTATTAGGAGCATGTAAGACCCAGAGGGTCAGGGAAGATATTTTATCGCTTGACTTATTTTATATATTGATCACTGTAAGCTTTTGCTTAATGTGAAATACTCTCAGCACTGCTTAGTCTGGAGTTGAGTTGCTCCTTTTGAACAGACAGTTCTAAAAACACAGGGTCAGAGAAATCTGCTTGTGTTGGCCTGAACATTTACCCTCTTGCTTCCCTTAAGAAGTTGTGATTCAGTTCTGTCACAGATGGATGTATTGTCCTGGAATTAGATCATTTTGCAGTTTCAGGAAAAAAACTACTATCACCAGCAGTAAAAATTACATTTTGGAGGAAAAGCTCATTTTATATTTCCTCTTTGTGATCTGAGGCTAAGGCAAGGAAACACCAGCAAATGGACTGTTACAGTAAATAAAGCCAGGGGGACAGATGTTTTTGTTGTTTGAAATGAATATGGACTCCACTGAGAAACAAGAAGCTGTGCAGCACAGCTATGTGAGGACACAAGATCATGTAGTGCACTGCTTTTAGGTGCTGGTCTTGCAGAAGGTGCATCATACGTCTCTGTGAGACAGCATCTCAGAGTCTCAGGCCTTCCTGGGCTACTGCCTGCAGGACTGGAGTCTGATCTGAGGGTTCTGAATGCTTTGTACTTCTGCATGTATCAGGAGGGAAGGACTGAATCTCTGACAGTACAGCAACAATAACTGCAGGTGAGGCTGTATCTTTTACATATCTTTAGATTAAAGAGCAGTCATGTAATCTAGTATTTTGCAGCCTGCCTGTCCTAGTAGTGACCACAACCTCTGTCAAAAAAATGATCCCACGCGTGTAATGTCAGAGGCTCCTCTGCTGTGAATCAGTCAGCAGAACTAAACTCGGCTGGGGGCATGGACATACGTTTTGTTCAAATATGAGCTCATAATTTTTCTCTTAGCACTGGGCAATGTAGTATCGTGTGGCAGATGCAAGTATTCCTGGTAACATTTGGTGAAAAACAGAAGAAAAGAGCACACTGTATTTTGTTATTTGAGAATTTTATGGGAATATATCTAAGTCCTGCTCAGAAGTTTGTGAATCTGGGTTTACACTGCTGCTGTCACTGTGCGGAGCTAAAATTAGTCCCTGTCATTTCTGTGGGAGATCCAAGCAGTGTTACGCAGATCCAGCAAATAAATCGCAGTAGGACAGTGTTTCACTGCCCTTTTGCTCTGTACTTCATCTCCCAGGGGATCGCTTAAAATTCAAAATCTCAGGAACATGAAACTGGAATTAATATGACTGGGGTTCACTTTTTTAAAAAGTTGAACATTTAGACTGAGCAATCTCTCATTTTAGTTGCCTCATGTGAGAGCAGTTTGAGCAGTAAATAGGTGCTCTGATAATGCTTACTAGTTCTTGGGGAATAGTACTCATTCCCAGAGGTAAGGTCAAGATGGGTGTGAGTAGTCTGATACAAATATTGGTGCCACATTCGTACTCAATTGTATTTCATGCACGTGGGAAATGTGAGCTGTGTACGACTTAGAAAGGGGACTGACATCAGTAGGGTGCTACACCACTGCCTCTCAAATAACCGACTGTGCATATGGAGAAAAAATATAGCGGTCATTTCTGGATTCATTAAATACAATGCTGTGTCATTCCCAGCCCTTTCTGGCAGTGTCATGGAAACAGTATGCCTGATTTAATGAGATTTTCTATTTCTGATCCTACAAACCAACTTCGGGAAGGCTCAGTCTGAATATAGGCCTGAGCCACGTTGGCATAAATTGCAAAACAGCAGATCAAGAGCATTGGATTGTGTAGGAAACAGTGGATGTGAGGAAGAAGAAATGCACAAAGCACCTGAAACATGGCTTGCATTATTTGTGGCATTTGTAGAAAATGTGGTGTGAAATCCTCAGAGGAAAGCAGTCTGCATCTGCAGAATACTACTGGCTGGATGGGCTTACTTTGCTATTCAGGAATACTGCTGCCATTCCAAGCTCCCGCCAATGTGTGGTTTTTTGTTTTTTTTTTTTTTTTAAAACAGTCTTCTCTTTATCCAATCATACAAAATTAAAAGCTGCATCCTGAGAAAACAGCTCCTTTAGTGAGAAAACCAAGAAAGAATCCTGAGGCACTGTGGCTGATAAAAGTTAAGACCTCGTAGATGTTAAACAAGAAATGGCAGCTGTCCAGCCTGCCTTGCTTTTGAATTTGTGCTTAACAATATTTGACTTGTTTTCTCAGAAGAATAAAAAGAGCAAGTGTTGATGAGACCCATTTAATTGCAAATTATTTCCCCTCCTTCTTTCCCCTACTGGTGATAAGCTTTTCAAAGATAGAGTTTTGTTTCACGTATTCTCGTAAATTCCATTCTGCAAGCCATGTTTTTCTTTACTGCAGCTTTGGTGCAGCAGTGTTAAAATATAGGAAAAGCCCTGATTTTCGTGGTGTTCTTAGCGGTGCTTTTATAGTTGTGGTGAATTTTATGTAAAATGGAATGGTAAGAAAATATGGGATTGAGACCTATGTTATATATTCTTAAGGCAGCTGCATACAGCTACAGCTGTGCCATTCCTTCTGACACATGGATATAGGAATTACTGATTCACTATGTAAGAGCTTCTGTAATAAAATAATTATTTGTAGCTCTTGTTTTGTAGGCCCATGTTTTGCTGAGTACAAAATACACAAGTAGTCTGGAGATGCACACCTTCTCATTGCTGTAATTAAAGGCAGAGGGCAAAGAACATTTCAGAGTCCTCAGAAAGGTGTGAATCTCAGTCTCTGCTTAAATTTCTGTCATTTGCAGCTTTTTCTCCCTGGCCAATGAGAAACAAAGTCCAATTGCTTTGGAGACAGAGTGTCACAGCTGTACTGGAATCTGACATTCCTAGGCAAATAAATCATAAACATAAGGAAGATGAACTTCTTTTTTGGCCTTTTTCCTCCTGAGATATCTTGTTTATGACTTCTTGGCCTCACACTATTGAGTTCCACTTCTTTTTTCTGTAATACGGCTTGTTTTGTGCTGTTTTACACCAGGTTATGTTTTTGCTGATACAGGGAGTGCAAGAGGATCATTGTGCAGTAGCTGGTAAGTCTTCATTCTGAAAAATGTCAGGCAGAACTGTCTGTAGGAAGAAGCAAATCAGTAATTCCAACAAAGTATGCCCCTGGGCTGCAAGTATAGTTGTATTAGTTGTATGTGTCTGATTTGGTGATGTGCTTCAAAGCAAAGCACAAAGGATCTGTAGAGTTGGGATCTCCAATCTTAATGTCTGCTTTTTTCTGAGGGCATAGAATTTCTCCCTTTCCTATGACTATCATTCAGTATCTACCACTAATGGCTTATTTGTCTTTCTCTTATTTCAGGGTACAGTATTAAAAAATGGCACAGAAACCTTTGAAGCTTGGGAAGATCCTCCTCCACCAGTCTACATGCAGTTTTACTTTTTTAATGTGACAAATCCACTAGAAGTGCTTCAAGGTGCTACTCCTCTTGTGGAGGAAAAAGGGCCATATACCTACCGGTAGGAGCATTTTTCTGTGTTTATATTTCACTAAACATGGTGTGTGTAAGGAGGCAAAAAAGTGGGATTCAGAACGTTTGGGATCCCATTCTAGGATGAAACCTAGCTGTTAGCGAATGCTTGAAAAACTATTCAGCAGAGAATAGATTCATTCATCACTACCTGGATAGTACACCTGATAGGCTGACACATCAACAACCTGCAAGCAGTTTCCGATTCAGCCAGCATCTTCTCAGATTTTGTGCAAGATTTTGCTTTTGCACTGCTGTTCCTCAGCAGCTGGATGCAAAGGAGCCCTCTGCATCATGGCCTACTGTACTGTGAGAGGAAGATACTGATTGACTGAGATGTATTCCAAGAGGAGCATTGCGTAAAGGTGTGATTCATGTGTTCACTCAGAACTTAGTTCCTAGCTGGAATTGCACAATTCATATCAGTAAAAATGTGGGCAGAAAACCAGTTACAGAATGGAACTACAGGGATTTCCCTCAGCCAGCCCTCACCTACTTAGATTCAGATACATCTACAATTTTTACAGACAGCAGGATTCAGTAAGGCCATGTGCAGTGTTGGAGCTTATCCATCCTCCTGGCCTCTCCTTCTGCATGATATGGCTCCACACTGAGCAGTCTGACTCTTCTGGACCTGGAGAGATTTCAGTCCGCTTTACAAGTAAGTTTTCCCTTACAGTTTCATATTGCTCCTCTGCACACAGTAATGTACACCAGGAGCAGTCCTGTGGCAGTAGACATGACAGCCTTTGAACTGAGGGAGGTATGAGAACTAAGACAGAAATGTAAATTTCTTGTTGCCAATGTCACTGTCACACATTGATCCAGACATTTTTCTCTCAGGCTGCCTAGTTCTCTGCAATATGCCTTCCCCTTCTGTTCCTTTCCTCCCACAGCTCAGCTTTGCGTTACTTCCTCCCTTTTCCCATTTCCTCCTTTTCATTACTGTGTTTGTTAAGACTTGGCAAAGTAGTTATGCTACTTTGGCAGAATACCTCTATTAGATAAACTGGTAGAACTGGAGAAAAAAATAGAGAGCTACTGACTTGTGGCTTGTTGGCAGAGCTTTCCCATGCAGTACACACCGCAGGCTGTCTGTGTAGGAGCAGGTTGGGGCAGGTGATTCCTGCCTTGTTAATTGCTGTCCAAGGGAGGCAGGCTGTACATTCCAGCTTCTGGTGTCTTTGGTTTGCCCAATTTTGTCATGTCTAAACAAAATTCAACTGTACTGTGCTCCATTGGATGGAAGAAACAGGAAAGTTAAAAACCGAAGTGCTCTTTCCCAGTAGATTCTTTTTTTAATCCTTGCTTAAGTGCTGTTGTTAACTGAACCCGACTGTTGGCAGTGGGTGGGGAAGGAGGAGGTATGATGGAGGAGCAGGATCGGGAAGAGGTGTTGCATGCATACTGCATGCTAGAGCCAGAGAGTAAATGCTAAGTTTGTCTCACAGGCCCAGTGTAGCAAAGTAATCAAGAGCCATTTAGGTTTAGCATGTGGCAGAACGTCTAAAATACTCTAAAAAGAAGTGCATGGCTCAGTTGTTTTATCAAATTGGGTAGAAAGGCTGGAAGTGAACCACCCCCAGCAGGCAGGGGAAAATGTCTGGAGCGGCAGAGAGGAGGAGGAGATGGCTAAATAGTCTCATCCTAGGTGATTAAGTTTGAAACAGTTCATGGTTTTGACCAACATAGATTGTAAACCCAGTTAGTGCAGAAGTAGATTCTCAAACAAAAATGCAGCCATGCTTGTCTTTTTATATCCTGTAAGTTGGATTTACAATAAATAAAAGAATTCATTCTAAATGGAAGCTGCTTATCTGCCCAAGCTTGCTAAGATCAGCTGAATATTTTCTGCTCGTGCACACATGAACAGATTGTTGTCTTTAACATCCGTTGTGCTCCTACCTGTGTCCCTAGTCAGGGAGTATTATTTTCCTCTGTAGACTTTTTAGAGCTGGAAGGGCTTCTCAGGTTACCTCTAGCCTGGTTTAGATAAGACATTTCACAGCTGTTCATTCCCACCCCTTCTGTTCAAGCGTCAGGCTATAGAGTAGATTAATGTAGAAGAGGCTTTTGCCAAATCAAACTAGAAAGTACCCAGACCAAAATGTTCATAGGTGGTAGGGATGCTGAGAAGTGGTAGATGACACTGTTTTTGTAGGAATGTTGGGAGATGGTTGATTTTTGTAGACCTTTCCAGTTTGATTTAAATTAGAAAGACAAAATCAAATAATACAGCCTGTCATTAAGCTGCATTAAAGATCTAGTGCAGCCAGGAGTGGAGTTATGATCTGCAGTGAATGAAAAACGTTGTAACAGAGTCTTGCAGGATAATTCACCTTTGCGTCTTTGGATTTAGAATTTACTCAGGAAGCAAAGCATTGTAAAAATGAACAAGCTCTTACATGAATGTATGCTCATGCAGTACAGTCCATTCAAACTCAGACATATGCCAGATGGATAATGTCATGAGAAGACAACCTGCCACTTCTGCTTTCTCATTTGCTGAAGATAGATATGTATCTCATTTTGAACCTAAGCCAGCCGGTTCTATAGAATTGTGTTTCTTGCTTGCAAAATGCTATTGTTCATGGACTAAATTATGGTTATGACATGTGCTTCATGGTAGTTAAGATCTGACTTCCTTACTAGACCTTACTAGACCAGGTAGCATTTCATGTTTCTTCCAATTGGACTTGTTTGTCAGCAATCTTAAGTTTTATGTTGCTTTTCTGAGTGCTTAGACAGCACCAGAAGCACCTCTGAGGCTATGAGCAGCTCACTTTTTTAGAACAGTACAATAGCCACAAGTTGATTGCAGTTAGCATTAATTGTACATGTTTAACTTGCTTACAGAGCAAACTCTTGTTTTTCAGAGAATACAGGCCAAGAGTGCATGTTCAATTTTTGGACAACGGCACCAAAGTATCTGCTCTGAATCCAAAGACGTATGTATTTGAACCTCTGAAGTCAGTTGGAGACCCTGAAGTGGATCTGATTAGAACAATTAATGTTCCTGCAGTGGTGAGTTCTCCTCCATTTCTGCTTGGGAGTCGGTGTAACTCGTGTTATACCTACCAGCTTGTTGCTCCATACTGCCTCTCCCTTTTGTGGTAGATAAAGATGATTGAAGAACTCGAGAGGCGGTTTATATCAAGAGAGATGCTGCATTCATTTTAGGTTTGAACTGTTGTGGTTTTTTTGTTACATTCCTTCCTCATCAAACACCTCTGTAGCATCAGTTTTTCACTCCTTGTCTGAGAGCCAACAATTTGGAGATGAGCAAAAATCAAATCAGGCTTGTTGGCTTTTCATGACTAAACAAAATTACTGGAATCAAACACATAGGAGGAACTCTGACATTTGAATGCGTTTTTGTTGTTGTTTTCAATCAAAATTTCAAAAATCACCTCGAAGTCTGCATCACAAACTGGAAAAAAAATTATACAAGAGAGATTTCAGATGCCAGTGAATGAAAAGGTACTACCAATTACAATTAAGACAGGCACTCACGCTCTGTTTTAGGCCAGACTACAGAAGCAGACCATTATTTTTTGATCTCACACAGGTACTGACAGCTCAAGAACAAGCAGATACAAAGCAGTTATACCTTGCAAGGAAAAGTAGACAATACAGAAATACTTGTTGATTGTGTAACGAAGCCTTTACTCCTTATGCTCATTTATACCCTGTAATTGAAGTCCGTTATTAATTTTTCCCTAGAATTTCTAAAAATGTCTGTTTTGATTTGGGTGAATACAATGTTCTTCACAGGCATTTGAGTGTTAATATTCTCTTGTTCAGATTTTTGACTGAGATATACTGTAACAGGTAGTTCTAGAAGAGCTGCAGTTTGGTTCATCCAAGGAGTATTCTTTCCTTTTTCTTTTTTTTTTATTTATTTTAGATACATATCATTAAATCACTTTTCCAGCTACGAAATAGATAACTTTTGGTGTTTCTATTTTGGAGATTACCTATCTTTACAGTCTTTGTTTTTCAAAATGTAAACCATGACTTCCTCAGGCTGAAATCCAGAACACATCTCCAGCAGTTCCCACTGTTTAGAAAGCGGTGTTGCCAGTTTCTCTTAAAATCCACTCTGAACACTACAGAAGGGGTTGGCATGAAACCAACCTGGGTGTGTGCCCATGTCTGGCTGAGGGGGAACCTGTAGGAGTACTTCCCTGTCAAGAATAGCTGAAGAACCTGTTAGCCTGCATATTACTTGCCACAAGTGGAAATAGCAAAACTGAAAATACAAGTGAAACATGTGCAGTGCTGATATGTGTCTGTTTGTGTCCAATTGTTACTGTTTATCCAACAATAAATCTGACCATTTATCCCTGATTCTAATCCCCTGGTAGACTGCAATGGAGTGGACCAGGGCAACATCTCTTCAGTTTGCCACAGAGGTGCTATTGCTCCTGTACCAAGAATCCCTGTTCACAGTTCGCACAGTGCACGAATTACTGTGGGGCTACAAAGACAAACTCCTGTCAACCATTCATGTTTTGCATCCTGAAATCGACCCGGTGTTTGGCTTCTTTAATAAGGTAATTACTGTGCAGGACTTCCTGACACTTTAAAGTGGGAGTGATGTCAGTGCCACAGTGTTGGGACTGTCATTGCCAGCCAGGCTGCTCACAAACTGAGGCTGTAAAGACAGGCTGCAGAGGTAGCAAAAGGAAGTTTCCTCTTCAGTTTGGTTGTATCTAGGCTCTGACCTGTGATCCAACTTCAAGTGTTTTATCTCTTCCCTTTGTCATATATGCATGAGTTTTCCAAGAGTGGATATAAACATCTCTACTGTTGACTGTGCTCGTTTTCGTAATGTGGTCTTATTTGTACCAGCACTGTGAAAGAAAGAAAATTTCCTGAAAGATTTCCTTAGTAGTAGTTAGTTGAGACTGTATGTTATTTCTGAGCGATAGCCATTGCTGGCTTCCTCAGTGTCTCTGACTGCAAGTCAGCTTGGGCTTGTTTCTCAGAGATTATCTGCAGTACTCAATTTGTTTTCTGTGGGTTTATTTTGCTATTGGCAAATTTCAGAGGGGAAGAAGAGCTAACCTAATGTTAGATCCCCTTCACCGAGGAGGAGTGAGAATTTAGCACAGCCACTGCCACCTGATTTCATATACAAGGTGAAGTTTGATGATTTGCACGCACTTCAAAGCAGTCGCTCCCAGAGTGGAATTGAAGTGATGACAACTCAGACTCCTGTTATTCTGATGTAGTTACTGGCCAAGTGTTAACAAGGTGAGTGGAATAACAAAAACTCACCTGTGTGTTTGCAGATGAATGGAACTGATGATGGAGAATATGTTTTCCTCAGTGGAGAAATGAACTACCTTAACTTCTCAAGAATTGTGGAATGGAAAGGAAAAGAGTAAGTTTTGCAGTGTGATTAGGCCTCTGTTAAAATTTGCCTCTTTTCATACTTCTAGTGAGCAAAAATGTTCATCTTTATGTTCTTTTACCAAAAAAAAAAAAAAAAAGGTTATTTTATTCTGGAGCTGATGGTACTTCTTAGCAGCTCTAGCTTCAATTGTGCCTCCAGTATTTTAGCATGGGTCATGTAATTATGAAAAGACAGCCCTGCCCTTAGAGAGCAGACTGCTGTGAACACTCACTTCTGAGCCCCTGTGTGCCCTGTGGCAGAGGTGGCCCCTTCTCCACTCTCTCCTCTGGGACAACCCTGCATGCCCTGTGGGGCTGAAGTACCAAAGCAGCAGGCTGTGGCACAGACATCCTGCGTATCCAGGCAGCACCATTCCTTGCTGCTCTGTGCCCAGAGCTGGGGCTGAGAAAGCTCATGCCTGGGTGCCTGACACTTACTTGGAGGGCAGCAAGCATTACACAGAAGCCAAAGAACTACATAAAGCAACTCTCTCCCATTAAATAAAACATTTCCCATCAATTACATATATGGGAGAAACTCTTGCAGATGGATTCTTACTTGTTTGCCACCGGTTTAATAATGAGATAAATGCAATTTAAACCCTATTTTTGTTAGTAGAGGAAATAGAACTTAGCACTATACAGGTCTGTTAATCCTTTGCTCAGAGCATAACCTGGACTGACCACCAATTAAAGGTCTTTTAAACTTTATTCTCTTTGCTTAATTTTCTTCAGGTCATTGAACTGGTGGACAACAAAGACTTGTAACATGATCAATGGAACAGATGGGACATCTTTTCATCCATTGATTAGCAAAGATGAGAACATTTATATATTTTCTTCTGATTTCTGCAGGTAAGAAAAGGGAATTGGACTTCACAGCAGAGCATTTGTGTCCATTCCTATTGAGGTTTCATATTAGGTTGATATTTTTCTGTCCATCATTTTATTTAACAGTATCAGTGTTCAGTATTTGTTTGTGCTATGAAGGACAAGAGAATTAAACCACAGGCACCCCAATATGCATCAAGTTAAAGATGTGTTGTTTCTAAAGAAAGGTAAAGTGGAAATCAAAAAGGTGTCTGGAGAGTGGCTGGACTGCCTAGGGGGGCTTGTAATGAGAGGAACAGGATTTATATGAACCTTGCCTGAAGCTTCTTTCCTTAGAAAATCTTCCTGTGACTCTCTTTTTAGAGAACACAGACTACCTTCTTCAGAGATGCATGGCTTGAAACAGTGCCACTTAAAATGCAACAGTATGCAGGAAAACATGGTGTTTCCTGACATTCCACCTGCGGGTCTCTTCCCTTCCAAGTTTTCTTGTCTATGGACAACAAAAATGATCTGAAATTCTCTATCTAAATCAGTACAGATGTATATTATCATAAATCTAGGACTAAATTAAATCTAGCCAAATTTGTGCCTTCCCCTGACCTTGCCCCACTGTGTTCCCCCTCAATAACGTGTACCAGCACTGCTTTGCACAACACACAATAGCATCGTAGGGACCAGAATCAACCCCCAAAATGCTGAAGGCAAGCATCAGTGTTCATGGAACAGCACAATTTGTGCAGTATTGTCCATTTGGTGCAGCAGCAGAGTGATGAGATACACATGTGTAGATCAAAAACATATTACACTGAATACAGAAGATTGTTGGAATGGGCTTAGGCTAAACTTTCAGCTTCCTTTAAACTGAAATAGATGCACAGGCATCAACAGAGACATTTGCAGCAGGTAATCAGCATGTGCTGAAGACTAACAAATCTTGGTCTGGTTTTTCTGCCTTGCAGATCTCTTTACCTGGTGTATGACAGCTCAGGAAGTGTTGCAGGTGTCCCAACGTACCGCTTTGTGCCCTCCCCTATGGTGTTTGCCAACACCACCGTTAACCCAGACAACGCTGGATTCTGCGTACCACCAGGAAACTGCCCTGGTGCTGGTGTCCTCAATGTCAGCATCTGCAAGCAAGGTATATTGCCAGGCAGTGGAAATAGATTGGAGGGACTTCAGTGGGAGCATATTGCTCCTTTCTGTCTGAAACATGTGAGGACAGTTTGGTGAGGCCTGTAGGAATGCGTCTACACTCAGTGAAGTCAGTCACCAACAAGTGGTTGGTTGGTGTTAAACTGCTGTAGTGAAGACGTGATCCGAGGGGATGTTCCTGTGAGATGCCATAAGCTCCAGCAGTGATTTAAATCAGGGAAATCAAAAGAACCAGTATCCACATTGAGCAGCTTGGGTATTTATAGTCTTCTCTTATGCAGGTAGTGTCATTTGTGCCTAGGTGAATGCAAATAATGCAGTACACAAGCATACAGCCTTCAGACGTGAAGCTGTGCTGATGCTGAACATGGAAAATTTTGGATTGTTCAGAGGACAGGGAGTCAGAGTGTAAACTCTGTAGCCCCAGAGTGGACTTATTCTGCGAATGCCCAGTACAAAGAACTTTGATGTCTTCAAAGACTTCTTCAAATCTTTTCTTTTTTCAATTGTGGTTTTCTGTGTTTTTACATTCCAGGTGCTCCCATATTTCTGTCAGCTCCACATTTTTACCAAGCAGAGCAAAAGTTTATAAGTGACATAGAGGGCATGCACCCAACAAAGGAATACCACGAGACATTTGTGGATATCAATCCTGTAAGTACAGCCTTTTTTAGAGGGTTATACAGATGAATCCAAGCTCATAGACTTAGGTCACTTTCTTGCATGATGTGTATCAATGTAGTCCCCATTAATCACAGTGAAGCTTCACTAGCTTATGTGGAACTATCTATATTTGCTTATATAGAATAAATTTTGCTGGGTACCAAGAATTAAAATGCTTTTCCTATCATACCTTTGCAGTTAGTGATGCTATCAGACTGGCATTGAAGGGGTTAAAATACTTCTGAGAAGTAGATGAGGCTTTTTCTCCTCACTTTGCTTTCAACCCACTGGGGTTTTTTCCTGTCTGTATTTTTCCCAAGTTGAAGCTAGGTATGTAGACTAAGACAGCAGATAGATATACCCAATGGACGTTGAACTCAACTTAGGTAGCATGGAGCCACAGGAAGATTGATGCACAGCCATGGTCAATATGTCTTTCATGGTAGTTTGCAAAGTTTTTGGTAATCTCACAGTGAGATGTCAGAAATGAAGGGAGCTTTCAACTCATGATCTGTAGTTTTATGCTGTTCTCTAGATCCACATCTGAAGGTAGATAAAGAGAGAGAGGAAAAGAGAGAGAGGAAAACCATGGCCTGCCTAGTTTGCAGAAAGAAACAGCGTGACTCATCAAGCTGTTATGCTTAGCATGAGCAGGAAGAAATTGCATAGTTTCTTTCAAAGCCTGAAGGTCTAGTGCACGTGTTTCTTGGTATCTGGTTTGGTGCCAGGCTCTTCCTGTTAGCCAGCACCTACTTCCCCTTTTGAAGTATGAGAGTAAAAGGAGCTGTGTGCTGCCTCCTTCTCATCACCACGGACTAAATTTGACTGCTTGAACAGGGAAAATACTTCTGCGCCTCCAATTGAAACTTTATTTGTGGTGGCAATACTCTGAGAAATGTTTTGTGCTTATCATTCTCTGGGGCCATACACTCCTATCCACTGAAATCTGCAAAAAGAAAGGTTTCTCTCGTATTCAGAGACCAGAACAAGCAGCATTAGTTGTCAGCTTTTTCCAAAACTACATCTAGATCTGAAAGATGGGGGATTCCTCTGTAGCTTAAGTGTGGTTTGCATACCATGATGGCACACTTATTTCTGTTGTGGCCTCTTCACATCTATGTAATTTGGAGGCAGACTGAAGTCTGGGCATATAAAATATAAGAATGTCTTCCTTTGGTGAATGTGGATCAATAATAACTCCAAGGGAGTCATGTACCACTCTGGCAAATCCATGTCAGTGCAACTATTAGGTTGTATTCTCCTAATTCCTATTAGTTCACGTTCATTATTATTATTATTATTATTTTAAATTCACTTCTTTATTTTATTCCCCAGCTGACAGGGCTTGTCCTGCAAGCAGCCAAGCGGATGCAGATCAATGTTCATGTCAGAAAATTACCTGAATTCTTGTAAGTGTTCCCTGCTGCTGGGCGAATATCTCAGATCTAATTTGATATTCAGAATTAATGTGTCTGCTGTATTCAGATGGAATATTGGTTGGAGACAGAACATTTAAGAGAGAAAGCCAGTCAAATCTTAATTGCAGATGGCAGTATCCTCCTCACTCGCAGCCCAAGAGGCTATTGGAGTTCTTTCTGCAGAGTAAAGACTCAAGAAAAGCAAGTTGCTGGAGACAGGTTGCACACAATCCTTGTAGTGGCATCCGTATATCACACTGACCCTCTCCAGAAAGGACCTGCCACAGCAAAAGGAGGGTAGAAACTTGGGGCTTTGCTGCTGATTGCAGTGAGTAATGCCATCTTACTCTTCACTGCTTTTAGGAGGCAAAAATACTGCAGCTGCTGTCATTTCTCAGCAGCGGTCATGTGAAAACCATATGAGAAGACATGACCCCTTCAAAGCGGAAGATCAGGTGGTGGATTTTAAAACACCACTCATGAGGAAGGGCTTGTTTGATCAGGTAGAGAGAAAGACCTTGCCTGTGACTACAACAGTATGATAAGGATAGAAACCTCTACTGACATAGGTAGTCAGTGTAATCCTGCGTAAGGGAATACATGTGTGCGTAAAATAGCTCCTCTGCTTCTTTGTTCCAAATGGATTCTGCAGGGTTTTCTAGTTGTCTCAGTTTGAGGGACTTTCCACAAACTGCAGATAAAGTTGTGTAGAAATACCAGTACCTTTATCTTGTGTCTTTCTGACTTGTTGATTTCATTGTTGCCTATGAGATATAATAGCTGTTTTTGCTTCTCTGCTTCTGAGCTGCTACTTATTGGCATGCTTTTGCTATATATTATAACTAAAAATAAGTGTTTTAATCAGTCCAGTCCTCTTAGGATGCTCAACCTTTTTTCAGACTAACACTACCTTATTTTCTGGTGCCCAGGAGCTGTTACATTAACACAGTTTAGGAGTAGGCTGTTACTTCATGTACGCTTTTTTTTCTTCTTTGTGAATGTTATGTGACAGACAACTGTTTCTGTGTTTTACAAATATGAGTAACATTCAGCCTCAGCTTAGCTTAGTGTTCCTGCTGACTGACGTATCTGTCACTCAGTTAGTTACTAACAAGCCTCTCATTGATCCCTTGTTTTCTCTCCTCACCATATCCCAAGCCAGAAATTATTTAGCTTCTTGGAGATTGACACTGTCCTAGTTCAGTGGGAAAGTGAAAACCAACGTTAGAAAGCAACAGCCCAGTGTTTTTTTAGGGGCAGTTTCCTTGTTCATAGCTCTGTTATAATCTGTATAATCTGTCTCCAGAACCCTCAAGTCGAAAGAATGGAAAAGCATAATTTCTTATTGCTGTTTTTCTTTTTTTTTTTTTTTTACACAGTGAAACAGGTAACATCCGAACACTAATTTTCCCAGTGATGTATATAAATGAGGTAAATAATTTCATTCGTTCTCTGCAGCATTGTGAGATGTTTATGTTTGCAAAACTACTGACTTTGAGCTAGCCATGAAAAAATTATGTATTTTTTCCTGTTGTTTTATGTAGTGATAAGTAGGAAGTTGTTTTCTATTAACATCATTCTGCCGCTTGTTGACCACTGCATTAAGTTTAGTTCTGGAAAATCTTTGTTGGGTAGTCTTTTTAATTGTGAAGATATTGACAGTAAGGAAAAAGGCTGCTCGGGTGAAGAGGCTGAACGTGTGCAGAATCTCATCTTTGTTTCTGGGGACTTCTGCAAATGCAGTAGTAGTACAGACTGTGCTGTGCTGGATCACTGAATTCACTGGATTCAGGGAACGCTCTAGGAGAGTACCTGTGATGATATGTGTCATTATTCCAGGCCAGTGCTATTGCATTCCTAACCAGAGCATTTTAATCACTACTTCCTTTAGAAATGCAGACCAGATTTGCCTTCTGGCCTCAGAGGAATAGCTGGGGATTCTCAGAGGGAAGGTACATTACGCAAGGAAGCAAAGGTGCAGAGTCGTGGGAGTGTTGTTAGCTTACCCCCACAAAAGTAAAATGGCCTAATATGAAGAATGGAAATATTCTTTTTTTCCTCTCTCTTCATCTCTTCTCTACTCCAGAGCGTTCTGATTGATGAAGCATCTGCCAACAAACTCAAGCACGTCCTGCTGGAAGCCAGTGTTGTAACTGGAATCCCTTTTGTAATCATGGCAATAGGAATTGTTTTTGGGATTGTTTTTAGTGTGCTTGTGTGCAGGTCTCAGGGAGTAAGAGAAGAGGTAAGTAACACTTGAATTTGACTTTGTTTACTGTATGTTTGTCTGTGTTTGGTTTTCTTCTAGTTGATTTTACTTCTTCATTGTCTACACAGAAACATTTTAATGTGTCGTTTTTGTTTAAAATGACCTTTTTAGGGAAGCGATGTTTTAATAGACACAGAATAAAAGCACCAAAACAAAGGAATGCAGCTAATCTAAGAGACAATTGTGGTAAGACAGGTAGCATTTTCTGTGCCTAATTTCCTTGCTGATAGTAGTATAAAAAATAAAAATCAGCCTGTCTAGAGGACCCTGAAGGGTAATGTGCAAAAAGCCCACCGTATTTGATGAACAGATATAGTCACAGGCAGTCTGACAGTGTTCTCAGTAGAAATAGTTGTCTTATGCCAGTTGATTATTTTTCAGAATCATAATGCAATTTTATAACTAAAGAATGGATGAATTTTACAAACAGCAGCATGCAAATAGTTCTGTCCAGATAATACTAGTTTGTACACCTATTTATGAAAAATTCTGTTTGAAAATGTCATGGTGTTAAGGCCGTTATTTAACAACGTTGAGAGCCAAAATTTCGCCCTAAGACAGAAGGGTCCAGATGAGATAAACTTTGGATTCTTTGGTTGAAGGAACAGACTGGGTACTCTAGTAGGCTGCTTTCTTCCTGTAGCTGCTGTGATCTTAGTGTGGTGTTGCTTGTATGATGCTGCCCAAGCACCTCTTTAGAGCCATGTAGGAAAGCACACAGGACCCCCAGAGCGCACAGCTGTGCTGCGTGTGCACTTCTAGCCTGTTGGACCCAGTGCCAGCTGGGGTTGTGGCGGCGGTGGCAGCAGCTTGGTGGAGAGGTGTGCAGCCTCCCTTCCTCAAGCAGCGGCTTCGAGGAGCTGATCTCTGGCTCTTTTGCTTCAGTCTTGTATGCCTCTGGGTACTCAGGAAGCATTGCACCACCAGGGGCTCTCAGGACCATAGTTCAGGTTCCTTTTCATGAGAGCCTGGTCCTTTTTCCTTTGGGCTTCTGAGCCTGCTGTGTCACAGGCAAACTCGGGTAGAAGTTGCTGAGGGGAGTGCATCCTGGCCCTTTTCTTCCACTCACCCTGATCCCCTTCTGCCTCTGCACAGGCACAGGGAAATCTCTTTGCATCGTCCCAGTGCCGGTACCTGCCAAAGCTGCCATCCACCCTCCAGCACCTCGCCTGTGCAGTGAGGGTTCCTTTAGTAAATCTGCACTTAGAAGTAGGAGCCAAGAGCTTTTTCCTTTCCTCTTTGGAGTTTAAGAAATTTAGCTTCCCCACCACAGAAGCGCTCGAATGTGCCACATTTAATTTTCCTTTGTTGCAACTTTTTTCTTTCAGAGCACTGAAGAAGAGAGGTCCCCGCTCATCAGGACATAGTAGTAGATCTTCTTAAATACGTGAACTTGGAGAATAAATCATTAGAGCTTACCTAATACCAGCTACCACTACCCAGTGTTGTCCACTGTGGAAAAACAGTCGTGTCAAGTGTAATGTTCAAAGATGGAAGAGAATCCGCACTGTCATCAGGGGGAGGAGACTTTTCTTAGCAGCTAAGTTACAACTACAAAACTACATTTTAAAACTGCTCGAGATCCTGCTTTTTTCAGCCCTGCGCTCTCTTGTACCTACACTGACACTCAGAGACGATCATAACCACTTTATCGGTGAAAATAAAATGGCCTGATTCGTTATAGAAACGACGGGTAACACTTGCAAATGGCCTTAGGAGCGTGGGCTGCAAAGAACCCTTGTAGAGATGCAGCAGGTTCCTGTGTCACTCACACACCTGTTGGTTTCCTGTAGCCTCACTGTTGTCTTTTCTGTAAAGTACCGCGCGCTGCTTACTACGGGTTTGCACTGACTGTTTGTTATTAAAGTCATGGGTCCTTTCACAAACGGATCTGTACAACTCATCCAAACCACCGCGTGAAATTCATTAAGTATCTCTCGTTAGCGGGTAGAAAGAAGCCAACGATTGGAAGTGCTTTTCCATTCTGATCTTGTAACTGTTCTAACTCTGCTCTGATCCCATTGCCTTTAGGGGGTATCCTTGAAGTTTGGGGGGTTTAAAAGAGAAAACAAACCAAACATGCACTGTGATGGTGGAAGGTACGTCAGTGGTGTGCTTTTTCTCACGGGTGGTATCACAGCTACCAGCACTGTGCTTTCTGTGTGTGTCGGTTTGTCAGTGACATCTGTTGTTCGAGTTAAAAACCTCCAGACTGAGCTACGTGTGGGGCCTGGAAAAGCTCTACGTGTTTTTTACTTGCCAAGTGGAAGCTTGCTTTTAAAAAGTCACAAAAGTGGGATTTTTTTTCTCCTGATGGAGTATTCTAATTGAGGTGCATTTCAATTAGATCTAGATAATGAAACACGTTTTAAAATTTATCATTTTCTTCTAAATAGAAGTTTAAAAGTATTTAGAAGTATTGTGGGATTTATTTTGTTTGGTTTTCTCCGTTGGTTTGCTCTGTTGGCTTTTTTTTGCCTCGCCGATGCCTTGTTCAAGTTTGGTTCCAACTGGGACGGCTGACAATGCTTGCCGTTAGTACGATCCGCATTAGTAAGCGTGCTCGCTGCCAGCGAAGTCATCTCCGAGCTTTGAGAAAGTTCTAAGAGAACGTTAGCGCTTCAGCTAGCGAAACGCCTCCAGCAAGAGGGGCCGCGACGGCAGCCTCCCTCCGCCCCCCGGCCCGCAGTAGTACCTCCGGGCCGCCTGGCGGCGCATGACGGCGCGGACGGGGCCCGGCGTCCCTCAACAGCCGGAAGGGCTGTGGGGCTGGGACCGGAAGAGCCGCCGGTTTGTTCGCGGCGGTAAGGGCTGCGGGCACGCCTCCCGCCGCTGCGGCCCCCTCATGGCCTTCAACTTCGGGGCGGCGGCGGGCGCCGGGGCCTCCAACCCCAGCGGTGAGTGCGGGGCCTCCGGGTGGGAACGGAGGGGCGCGGCGGCCGCTGAGGGAGAGGCGGTGGAGGAGAAGCCGTGAAGGGCCGCCGGAGCCGCGGCTGTGAGTGCGGCTGGAGCGAGTCCCGTCGGCGTGCTGCTGGGCGTCCCTGGGCTTCCCGTGCCCTGCGGCTCGGAACGCCATCCCACTAGTAACTTGGGGAGAACGGGCTTAAACCTTGCTTTTAGGTGCTTAGTAATTCGCGCTTGGTGCCAGTTAATACCTTACTCTCGTTATTAACCAGCCTGCCTCGTCTCTGGTGCCAAAACAGTATGTTAGCTGTTACTTCTGAACCTGCCTTTCTCCCAGAACTAACGCTGCCTTGCTCTCTTTCTGCTTCATGCTTGTCAGGATTTGGTGGGCTTGAAACCACAAACTCCACCGCCGGTGGGTTTAATTTTGGGGGTTTCGGATTAGCTGCTAATCCCGCAGTGAATTTTAATATTGGGAATTTCGGTGTTTCTACTACCTCAACTCCACCATTCAATTTTGGTAACAGTCTGGCAAGTGCAGGTAGATATTGCACAAATATTTGTTCTGTAATAAATGTTAATAGCAGAGGTCCAAGAATTGCGTTCATGACTCAGAATCTGTGCTGAACTTTCTTCATATGCTGTGAAGACTGGAGGTTTAAAAGCTCTGGAAGTGAAATAAGTTGTAGAGCCATATAATTGTAAGGGATTTTTTTCCTACTAAATTGTCTAGAAATAGCTGTTAAGGAATAATGGCTGCATGCCTGATTAGACACTGAACTGGAGATGAATCGTGGTACCCTGCTAACCTTACCCAGTCCAAAATTGAGTTTCGCTCACACAGCAGAACTGAAACATTGGTTCTGCCTTTAAGTCTGGGCCATCAGAACTATTGCAGGGCTGATCCCTAATGCCTTGTTTCCTCACGTAAGATTCTTGGACTGCTGCAGTCATGGTTTTCATTCTCTCCATGTCTCCTCATCGGCCTTCTGTTGGTTACCGTGAATGTGCTGCACTTCAGTTGTTTCTGTGGAGAAACAAATTTTATACGATCAGCATAAAAATGAACGGCCCTCACTGTTATGTCCATTCCTAAAACTGTTCTGCCTCTTGACGTGGTGCACGTCCCTGCAAAGTGATTCTCTGGGAGGGTTTTGTCCAGCATGGTGCGCACTGACTGCTTGTTGAGAAAACCCTTTGTGTCCCCATGTAGGCTTATCAATTCCGAGTGACCAGCTGATAAATTTCAAGTTATGTCTTTTCCATTCTGTAAAAAAAAAAAAAAACCAACGCATTCAACTGCATGGATTTTTCATGCTTTTTCCCATATAGAATTATCCCTTGGTTCTCGTTGCCGCTGCTCGTATAGGAGTTATATTCATTCCACAGCATCGTCACTCCCTGTGTTAGAATACTCCTACCTGTTTTGTGAGTTCAGGGGATCTGGTTTGGTTTTTAATTTGGTATGAGTGCTACTGGACTATTTCTTGAGCTGAATTGAAACTAATCCAAGAGAATTTGGATACATTATTTAGTTTAGTAGTTTGCACTTCTAGATCCTTCTCTAAGAAAGGATGCTGAATTGCTGTGAATAGGAATCTATCTAAAAATTGTGTCATCTGATGGTATTCCTGCTAAGGTTGCTCACTTGCTGATAGGACTGAAACCTGAAAGTTTCAGGGAGCAGCTCTTGTAATTAGTTGTGTTGTTTGCTAAATTAAAAGAAAATGTGGCTGCATGTCAGCTTTGATTTGAGCTCATTATTTTGTATGTATATACAAGACGGTAAGTGCAGTAGGTCTAAACTGACTTTTTTTTTTTGCTATGGACATGTGAATAAGCACTGGCAGCGTTGCTTTGTTTTGATGCATTGTATGTACTGAACTGTCTATCTCCATTTGAATATGTGTAAAATCTGTCAGAAACACAGAGGATTTGAAACATGGGGCTATTCAGATGTTCACATGCTGCACATTGGGTCAGATGGTGTGTTAGCACCACTGCAGCAAAGAGAGTGCAAAGAGATGGCGTGATCAGAAGGACAAATGCAAAGATTTTGGGAGGCATGGTGGGGCTTGGGCCTGTGCTTGGGTTTCCTCCTGCTAGCCAGCAGCTGGTTTTCTTGAAAACCTGTGGGAAGCCAACAAGTTTAGTGTGTTCTTCTCTGGATGACAGTTGAACCTCAAAGTGAGGGTTGATGGGGAAACTTCCAGATGATGGGAAAAGCAGCCTTGGGGAAAAAAGACATTTCATAATTTTACTTGTGTGAGAAAGAAATCATTGCTCTGGCAGCATTTTTGTGTGGGTGCAGTGATTGTGTGCACCCTGGTCTCAGACTTCAGCTGCTTTTCTTTTTGCTCCTAGGATTTTATAAATGTCAAAAAAGCTCATGAAACATGATTGCTTATTAAATGTTTAGCCACAATATTAATTTTTAGGAATTCCAACCACTCTAAGAAAAATTATTGCAAGTTGCGTCTGCCACAAGTCACAGGGCATTTGTTACTGCTGTTTTTCTGTTTGCGTTCTTGACATACCGTGGATGTATTGGCTTTCTGGTTTGTGTTATTTCCCATTCCCTTGGATAATGAACTTGGTCCCCATGGTCAGTGTCCAAAAAACCACATGCTTGTAAAATAACACATAAAGCATCTGTCTGCATCTCATAACACCCATTGAAATATGCAGTTACTTGTCATCTTGTGCACAGCTGCCACTCACAGCACACAGCCTGCCTTACCTGCAAACTTTGTTCATTAGGTGCATTTGGAGGATTTGGGACAACCACTACCACTGCAGCGCCAGCATTTAGTTTTTCTGCTCCCACCAACACAGGCACCAGCGGTAAGAGCACAAATCTGAAAGTATTCACTTTAGAATGAAGTGTAGCATTAGCCCTTCGTAATAATTAATGTTTTGCAGCTCACGTGGATTTTTATCCTGTTCTCAATAATTCTTTGCTTATTTTCCCAGGACTGTTTGGTGCTTCCCAGAACAAAGGCTTTGGATTTGGTACTAGTTTTGGGACAGGAACTGGTACTGGCTTGGGAACTGGGTTGGGAACTGGGTTAGGCTTTGGAGGCTTCGGTACCCAACAGCAGCAGCAGCAGCAGCAGCAGACCTGTAAGTACAGCCTTCTATTCATTTATGCTTTGGCTGCCAAAGAAAGACTTAGAGGGCAACTGGAGCTTGAGTGGTAAGACTGAAGTGTTCCATAAAGGGAGCCTGTTACACTTGAACTTAGGCTGAATGGAGGCTTCTCAGAGATCTGTCTTTTGAAATACCTACGTTTTCAGCCCTTGCCCTTTTCTTGAATGAGCTTAGACAAGTTTTTGGTGACAGTATTTGCCACTTAGAGTTAGTGGTGGGAGAGAGTGGGTTCAGAAATGATGTCAAGCAGCCATGGCCTTGTTAGAAGGAGGAGGGAAACTGTTCAATTTAAACAAGTTGGATTATGAATGACTGCAAGCCTGCTGAATTTATAACAGCAAAGCTACCTTTTGCATTAAGATATTCAGGGTACCAGATCATGTATACGTGTGAATGTATTTGTCTTATTTAAATACGAAAGAGTAAGTCTCTTAACTCAGCCAACAGGAACTTCTTTTACTGATGAAGATTGGGTGTAAAAAGGTGCTTGCATAAAGCATGCCACTGATTTATGCTTATTGTGTGTTTATTTTGATTCTGAAAATGTGAAAAGAAGTAGTGTCGATGATACACAGACAGCATGCATTAGCAAGCACGCCATCTTCGTTGGTAAAGGAGTTCATTTGTTTCTCCATCCCATGCAGCATTAGGAGGCGGTTTGTTCAGCCAGCCTGCTCAGACACCTGCCCAGTCAAACCAGCTCATCAATACTGCCAGTGCTCTCTCAGCTCCGACACTCTTGGGAGATGAGAGAGATGCCATCTTGGCAAAATGGAACCAGCTGCAGGCCTTCTGGGGAACGGGCAAGGGGTACTTCAGCAATAACATCGCTCCAGTGGAGTTCACACAGGAAAACCCATTTTGCAGATTTAAGGTATGAGATTTTCACCTGCTCACAAATGGTTCTGAAGTGATGACTCTGCTGGCTGATTCCTTGTCTCAATAGCTCACAAATATCAAATTAATTTTATTTCTGTGAAGAGTAACATGAAAGCATTTTTCCGGATAATTTTTGCACTGCTGATGCATGTATTAATATGAAGAGGTCTGCAGGTGTACAGATGCTAAAAGTCCAGATATTGCTGAGATTCTAGATAGGAAGTGCATATGTGGCTCATGAAACATTCAGTGATTATGAAACTTACCTCTTCTATGACAGCACTTAGATTAGTGTGTGTGGATCAGATCTCCAGGAATTAATTTTAACATGCATTTGTTTAGGTTACAGCATTACAGAAACTATTAAAAATGATCTTCACATCTTTCAGTATCTGGAACAGGAACTCCAGGGTGTTTGGGGTTTTTGTCTCCTTTATTAAAACCAACTAAGAGCCTGGTCAGTGCACACTGTCTTAAATGTATCAGCTTTGTATATCAGCCTTAAGTATACTAGCCTGCATATCTTGATCCTCCACAAATCTTGTGCCTGCTGACTTTCTTGCTAAGCTTTCTTGCTAAGCTTTGGACTTGTGGATTTGGGTCAGGCCAGGCATGGTGATACTCTTTTCCCAAGGAGATCCATTGAAGGGCAAACGTTCTAACCTGAGTGTAGGTTAATGGTCAGTTTTGGTCTTCATATTGTGACATTTTAATAAAATATTTGTGTCAGCTCAGTGTATGCCTAACAACCATTTGGTTTCTCATGCATTGGTTTCTTTTTAGCTGTTATCTTGAGCATTTCGATGATGGAGCACATGAAAGCCTACTTTCTTGGAAGTCATCACCTAAAGCAGCTTTAAAGCTTTATGAGTTTTCAAAGAACAGCAAAGTATAAATTATGTGATACCAAACTGGTAATCTTGGAGTTCTGTTTTCTAAAATAAGGAAGTTCTCATTTCAGGTTAGGCATGGAATGCCACGTACTGCATTTACTCTTGTGATGTGAGAATTGGCACTGCCATCGTGAACTCCCATGCCTTATGTGAAATGCTGGGAAATCAGTTGTCTGCTGGCCGTGGCAGATGCCTCCAAGAAAGTAGTTAAGTTGTTAGTATAGGCCTTGGAGCAAAGCTCCTTTGGCTTATCACCTCTGTACACACTGGGCATCTGACAGGAATGAAATGTTGCTGGAAGGGCTCCATGGGTGCTGAGGAGTTCATTTGTGCATAATTCCTGTTTTGGAACAAATAAGAACTATTTCTAACCAAGAAAAGTGTGCTTTTAAGGTATGGTATAAAGCTTGTCATGTGAACAACCATGACAAAGAAAAAAACCAAGCAGAACAAAACAACCGTGCCAGCCTGAAAATATTTAATTTTGTAGAGAAATCCTGAAAAGGGATCTTTATTTATTTATCTTTTTTTAGACAGACCTGTTGGAGGAGTGGCATATATGTGGTCTTAGTACTAGTTTGCATAGTAAAACATGGTACTGCTTAGTACTTTACCTTGGTGTATAATGGGCTTTAGTCTTTCTTGTGTTGTTGAGTCTTTTCCCACAGGCTGGCTTTGTTCAGAACTAAGGAAATGAAACAGATGCTTTTTTTGTTTGTTTGTTTGTTTTTTAAAGTAGGTGATAGTATGTTTCTCTTTTGAGGTAGCAGAAGAAATAAAGGGCTTACATCAGGGACAAATGTAGCTCCAGTAACATGGAGGTCCCAAGACGTGAGTTTTTGTCCCTATTGTTCTGAATTGTTCCTTAGCTGTGGCTATTGTGCTCCCTGCCACAACAGCCCAGCCAAGTTCTGCAAGGCTCACCCTTGTGGGAAACAACCCTCTGCAAACAGAGACTTTGGCACACATCCCCCGCTTGTTTCTCTCTTCAGCTTGACTTGCACGTGGGGAAAGACACAAATCATCCACATGCACTGCTGAGGCCTTAAAGGGCAGCCTTTGTCGCAACATGTCACTGACAGTAGGTTGGTGCAGCGATTCTGAGGCAAGATGAAATGAAACACGCCTATCCCTTTATAATGAGTTATCCTTTACGATGAGTTATCAGCTTAGGTCTTCCATACAAGTGTGAGGAGTTAATTTTGGAGCCGACAGTGTTTTATTTTTTTTTTATTGGGGAGACTGCACCAGTACTTAACACAGATAGCAGAAAGGATTCTGCTATTAGACTGTGATGTTGGATTAAAACATCTAACCTTACTACAGCTCTATCACAGGATAAAGATATTGTTAAATTTTACAAGCAAGTGTGCAAATTAACAAATGACAATTAACAAAGTAAGGAAAACTGGCTATCCTAAATTCTTGCCCAAAAACCTTACTTGGTGCGTGTATTAGTTAACAGGAATATTTCATCTTTTTGTTTTGACTTATACTGCCAGGCAAACTGGGTCAACAGGATTAGAAATGTTAAGAAATCCATGAAGATTTGTGGCTGGCTTTCAATTAGGCATGTCAGTAACTATTTTTTATTTAGACATCTGGAAATGTAAAGCTTTTTTAGAATTCTCTAGTGAATTTTCTTGAAGCTGCCATTTCCCAGTGCATAGTTCTGGTTTACTGAAAATGAGGAATGGATGCTTAGAAACTTTTTTCTTGAAAATTCTGGTTTTTGTTTTTTCTTTTTTGAAAGATACTCTACCAGTGGCCTCGTGAGGATACTTACACAGGGAGATTGATGTTATGCCTTTGCATATGTAAATATGTTGTGACTTGCATTTGGAACCAATTGAGGGGTTTATCTTGATTTAGTCCCTCCCCTTCATGCCACATGATGTGTTTTGCTGAGTAATGTATTTTTGTTTGTTTGTCTGTTCATTTGCAGGCTGTGGGTTACAGTTTAATGCCCAACAACAAAGATGAAGATGGCCTTGTGGTCTTGGTCTTCAACAGAAAAGAAGTAGATATTCGAAGCCAGCAGCAGCAGCTCGTGGAATCACTACACAAAATTCTTGGAGGAAACCAGACCCTTACTGTCAACGTAGAAGGTGTTAAAACGATGCCAGATGACCAGTATGTGAATTTGACACAATTTGATTTTTTTCTTCAGGGTTGCATGTTATAAAAAGGGATGGCACCTAATCTGAGCGCCAAGTGATAGTGGTTCTGTCTTCCACTCTTAGTAATTTTTAGATCTCTTTAACTTGGACTCACTGCATCTTGTTTTACTTCAGGCATTAAGCCCATTTATCTTTCTTATGTATGCGGCTTGTTTTTTCTGGAGTGCACAGCTGAGAACCCTCAGCTCAATTCAGGAAATAAGCTTTTCAGATGATGCCGATATTTCTGCTTGTTACTTTGCTACCGTTTCATTACTGCTGCATTATTCTTAATGCAGTACTAGTGTCACTGTGTAGTATGGCTGTTAAAACTGGGGGTACCATATTTTGTAGACTATTTGCAGTGCCTGTAGGCTATTTTCTGCTGCGCTGTGTTAAACCGTAGATTTATTTCTACTTGATATCTCACTTAGCTAAAGTTAACCATCAACATGGAAAAGCAAACTTCAATTCAGGTTTGTTCTCCATTGAGTTAGCCTCTCTACGCTGTTTCTTTGTCTCACACTATGTGTTTGTCTTGCTCAGGACAGAAGTGATCATTTATGTTGTTGAGCGTTCACCCAATGGCACTTCAAGGAGAGTTCCAGCAACCACCCTCTACGCCCACTTTGAACAAGCCAACATAAAATCATCCCTGCAGCAGCTGGGGGTCAGCTTCTCCATGGCCAGAACAGAGCTCTCCCCAGCCCAAGTCAAACAGCTCCTTCAAAACCCCCCTGCTGGTATGTGGTCAGGGGCTCCTCAGGGCACGGTCAGGCCTCTGCCAGGTGCTTATTGGTTCTCTGGGAAAAATGCGGGTGTCAGCCCACTGGAAAACACCATTTAAAGCTGCAGGTGTTTTGAAGGCATTCTGGTGTGCTGACCTGTTCTAATTACAAGCTAGCTTAGCTGCTGAAGTGCAACCTAGTCTGCTAAAACACTTGTGCAAAAGCTTAATTTTTCAGTGGTATGCCACACAGCCATGGACTATGTGTGATTTTGGCCGCCATTGTCACTTACTTTGACTCGTCTGATGGAAGTTGTTTTGTGCTGTTTGTTTTAAAAAGCTGTATGTCAGAATAATCATGTCCTTTTTTTTGCTTCCTCGGCTGTTGGCTTTTTTTTTTTGAGTGGTGAAAGTGGTGTCTCTTAGCCCATATCTGTATGTCACATGGCTACAGATAGTAAATGAGTATTTTAGCTTGCTGCTCAAGATAATCTTAGTATATGCTCCATATCAATGAAATGTTATGTGTGGCACTTGCAGTGAACTCCCTCTGGTGGGTAGGGAAAGCAGTGCATGGTACATAACAGGTTCTGTGTAGTGTGTTTGCTAGGACCAGTGTTGAAACACAGCAGTTGTTACACCTGGATTGCAAGTACTTGGGCAGAACAGCCAAGCTGCAGGTGGGGATGAGCAGCAGAGTTTCATTGCTGCAGCGCTAAGGAAGGGGGCACTGTGTTGCAAGATGGTCTTCACCATTGGAGATGTGTCATAAGGATGGTGGTTGGGCACAGTTTGTTAGTCTTTGTTTACAGAAATAATAAGGAATTTTTCTTGTTTAAACATGACTGTCTGCTTGGATCAATTGTTGATCGTTGCTTCCCTGCCCTTTAAGGCCAGCAGGAGCGTGTCTTTTGGCACCCAGCCCAAGACCAAGATTTTAAGAGCTACCCTTGTTTGATTAACCTTAGTTTGTACAACTGTCATTAAGCATACTTCTTGGGGTTTGTGTATTTCCTAATATTTTACCTGTTTAACAGCTGTAAGATACATTATTTACATTATCTAGTCAGATAATTTTATTTATTTATTTTAGGTGTTGATCCTATTATTTGGGAGCAAGCCAAAGTTGATAATCCTGATCCTGACAAGTAAGTCTGATAGTCTGACTATTATAAAAGTACCTAGAAAGAGGGGAGAAAAGCTGAATATACTGTAGTAGTCTTCCAGTAACTGGTAAGAAACCCCTTATAGGACAACTTTGTCCAGTGCTGATATAATTTGAAGAAATGAAGTTAACTAGAAATGGCTGCCTAGTTCCTTTACTCATTCAGGTGCTTAAAGAGGAGTCAGGATGAAGAACTTTCTTTTGCTTTTCTTTTTTTTTTTTTTTTTTAAATCTTAATTTATCAACAGCCAAGATCACTTGTAATCATTAATTATTTCTTACAACACGTTTGTATTAAATACTTACTTATTTATAGGCTTATTCCTGTGCCCATGGTGGGTTTCAAGGAATTGTTGAGAAGATTGAAGGTCCAAGATCAGATGACCAAACAGCATCAAACTCGCTTAGATGTAAGTTGTCTTAGTTTTATCATGATTACTTGCTACTGCTGAAGGATTTGTTATAAAATGAGCATTTCTTCTGTATGCTAAAAAAACTGAAGGTAGAACAACATGCATTGGATTGTGGTGACTTCTTTTTTTTCACCTCACTGTTCCATAATATATTACTTAATTATATACTTTGGCCAAAATTACGTTTTGGGTTTTGGTTTTTCAGGCTCAAGTTTACTGTGTTGTTATAGGCTAAATCAAACTTGGATTTTTCAAAATGGCTGAATTAAGTTGCATTGACTCAGACTTTTAATTTGGATAGCCATATTTTTCATGCCTTCTGGAAATCCCACTTGCAGATGAAAACAAACAGCAGCGGCCCAGCAAAAAACTTATTGAAAGCATCTTTTGCAAGGACCTTCAGTTGCTGAACTGAGTACTATTTTCAAGCTGGTTTCAAATTAGGACTACTGTGCTCTGTTATCACAAACTTATACAACTTCAAAGTAATTTGTATCCTCTGCAGATAATATCAGAAGATATCAGTGAGTTGCAGAAAAACCAGACTACAACTATGGCAAAAATTGCACAATACAAAAGGAAACTGATGGCTCTTTCTCACAGAACGTTACAGGTAACACGGGCATTGTTAAGTGACTCATTCTGACAACTAGTTAGGTGTCAGAAAGCAAACCAACAGGGGATGGGGTCCCAGATGACCTGTGCAGTCATGTGCACAGCTGATATTGAAAATGAAATTCTGTCTTCCTGTAAATGGAATTAACGTGCAGAGCTGTCAGGGAAAGCTTATTCAGAAGCTGTGGGACTACTGTGAAGTCTTAAAGCAGCAGAAGGAATGACAAAATAAATCTCATGAGCGAGTTACCAGTGGAAGAACAGAAAGAGAAAGGGGTGGGCTGGTAGGGAAAGAGATGAGCAAAGTATTCTCTAACAAACCTCAAAGGCTTCTTTTGCAGGTGTTAATAAAACAAGAGATCCAAAGGAAAAGTGGCTATGCCATTCAGGCAGATGAAGAACAGCTTCGTGTACAGTTAGATATAATTCAGTGTGAACTTAACGCACCAACACAGTTCAGAGTGAGTAGTTGAAAGATTTTTGCCCAGAACTTGACCGATGACCCTGTTCTTTTCCTCTACGTGTAAAGTTTTCCAAACCATGCATGTGCTCTGACAGATGTAACGGACCTTTAAAGATTCCTTCCAACTCTAAGGATTCTATGATTCTATATAAATAAGTAGCATTTAGTTTAAGTCTCTCTCTTCTCTTTTCATAGGGCAGACTGAATGAGCTCATGTCCCAAATCAGGATGCAAAACCACTTTGGAGCAGTGAGGGCTGAAGAGCGTTATTACATAGATTCAGACCTCTTAAGAGAAATAAAGCAAGTATGTATTACCTGGTTGACTGCTGAGATACTTTCCATTTCCTAATTTATGCCAGCGAGGCAATAATTTGGGAGATGTATTTAGAATTTTGTGGCTGTTTGATGGTAAACTCCTTTTTCCTGTTTTCAACTGCAATGCTTCAAGGTCGTATAAAGCTAGAATTAAGCTGTTAGTGCTGAAAGTGTTGTTTTTTCTTCTTTACAAAGTAATTTGCTATGTTTTTTGATGTGCTAAGGCTTCTAGATATGACTACTTTGAGAAATCTGACTTAATCTGTGAAGTTAAACAACACTCACACTGGTTTTTAAACTACCTGCAGCATCTGAAGCAGCAGCAAGAAGGCCTGAGTCACCTAATTAGCATTATAAAAGATGACTTGGAGGACATCAAACTGATAGAACATGAGTTGAATGAGAGCATTCCCATGAGAGGAGGTTTCTTCAGTTGACGAGCAGGATTCTGCTGGGCTCACGTGGAATGTTATTTGAGTTTATCATTCACCTTCCAAGGCCAAAACTGGTGAGGTAAAATAAAATGTGCATCTTTCAGGAGCAATGGTGTATTGGCTGTTATTTTTTTTAGAATTTGCAAAGCCTCTTCTAAGCTTTTGAATTTGACCTTTGGAAGGTTTATATTTTGTAAAGCTGTATACGCTTTAAAGAAAGAAAGAAAACTGAATCTGTTCAGATACTGTTTTACTATAAAACAATATGTACTATTGTACATTTTTTTTTTCTTTAATTACAGCAGAGTTGTCTTAGAAATGCAGTGCTGAGGGAATTGTTCCACTTGTGACTTGGTTTGTGGAAGCTTAGCTGCTTCCATGTTTTTGTCAAAACAGCTGAGTAATGTTATGTAAAGAGCTAATCTAAATCTTTACAGAAATGTCTGAACTATGTTGGTCTTTGTAATGCTGGTAGTTCTTTGGGGCATTTCCAGGGTATGCCCTTCCTTTGGACTGTTTACATATGTGAATTTTACAGTGCTTTTCTGCCCCTCAGCTAAAAACAGTGTCTAGATATTGTCTTCTGCTTTTTTTTTTTATTTTGAATTTCTGGAAAATAATAAATTCAGTCTGACTTTGTAATAAGTGTGCATGACGTTGGCTCCTTTTCAGCTCTGTCAGTAAAGCTGTGAAGCTCCCAGCAAATCCAAGTTAATGCATTTCACTTCCTCTAGGCACTGCACGTAACAAGCTATTCAGTTTGATGCCACAGCACTCCTTAACAGCTTCAGTCCCCAAACTAAAATCCAATACCCTTAGATCCTACCTGGTACCAAGTACTGCAGAGTGGTACTAGAAGCACTGGAGAACCACCTTTTCTGTCCTCAAGTTGCCTCAAGCCACAGAAAATAACTGAAACAAAAATACCTAATTCCCTAAAGGAGAAGGTTGTACAGCACATTTAGAACTCACCTTAGAAATAGAATTTTGTTCATTAGCCCAAGAAGATGATTACCAAGGCCACAGCACCCCTGCTAGAATGATTCTGCTGCAGGTATGAGAGAAAGAGAGTCTGTGTTTCCTTTACACTTTCTTTAAAAATTTAAATGCTCCCCCATTGGTTTTTAAGCTGCAGTGGCATCATGCTTCAAAATTGAACAACCTCAAGCATAAAGCAGCATTGCTTTAGCTGGGGAGTAGTTAGTATCAAAAGGGTACCCTTGGCAGATTTAAGAGCGTGTGGAAGAGACTGTTCAGTAAATATGAGATGATGGTAGTTTATTTTTTCTATGCATTGCTCCACTGCATATTTTAGTAGATATATCTTAGTGAAGCAAAGGAACAATGGGAGAAATAGATGTTGTCACAGAAATAGCACTGTTTATAGTAGAACTGAAAATCTAGAGAAGGCATGATGAACAGCTTTGAACAAGGCATCTAGAAAAAAGTTTATTATTAAGGAAGACTGTGCTCTAGCAATTGCTAGCTAGTAAAGCAGTCCCTCCAAGAAATACCTTTAATTTTACTCAACTTGAATAGACTTGTAAAATGTCATGACATGCATTGATGAGAGAAATTAACTTGCCTCTCCCCTTGAGCAGAGTTTTCTATTTATAACACAGTTCCTTTTACAATGCAGTCATAACTGAGGTATAACTTATCTATTTTATCATTACCTTCCCCACATGGATCACAGCTGTTGGCTGGGCGGTCCCAGTCTTCAATGAAGAGCATCAGGAACCTGCCTTCCCTTCCTCTGGTTTGTAGCTGCGGGCACGCTCTGCAGTTAGGTAGGAAGCAGTCCTGGCTTTGCAGACAAGGCATTGGATGTGATGCCCTGCCCTGGGTTCTCACTGCTGGGACTGTTTGACAAGGCGGAAGGCTTCTAGAAACTCGTTGAAGTCAATGTTTCCATCTTTATTGAAATCAATGCTGCGAACTAAGTCATTGATACCATCGTCTGTGAGCTCAATGTTCATGTGGGAGCTGAACAGCTTCCAGGTTTGGTGGAACTCCTCAAATGAGATGAGACCTGTGAGGCAGAAGAGGCACAGCTGCCTCAGTACAAGGCTTGCCAGCACCTGCTCAGATTCACTGCCTGCTACCCTAAAGGAAGGAAGTGACTTTCAGATTCTACAGCTAAAGTTCCTAGCACAGAGAACAATGGATAAACTACAAAATAAAAGTGGCAAAGAGACATAAAACAATGTGTGGGAACAAGAGAAAGACTTGTCCGTTCTCCTCCCTAATGTGATTTGGTGGAGATAACTGCTCATGAGCAGATAACTCAGAACCCAGAGACGCTGCATTATTATCATTGCTCTCATAACCATTTTTTCTGCTGAACTCCTCCGGAAAAAGAAAATCAGCTGCACAATTCCTTTGAAACGCCTCATTTGTGGACATATGCATTGATAATATAGAAGCTCTTGAGGCTGATACAGGAAGGAAGATACATGCCCTTTACTGTTCAATCAGAATCCTTTAGTAGATACTAAAGGAAGACCAAAAGTAGAATGGAATGAAACACAGTGATCAACACACCTTATACACCTCCTTACCTGAATGATCTCTGTCTATGATCCTGAATATGGTCTCCAGGTTGGATCTGTTTCGATAGATAACTTCCAGCAAGCTTGACTGGATGTGCTGAAAGACAACATATTGTCATGCTCATTCTACCCTTTTCAATAGGTCTGTATTTCTGCTCTGATCACTAGCTGCAAATCTTCACATAATTAAAAATGTTTATGGCTCTTGGGAGTTTGCCAGCAGTGCACTTTGCACTGTGTATATGTTATGAAGTGAGTTCATGATGTCTGAGCCTTCTATGCAGCTCTGAATTAAAGCACACCATCAACCTGTCACTTCCAACTGTACCATTTCCCAAGTCAACAGAGGAGAAAGGGACTCAAGCTATAACCATTGCAGTTGTTTCTGCTGAGTGCAATCAGGAAGGCTGTGAATCACAGAATGGAGTACAGTTTTCCTATTCAAAAACCTGTATCCAAAACTAGCTCTGGGCTTTTATCTCATACATATCATCCATTTCTACAATGGAACAAGCACCTCTAGAATACTCAAATTCATGCAAGTGCTTTGTTGACTTCATTATGCTTTTGGATTATACAGGAACTATCCACTCTCCTAACCTCTCCTGCCATGCTTGGCCCAATGCACTGAGGCCTTGTGAGCTGCTCTGCTTTGACAGAAGGGGGTGAGGCCTTACCTCTTGGCTCCTCTGCTCCATGGCCAAATCATCAAGCCAGGACTTGTACTCCAGCATGCCATCTGCTGTGCTGCGTACCAACTGTGGTCTCAACATCCGCCACGGCAGTCCCAGGTGCAAGACTGACTCCACTGCTGTTGCCCAGTTGCTCAGCGTGATCCTTCCTGTGGGGGAAAGCCATGGGGACCGCTGAAACCAGTGGATGAAAACATGTAAAGACTGTCACTCCCAGGTGCTATATGTGGCCAGGCTAGAAACCAACCCCAGAAGATCTATTATGCCAAACTGCAACACAGTTGGCACCAAACAAAACGCTCAAGGTGCCCTGCTAGCTAGTAGGGTCATGAAGCAGTAACACAGCAAAAGCAGTTAATGCTCTCCCTGCCACCAAAGCAAAAAACCTACAACAGCATGCTTACCCAGCCTACTGCCCTGCTGACAGAGACAGCTCCATTTCTCCATGGCGCCTGTGAGCACTTCAGTTCATGTAAAGGCCTTACACAGTTTTACAGACATCTGCCTACAGCAGCCACTGCACAGTACAAGTGCTTTCTGCTCCCACCAGCCTCAGCAAGCTTTTGACTACTGCAACAAATTAGGGTATGGAGCTGCAAACCTCTGAACACTTAATTTTGTGTATTTCATTGCAAATCTGTGACCTGCATCCAGTCCTTTCCTGCAGCTTGTGGCCTGCACAACTACATGAGTAGTTCCTCAGTGACCCAGGAATGTAGAAAAACTCCCAGTTTAGCAGTTGCTCTAAGAGTTAAACTGGACTCGTGGGAACAATTTCACAGCCTGGGAAGGAATACCCAACAGGAAGGCTGTTCTGCTGACTGCCATGTCCCTGTTTCCCCCAAGGCACATACAGACAGATCCGCTCAGCTTGGTTGATTCTCCTGACTGGTGCAAAAGCAGCCTGAGTATTATGAACTCACAGCTCTCTCCTTAAGACTGACAGTGGTAGCTGGCACAAAAGGGATTCTTCAATTTCGACTTCAAAGAGATTTTAGACTTTAGGATTGCAGAGGCTTAGAAACCACTCAGCCAAGTGACAGATGTGTTCCAGGTCATTTTTACAGTGCTTTCTCAGTACTCCTGGTGCAAAAGGTTCTCCTTTCACCAAGTTTGAACTGCCACACATTAAGCTCATCATCTCTCGCTTCTCTTCCAACACCCCCTCATAACAATAAGGCATTAAAGCAGAAGAGAGAGTGAATAACAGCAAATGGGACCAATATTGTTGCAAGGTCTGACATAGCCTGTGGTAGTCACTGACAGCTGTCAGTGAAGAATCTCCCAACCGGACATGCACTCACCTTAACCTTTTCCACTTCATCCCACCAGAGAATTAACTCAGTGTCTCATGGCTCAGATTTACCTGTATTGTCTTTATCGTACAGCTTGAATGCACTGATGAGGGCAGAGGTGTGAGCAAACAGCTTTTCCCGCAGGGCTCGGAAGGCTGACTCCTCTACTCTGCTGATTCTGAAGCATGCAGAGAAGAAAGAAGCATTTTAAGGACATGCCATGAAGTGCAAGGGAAGCTGCACATCCCACTCCTCTGGCACGTCCATGGATTGCTCACACCCTCACACAACAGCCCTACACAGCTACTGCTTCTCTGCAGTGTTCGTAACAAGGCACTGCATACCTAGAGCAGTATTTCCCACAGCTGATGCAGTAAACCCCTGCCAAAGCAACAGAAACCTGTCCTTGCCTATATAAGCTGTCAGCAATTAGTACAAGTCCAGGGAAAAACAACCTATCCTAGCAAACTTCCACAGTTGGTACTGTGGTACACCTGTTTCTGTTTACGTATTTTTGTTTCAGTTGTTCTATCACACCAGTCCACATATATTTTTAGCAGCTGTACAGTTTTGTAAAGCAACAAAGTGAAAAGGAACTTCAGGAAGGTCAAAAGTTAAAACATGACATTGGAAAGAAAATCTGGAAAATCAGCAGCCAGTACCTATTTTGACCTTCCTTAATTGCTTCCTCCTTGTCCCTTGTGAACCTCCCTTAGGGCTATGATTTAGAACATCCAGCTATGAAAGTTCAGCTTTGGAACCAAACTTTCTCAAAGCTCCCAAAGTTTTCCCTTTGGGAATTTTGACTTGGTGAATTCTTATTAACAAAAGCCTTGCCTTTGAGTCATGGTGAGGGTGTGGGCTGTCTTGTTTGCTTGGTACTGAACAAAATGGGGCACCAGGTCTGGCCCCAACTTCACATAAGCTCCCCTGTTGCTGCCAATCTCATAATAGTTTGAGGCTGAAAATATGGTCAGTACCTAAAGAAAGGTATTTACAGTCAGAATGTACATCCTCTGTTATATGTATATAGGTATCATGAAAACAGTGCATTAATCCTGTATGAAGTCAACAGATGATGAAAGAACTGAACATGATTTTCACAGGGAAAGCAAAGAGTGAGGTGAGAGTTCCTCAGGGGTGATAACAGCCTTGCATCGACCTGGCCATATGCTGAGCTTCTGCAGCTTCTCTGCCCTCTCCCAGCAAATTTCCACTTTCCACTGCAGTTCAGCTGAGGCCACTGAAGTTGCTCTGAGACTTCCAAAAGCAAAACTTTAGGGCAGCAGCTTATTATCACTTCTTTTGTATTTAATTTTCAGAAACTGCTTTAATTGCAGGCAATTGCACAAATGAATTCAGGTCTTTTCTCACATCAGAGAAATGTGCTTTACCTGTGTAACGGTTCTCCGCAACAGAGAAACTGTTTCTGACTGCCCCAAACTAAGTACTCAGCTAGTAGCATATTTCAGTAACTCCCAATATGGCTGCTCAATCTTTTTATATATACTTCGAAAAAAAAAAAAAACCTAAAACAAAACCAAGCCAACAACCTACAACACTGGAAGAAATGAAGAACAGAGACAACAGCAGGATGGAAACCCCAGCATCCTTCCACCACCCCCTCACCAACCTTCCGGTTGTGACAGAACTCATAGCCATCTTGCTTGCACTCATGGGAGCGGATGAGGAACTGCAGGTTGTACTTCTCAAGGATCTTCCCTGTCACATCAGGCCCAAAATAGCAGCCGCCACCTCGCACCGTATTTTCTCTGCAGCCCTCCTGAGGCATGGGGTCACTCCAGAGGATGTCTAAAATCTGAAATAATCAGAACAGTTCACTGAATGATGTGTACCCATTGACATTTACTAAGCAAATACAGCACCATCTCTGCATCCCTGCTGGGACTGCTGCTGCTACCATAGTGCAGAGATCTTTCCTGAATCACAGCTGAATCTCCATATTGCTCTGCAAGACTGTCACAGCCCTGAGCCACCACAAAACTGATGATACTGTTAGCCCAGAGCTGCAGCCACGCCAAAAGTGCCTGAGGAAGAGAGAGATCTATGAATTAGGCCTGATACAAGCTTTCCCTTTGCTCTTCATGGATTTCAAGGAGACTTTTCTGTCTTCCTGCAGCCCAAAACATGTCCCGGGACAAGTAACCCAGCAGATCCCCAGACCAAGAGTGGGCTTAGTACTAAACTCGTTTGCATGACAGTCTAGATGTTCAGCAGCCTTCACTACTGTAAGTGCTGACTCAGTGACCACTACGTGGATTAAAGTTTAATCTCTTTAACCCTGACCTGAATATACAGCTTTACGCTGATAAGGTGTGTAATACCAGGATGTCATCTGCGATGGGTGGTGAGGAACAACGGTTTCATAGCACGCAAAAGAGTCTCCCAAACAGTCTGGTCCAACAGAAAGCGGAAATCAAGTTCCCAGGCTCTGAGAGCAATGTACTCAACATACAGCTTGGATAAAACCAGAGAATCAGTCTGTTCTTAGTATCCAAGATCACAACTCCCTTGTCAGCAAATGACGTATTCACTCATAGCATTGGCCTCAAATATCCCATGCACACACTAAGTGATATAAACACTGGGCTCTATCATCAGTCTTGCCTATCATTTATCTCCCCCACAGTGAATCATAAAAACCTGTCACCCCACTCTGTGCCTGAACAGTTTGATTTATACAACAGGGGAGTGCTGTGCTAGGTACAAATGCTGGAACAGAGCCTGGAGTGCAGACAGCCAAAAACCCAGTGGAGAGGCTGACATACAGGGCTAGGAGAAAGGCAATGGCAGAACAGCAGCTAGCACCAGTCACACAGCCTGCATTCTACAGGAATCTCATGCACAGCTCTTCACTTGCTAGTGATTTATGCCATAGGACGCGCTGGAAATAGTACAACAATCCACCAAAATGTCCCCAGTGAGCAGAGAACAGAGCAGTTAGTCAAAAAACAGCAGAAAATCCATTCGCTCTTCTGATGGCACTTCAGCACTGACTTGCTCCTTAACTCTACTTTGCAGAGCAGCAAAAATCTCTTTGCAAAGAGGTCTGTGCATTGACCCACACATTTTATAGCAAGATTCCTCAAAGGAACAGAGAACAAAGCTGTGAAAGGCACCAAAAGCAGAGCCCTGCTTATACCACTCACCTGCTTCCACTCCTCTTGCCGAGTCCAGCACGGCCCATCCAAATCTGTTAAGGAGACCAAACTGGAGCAAGTGAGCTCCTCCTCCTCCGAATCGCTGATGTCCACCAACTTGCGGCACCACTCGATTTGCTCCTGCACTGTCTGCCGGACCCACCTGGAGAACTCCACCCTGTTGGCCATGCTGGGAGCCTGGGCTGGTCGGGGCTGTGAGGGTAAGCTGGACGTTGTCTCATTCCCTGCTGAATCAGGCTTTGCTTGGCTCTCCCCATTTATCTCCTTTATTTCCACATTTCTGTTTGACTCTTTTCTTTTCTTCCCTCTCAATACAGAAATAAACTGCAAGAGGAAGGAGAGAAAGCACAGATAGTTAAATGGCTTGGAAAGCTGGATCTCTAGCTCTAACATCTTCAAACAGAAATCTGTCAAGCGACCAAGGCCACTAAGCTTCAATTAGTTTTGCTGCTATGAAATGGAGATTAATTGTAGGAGGTTATTAGTGCCACTTGCTCAGATGTACCATTCTTGGCTTAAAGCTGGGGCCACAAACACAGCCTGAATCTGGATTCATCTCTTCTTCATCAACTTTACAGTGCTCAGAAATTTCATAAAAGATTGCATGGAGTTAATCTGCACTTGGAACAAGACAGAAGAATGAAGGAAAGACAAATCACTAATACAAAGTGCTTGCCATTATATTTAGAGAAGGGAAGTAGTATTTTCTCAACTAGCACATTTAACACAGATAAATTAAATGACTTCTCACAATCCCTCTGGAAATATGGTGCTTAGAAAAAGAAAAAAAAAAAAAAAAAAAAAGACTAATGACCCATGGGATGACAAGACCCTGTCACTGCTGTGTTATTACTGTCAATACCACCACACCCATGTAACAATGTAACCGTCCACCGTTTACCTGGCTACAATACTCTCAGCTTCCAGAAGTCAATAACACTTCTTCCCTTCACATCTCCTGCACACACCCTATTAAATGAAATCGATGCGCTCCAGGACCGTACACAAACACACTTTTTGACTACGAAGACCATCCTTTACATTTCTCTTGTCAACAGCCAAGTTTGCACATAGGTGTAAGCTCTCAAATCACAAATCAGTAACACAGATTTCTCTTGCAACATCCAGGAAATAAAACATACTTTATTCCTTTGGATTTTCTCAAGCATGTCCAGATCAGTAGTATCAGAGACACCCCCGTGTATAACAAGGACTTTCTGATCAATCAGGGTGGCCAGAGGTAGCCAGCAGAACACATTCTGAATCATCTTCAAGATTTTCTTCCCATGCAACTAGGAGGACAAGGCAGAAAAGCAAAGATGAAGCCTCAGGCCTTCAAAGTCCACATTTCACTTGCTGCAGAAGACACGAACACATGCCTACCTTGTATTTCTGCATGACTTCCTTTGTGAAACCATACCTGCAGGAACAGAACACAAGTTGAGTGGGATTTTGCAGCAATACCCTTGACATTGTCATTAGCCCCACAAGGAACTCATACCGTAAGTTGACCATGTGGTCTTCATGGTTCCCACGATTGAGATGAACCTCTTTTGGATATATCAAAAGGAAGGTAAAGAGGATGATGAGGATCTCAAGGGACTGTTTGCCCCTATCTACAAAGTCCCCATTGAACACATAGGACTTGGAAGGAGAAGGAAGGCCATTCTGTAAAAGTAAGGACAGGAATTATGTTACAAGAAAGGTTTCCCCATGATCCTCATATACCTTCCCACCAGCTGCATGCCCTCTTACTCCTGCCCCAAGTTACCTTATAGAACAGAGCCTAACTTATTTTTATCCTCTAGGTTCCCAGTGGCAAATGCACTGAAAAGTGAAAACAGGGAGTCAGAAGGTGGTGCCATTGGTATTAGGACTTCAAGAAGAAAAAAAAAAAAAAACAAAAAAACCATTCACTGGCACTTCCCAAATGTATTTGTATGTTCCAACAGTTCTCACAGATTTAAAAGTCAGTGAAGGAATGAGCTTTAGCTTTGTAAAACCATTTAAATTGACCTGGAGAATTAGATCTTAAGGGCCCAACTTGCAAATGCTTCTTAGCATGATCCATGTGATAGCTCTCATAATGTCTGGCCAGCCTCCCCCGCACCAAACAAGGTGCTTACCTTATAAAATATGAGGAACAAGTCATCCAGCTGGCCATGCAAGTCTCCTGACAGGCACAAAAAGACAAGTCACAATGTGTTTACCTTTAACTGAAAAATATACAGATAAATAACTTCCTATAAAGTATCTCCTCTATAAATTAATGACCGCTAAAATACTGGAGGAAGTTCAAGGTTTGGCATAACGTTCAAGGTTCCTGTTCCAATCCAAGCTGAAACCAGGCCGTAACGGAATCTTGCTGCCTACAAGGTTCAGGAGAGTCTAAGCTGCAGATCAAATACAGCATGGTATGGTAAACCCAGATAGTTCAGAGAAAGCTGCAGCTGCCTCTCAACGCAACATTTTACATGCGGACTGCATTTATGTTCCACAGTCATATGGTACCAAATCATATGTTTGCCATCCCTTGCACCAAGATTCTTCCCCAAAGGCTGCGCAGTGCTTTCCCGCTCAGACGTACCACACACGGTGACCTCCTCACTGTAGCAGGTGGAGACGTGACTGATGTTTGGCAATTGCTTGAGGTGCTTCCTGGTCTCGTGTAGAAGGTTTAAGACATAGCGAGCGTGGAGCTGCTACTAGGAGAAAGTGAAGGAATTAAAGCAGGAAATCAGTGACTTCCAAACAGTAACAGCTGTCTGCAAAGGCCCCAAGGGCCCTCTGCAATAGCCTGGATGGGAGACTCATGCAACTTTTACTGTGACAACAGTCACAGCTTGCAAACAGAACAACACAAATTCCAGGCAAAAGCAGCTTCACCTTGGCATCAGCAAAGGTGGCAACAATATCCAAAAGCCCTCACACCCTGTGGTGGATGCAATCCACTAGGCAGCACCATCCACTGGAGCAGCAGAAATTCCAGACTGGTATCACAGGTAAGAAGCTGCTATCTTCTACATTTTTCTTTGCTTTCTTCACATTAAGTCGAGTTTTGCCATGTGATCTGCACAAGTATGTTTGCTGAAGGCCATTGAAAAAGCATTTAACAGGCTTTAGAGAATTTGTTTTTAGAAGTCTTGTTTTGTTTGGGTAAGGGAGGCTTTGACACATTTTGCTGTTCAGCACATTGTCTGAGGGATGGGAACAGAACACTGCAGTTATACAAGGATTTCTCTTGTTACAATTGCTGAATTGGTACTGGACTTCTTTGTAAAACAAACAAACAAACAAAAAGTCCAAACAGTTTTAGACTTTTTTCTTTCCCCATTTCAAGTATACTTTTATCTCATGAATCAAATATGCACAGCAAAAACAATTTTTATTAATTCTTTCCACCTGGGCCATCCTATACTTTTTTTTTTTTTCTTTCAAATAAAAGCATTTAAAAAAAAAAAAAAAAAAAAAAAAAAGAGAAAAAGAAGAAGTTTCAACATGGACTACTGTGGGTTTTCTTTTTCCATTAAAATGAAGCTAAAGGTTATTAGTGGCACATACCTACAAAGATTTTGCAGTTTGTTAGAACTGTATTTCTGAAAGGAAAAGTTGCACTTTAAAATACCTACCAGATCATTTCTACCCCTTGGTTTAGCTGCCTGCCAGCTGCTGTGTTCAAATTAGCTTAGCTGCTGGGCAGTCCAAACACAAATCAGGTGTCCCACACCTCTGTATGCAAAAGGGGGAAGCGTGGTTCCTTTCAGCATCCTTACTTGTTTTTGTTTGAAAGCTTCCAGCAAGGCAGTCGCATGGTCAGGAAGGAGTGGGAAAGAGAGACGGGGTCCAGTGTAGGAGTCTGGCACCTCCATGGATTCATAGTCACAGTACTTCTCCAGCTCTGCCTCTTTGAAGCTTTCTCCACTTATGAACATGCGACTGATAAAATCCCCTGGACGGCAGATTGGTTGGTTTCATTGTTTATTTAAAATGAAAGAGATGAGGAAAAGTTAATTTGGCTCAATACACCATTCTTGTACTTTGATAAAGACAAGCTGTTGCTCAGGCTAGTGCAGCAGCAGAGGCTAGCTCCTGGTCTGACACCACCACAGAATTTGCAGTGAGGAAGGGGCTACAGAGTCAAGGTTCAGTCAAGTATGCTATGCATCAAACAGTGCTAGCAGCTACACCAGTTTCTACAAAAACGTGGGTACTGGTTGCCATGGTTACATGAAGTGGTATTTTCAGTGACAAGCACAACTGTATAATGAGCTGTTTCATGTCACACTGTTTTTCTAAGCCTGCACCCACTCACATGCTCAGCATTGTCCCAAATTGGTATAAGTATGTATGGTTTTTTTTTTCATTGCCATAAGATGTCACAGCCCATCTCAAGCAATGGGCACTATTGTGCCATTTTGTACAGACACTGAAAAAAAATATGTCCCTTCCTTGACAGGGCTTTGCTTTAAGACGTATCGGGTGACTCTGAGAAAAAAAGGGTGCCAGCTTGAAAGGAAGGAATGAGTGCTTCAGCAGGTTACGTAAATAACTAATTCTGACATGGCACCATCAGATTTCAGACATAAGTTCCTTAGCAAGTTCTCAGCATTAGGAAATTACATGTAATGCTCACTGCAGATTCAGAAAGATACTGTACTAGTTGCAACAGCACTTCTTTCCCCAGACAGTGAGAGCCTAAATGTAAGTAACGTTGATACTCTGGAGCACAGTTCCCTACATATAGCTTCTCTGTACCTTCAGAAATGGATTCTGCAAAGTGTTGGCTACCACAGTTTAAGAAGGCAGATTTTTAATACTATTCTTAGAAAACATACAAAGGTTTTATTCCCCCTCCAGCTCCTAAGAAGTAGGAAGCTCCACATCCCTTGCACAGCTCTGACAACCTCCATATAATTCACTCTGCAATTTCCTGATGCCTTGCCCCCTCTCCCCCCGCCTTGCTCTTCCCAAGGGCAGCACTGGACAGGGTGCAGTCTTCTGAGCTGCTGGTGCCCGATCTCCAAAAGACACATACAAACTTACTTTCTTTACTGCTGCTTGGTGTGAAGTTGTCCATGAGGTAACTGAAGAAGTTGTGAAGCTGCAAGAAGAAAGCTCATCATAATTTGCTCTGGAATATCCCCAGCGCTCACTGGAAATTCTACAGAGTGGCACATTAACATCATCTTTTTGCAAGTATCATCCTTGCCCTTGTCATGTTGTCTGGCATGTACAACAAATCAAGCTATATGTGTTCTGTATTGTTTTTCTTATAATGAAGTAATAGTAGTAGCTTTCCCTTCAGCCATACACATGGAAGAACACCCCTAAGCTCTCTCCCTGCTTGGCAGAAAGGCAGTGATAGAAGAGAATGTTAAATAAAATTAAACGAAGCAATCCAATGAGGATTGGCTCTTGTATTCAGACTCAGGAAAGGGCTTGAGATTTTAAATGCTCCTTAGGGCTTGTTTCAAGGCTAATTTCTTAGGGTTATATCACACAACCAGGTGGGAAATCTTTACGTAAAAAGGAGGCAGGAAACTCAGCCCTGAAGCACTTGCAGGGCTATCAGCCAGCAGCCAGAAACGAGTGGCAAAGCCAGCATCCTCATGGCAGAGAATTCAGAGAGGAGGCCCTCCCTACCAGAATGACTAATAATGGCAGGCCAGGAACGTTCCCCTAAGAGGGAAGAGAGAATTAGTTCCATAGGAGACAGAGTTTACTAAATAAAAACCAAAACCCAAACAAATAATATTCCATGTCCACAAATAACGACCCCCTCTACATTTAATGCAAAGTTGTAAAATTCTTGATGCATGGAGATTACTTTACTTCCCTAATACATGATGTTCTTTCCTCCCCAGACTGCTCCATTCACCTCTAGCTACTTTTACAGAAGCAGTTCCTGCAGACCCTCAGGAAAATGTTTTTTTCTCTCCATCTATAGAATCACAGAATTGCTCAGATTGGAAAAGACCTTGAAGATCATCAAGTCCAACCACAACCCCCTAACCATACTACCCTAACCATACTACCCTAACCATACTACCCTATCAACCGTCCACTAAATTACGTCCCTGAGCACCACATCCAAAGGGTTTTTAAACACATTCAGGGATGGTGACTCAACCACCTCCATGGGGAGCCTATTCCAGTGCTTAACAACCCTTTCTGTAAAGAAGTTTTTCCTGATTCATAGGTTACAGTGTCCTAGAAATTGTGACATCCTACGTCTTGCACACTCACACAGGAAGAAGCTGCCTATTCCTGCCTTACAAAAAGTTTGCCATTGGCTCATCCTCACGGAGAGAGAATTTTCCCCGTGTACTCCTTTCTTTGGCACCTTACCTTGATCTGATCCTGCTCACAGGCGTACTCAATGGATTGAAAGATTCTCCAAGTGCACCGTCGGCGCATTTCCAGGCGAGCAACATAGCGCCGATACCACCTTTGGATCAGAACAGCTGCCTTGAAAGCTAGGGAACAAAACCAGAGCAACCTGCTGAGCTTCAGCTGCTGCACCAGCTGAGATACCACCCTGCTACGCTCCTTTCCTGACCTTCACAGCTGAAGAGAGATCTTTCTCTTCCAGGAGGAAGTTTTCAGAAAAGGTGTTCTGATGCCTAAACATTAAGTATAACAGAACACCCACATCTTTTCACTCTATTTCAAGAGGTGATCTTACCCTGCTCAGAGACCTCTGAAGTACTTCTATCACTACCAGACCTTCAGCACGTTAAGAATTTACTGTTGCCTACATGTCTGTTTACATCCTTCAGTGTCAACAGACAGATGAATCCCTTCTATCTACTGTCATCATTTTCATGTCCCTCCTTACAGTCTAGGCTTTGGGCCAGGCACTTGACTGAGACCATACAAAATGTTGGAGAATAAAACAAGACACTGAGTCCCTTTCCAGAACCTTAAAACTAAAAAAGGTTTTTACCTCCCTTCCTTTAAGCCGAATAAATACCTCAGCTTCTGCATTTGTGGTCAAACATCAGGAAGTGATCTGTGTTAGTGTAAATGTTAATGTTTCATTATCTTGGAGTAAAATAAAGAGAAAGGGGAAAAGCAGCTCTTCATCTGCTTAATGACAGAAGGAATGAAAGGCCAGGGGTTTCCAAGTGGTTTCATGGTTCAATCCACAGCCAACAGTGCCACCAGGCTCTTCCCTCCAAACGATGGCCATACTACCTGGTGTTTAACACATAAATCCTCTGCACGTCTCCAATTCCAGCAATTTTCATTACAAGATCATTTCAGTTGGGGTGTGTGCTTTAAAGCAAAGTACACTGGTACAGTTTCCCATTTACTTCTCTGAATTCTGCAGCCAAACATTGTACTTCTCTAGGAACACATATCTACCTTAGCTGGTCTTACCACTATTTGAACTGTCTGGTTACTTTACATTGCCTTTTACTACTTGGCACCTCTTTTTATCAGGATCTGTGTCCCTTCTTGTTCTCATTTAGAGCCCTGCATTTAAAGCATTTCCTAACAGATCTTCTTTGTATCAAGCTTCAGCTAGGGGAAGGACAACTGCTCTGCCTAGAAGCTGGCCCCAAAATCAAACAGACACTACAGTTAGCACAGCTGCAGAAACTTGCATTCCCTTGGCACATGGTCTGTGAGAGCAGTGCTGTGTTCACCAGAGCAGGAAGAGCAATGGGGTGCACGGGTTGGAAAATCTTGAATGATACCTCTCACCCTTGCCCCAAAGGCTTCTCAGTTCTGGTAAGAGACACAGACAACACATTCAATTAATTATCTTGTATTATTAATGTAAACTTCCTATGTACTTCAGCATGAAACACTTCTTGACCTTTACCTGAAGATATTCTGATGGCTTACGTATTGAATGTAAGAATCCTTCTAGTTTATACTACTGTAAAACCATTAGGAGGTGCAAAACATGGCAAGGAAGGAGCTGTTGCTGTTGTGCAGATGGGGAACTGAGTCACAGTGTAGGCATGGACAAGGAAGTAAGATTTGGTTAGCCTTAATTCAAGAATAACTTGTGTTAGTTTTTGCCTGGGCTGAAAAAGTGCCTTCTGATCTGCTGGGCTCTGAGGAGACAAAAAAAGGCTGACTGTTTTTTCTGTAGATTGCGCTCCCCCAGTGCTACCTCCTCAAGCCTCCTTTGTAGCAGCCTCCACACCAGCTGCCTTACTCTCTCTACAGCAATTTGGCTGGCATGCAGCCAAAGCCATAGTCACAATCATTCCAAAATATCTAACTTCTAAACACGTTACATTCCCTTAACAGGGGATACAATATCCAAACACTGCAGCAGGAGTCAGGTGTCCTTCAAGTGAATCCCGAGCAGAAACTGGTAGTCAAGACTCCACATGTATAAACAAAAAACAGATTCTTTGAAATATTACAATCTATTTTATGAGGATCCAAGTAGTAAACGGAATCATACCTCATCATGTAAACTGAAAAGCATGCCAAAGTGGCAGCACTTGAACTCAATTATGCCAGTTTATGCTAGCACTAAAGTTCACAAATCAGCTGTCAGCAAATACTATCTTCTTTCTCTGAAACCATTTATAACCAAAGCAATTGTATACCAGAATAATCTTGCCAAGTCTCCTGCATGGCAAGTGCCAGCAGAGTATGATTTCTTTATAAGACACTGCAGAAATAAAGGCAGATAGCTAGAGATAATGTTGCTGCTTTATCAGTTCTGCACCCAAATATAGTCTTTAAGCGGGAGGTCCAGCAAAAGGAGCACTGTGCTATCATCATCTATCACCCTGACAGCACATGAGGTTACAGCACACACGCATTAGCCAGAAATTGATTCGTTTGTCTGACGTTAGTTCCAACAGAAAGGCTTTTTGCTGCTTCCTTTCTGGTCAGATTTGTATTGATTATCTGAACAGCTGATGTTTCCTCAAACCTAGTGTGGGCTTTCTGCATGACATCTGAAATTCCTCATCACAGGAATGTCCGAAAGACATAGCCTACTCTCAGGACTATCGAGAAAAATGAGAATCTGGAAATGAAACACATCCCACCACAACCTTCCAGCAGCACGTGCAGGAACAGACAGGAAAAGGTTACATTTCAAAGAATCACTCACCATTTTCAGACTTCTGTAGAGAGTACTTGTAGTTGGCATTTACAGAACTACCAGATCCCATGTTGTCCAACTGGTACTCCTAGAATGCCACAGTCTGGCCCAGTATCACCAAAACCACACAAGAGGTGCAGGAAAGCATTTGATCAGAATCCAAACTGCTGTAACATGTCCCACAGTGCTGAGTCTGTAATTAAATATATTAACACTTATTAAGATCAACAAGCGGATGTCCTGTCTTGTACCAAAGTATCTTTTCTGCTAACATGTATTTCCAGCTACTTGGCTGTCTTTTAGACCATCTGACGCAAGGATTCCCGTCTGTTTCAAATTTCAAGTCAGCTGTATGAATAGAAGTAATTCTGACACTTCTTGTGTGTTACTGCAATTGTACAGTAGATGGATAAATCAGGCATTTGTGTATTCACACAATGTTCCACATGTTTAATTTTAGGTTTCTAAACTCTTAGCAATATGGTTGTCTTTGATGTGAACCTCCATTTCAAATGCTACCAGAAAATCAGCATGATTGAGCTCTGAGAACAGACATCAGCTCTGAATCCTAATGATACCTCTTCCCTCACGCACGCACAGCTAAAGCACTTGAATAAGGCAAAAAGTGCTAAAATACTCCATGACTGCATATTGTACAGCACATAGAAAAATATTTTTTTATACTGATCTGGTAAATAAGTTGATTTGGCAGCTCTTCAGTATCTGCAAAGATTCATGCATAAATCCTTCTGCGAAGGATAACTCTTGTTATGAGGGATGAACACACATATGGTATTTAAATCTATTTGCAGTTCCACAGCACGAGGGGGGATAAGTCTAAAATAACAATTAGCTATCATAAGAAAATAATCAGCTTTGTTAAATAAAAACTGCTTTTCTTCACCTCGCGGATCTGCTTGAGTGCGGGGGCGTACGATGCCATCAACTGCTCAGATCCTGGCCAGCATCAAGGAACAGGACAGCCAGACTTGTGTTAACCTCACTGCTTGCTCTGTTCAGAGCAAAAGGATCCTGTTTCAAGAACAGGTCAAAATTCTGAAACCTCTCACTGAGGACAATCAGGGTGCCTTCCACTGTCAGACATTTCCTCTGGGAGGAGGGGAAAATAGGAAAAATAAAACTGCATGTGCTACTATTTACAGTGGTTCCAGGCTGTATCACAAAGAATTTTAAAGTTTTGGCATTTTTTGTTGTTTTGTTTGTTGTATTTGTTTGTTTTTTAACCCAGAACTGGGTACAGGGGAGAAAGCCGAGAAAGGAAAGGAAGGAAAAAATTACCTTAATCAGTGCTAAGCCTGGTGCAAGCAGGAGACCACATCTCAAAGGTTTCTGAAGGGCCAGAACAGTAGGACTGCAGAGGCACTTCTTCCCATTAGAGAAGGGAGAATCCCTTCTCCTTTCCTCACTTCTTGCAGCCCTTTTGCCTAGTTGCTCTCTTTCTACCTAGCCCACATCTTTCCTCTCAAAATAGCTACACAGATGGGCAGAAACGCTGATTGAAGGGACACATCCGGTGTTGTGTAAGGTACATGGGCACTCCTTGCTCAGGGAGATGATCCATACTGAACTAAATGTCAGCACAGAATGTTTCTAGATGGATAGAACGCTGAAGTTTTCTGTCCTGCCCAGAACGCTGAACTGCACAACTTCAAGATGTACAGATGATGCAACAGGAGAATACTTCACAATGTTGCTAATAAAATATCACTCACTCTACTTTAACATTATTTAATATCAATGCCATAAGTGGCCTGAAATCATTGCAAATTATGCCCAAATACATCAGATGCTTTACGGTATTTACGTTCCATAACGCAGTTACTCTGACAGCTTTTCAGACTATTAACTACTTAAGCAGACAATTGCGCACACAAAAAAATCCAAAGCTCAAGCAATTAAGGCCATTCCTTGTCTCCTCCTGTATGGCACATCCCACTTCAGGAAGAACAGATTTTCAAGCTCAGAATTTCTATGTGTAGACTTACAATTCCCGTATGGATATTCAAAGAAAAATGCCTTCCCAAAGAGACACATCTGAAGATTTCAACAATTATGAGCTATATCCTCTAACAGCTCAAAAGAATGGTTCATTCTAGAGACATCTCCAACCATCTCTACTCACTGCATTCTGGTATATGCAGCAGGGCGATCTGAAACAGCCCAGCACGGGTTCCTTTTAGATGAGATGACACCAGAGGACATGCTCTGCCTACTAAATGGGAGCAATTAATTCACAGGAGCAGATTCAGGCCAGTTCCAAAAAGATCAAAAAAAAAAAAAAAAAAAGCCCTGAAAGACAGCTAGTGCGGCCAACTGTTCCTCCACAGGGCAGGACAACACAACCTGTGTGCCTAGCTGCACCTCAGGGACCTGACACTGCCAGCCTCAAAGGAAGGTGGATGCTTTAAAGATACCTTTAAAAATACCAGCATGAGAAAAATTCATTTTTTAGGAGCTAGAACTCTGCCAGATCAGTTAAAAAAAAAAATAAATAAACAAAAAACCAAAAAACAACAAACACATTTTAAGTAAATACCTACAGTGTGTTCAGGGGTACCACGTATCTGTTTTGATCAAATACGACCTTGAATTTGAGATCACTGTAGGAGACACAAAATAAAACTCTTCCTTATTTCCACCCTTTCCAGCGAAACCAGACAACCAACTCAACCATTTGCTATTGCACAGTCCTACTTTAAGGATAAGTTCTGGCCATCCAAACAGAGGGATGATTGAGTATTAGGAGCGCCTGTAGAGTGCTCCTACCTAGTTCTCTTATTTGTTTAAAAGGTCTCTCCCAAGCAATTCCTGCAGCCAGCCACTTTTTGACTTTGTTGTCTTAGATTCTTCTGAGGGCCCCAGCCTAAGCAAAAGAGTGCAATGCAATAAATCAGAGAATCCAAAGAAATGAAACCTGCTTCAGGGGTGGGAGGAGTGAGGAAGAAATGAAGTCAACCCAACTGCTCAGCACCTGTGATCTTTCCTCATCCACCCCACAGTGGAATACATCCTTCCTATACCTAAAACTGTTTCAAAGAAAAGTTGACCCATAAAATGCAGGCTGAAATACCCAATGACAGTGGCATTGCCTCAAATATAGATTACGTATGTATTTGAGATAAAACAATGCATATGTGAGACAGTTGGCTCCCTATTCCTTGTCTTGTTCTTCCTGTTGTTCCCCTCATGCGGAGATGCTGAGGTTTTGTCTGGTGCACTCAGAAGTCTTCTGAAACAGGCTTCCTGCCCTTCTTTTGAGAAGCTGCAATACATTCATTTGCCTTCAGCTTGTGACTCTCCCCTGGGATGCAGTGCTGCAATGATCATCCTCTAACAAACACACGCTAAGTAAAACAGGTGGTGAGCCCTCACGTATGCAGTTACATCAGAACTAAAACATTAAAAAACGTATGGACTGAAAAGCAGCACATGGATATAGACAACTAACAGAACAGCAGAAGATCAGATGCAAAGAGGAGATGCATGTTTCCCATTCACCTGGGTCAGCACTGGAAAGGCAGAACTATCTAACAGCTGTACTCCACATGCATTTCACAAGCCATGGGATAATATATTTGATTTTGCACCACAAGCTGATGACTTAATACTACCCTATGATATAATAACACATAAAAGCAAATAAAGGAAAACTTGCATAAATCCTCGTGTCTCAATTAAAGAAAAAAACTACCAAAGAACCCTACAAACAAAACGTGAACAAATTACCAGTCCGAAACAGCAACAACAAAAGCCTATTGCAAGTGGGTTTTTTGCAAGTATTAATTTAATCATTTTAAAGCCAATGCAAGTGACATCATTTTGAATCAAATTCTATGCACTATAACAGCACTGAGCTTGTCCAGACTACAGATCTGTGCAGAATTTGGGTCTCCTCCCCTGTGAATCAAAAGCCTCCTGATAAGGAGCACATGGAGCTAACATCAAAGCAGCACATTTCCTAACTAAGACTACACATTTTTCATATCCCATGCACAACTGAGTCCCCACTACTACATTTTACAGACATTTGGGTGACTGAGGGAAGAGGTAAATAGAATCTGGAAGGCAACAAGAAAACAAAATGCGCTCACTGAGAGTTTGCTAGGAAGAAAACAGTGAAAGGAAAGATGTGAAACAAAATTTATCAACATGGCACTTAGAAGCCACCAACGAAATAAATAAATAAAGTCAAATAATTTTCACAAGAATAAAATGGTCACTAGCACTAGAGAAAGTGATGATCCTTCCTTTCCCTCCTAGATTAAATACTCACGTCCCACGTGTACACCAGACTTGGCGCTGCTCATAGCTGGAAACATGATGGTGAAACAATTTATTTTATATATGCACTGAACTCTGCACCTGCACAGGTACAGCAAAGCCAAAAAGGAGAACTTAGAAAGTCCCAACCATAGATTTATACACCCTGACATATAAAAGGACATTTCACCTCAAACTATGGGTGCCAAGTGACTACTTCTGAACAAAAAACCCTGTTACAGAGAAAAGAAAAATACAACTTACCTTGCCACCAATTGCTAGCTTAAGGACTTGCTAAAATACGCACAAAAGCAGCTTGCTCTCCACTTTTTTTTTTCCTCCTGCTTATATAATCTCCATTCAGTAACAAAGTGATCAGTAGTCTCTGATTTACTTGATTACAGATTCAGAAACTCCTCCTCAGATATCTGAATAATTAAATTGTTCCCTTAGGCATGCAGAAGAAACTGCCATTGCCTTCAAGAGCTGCAGAATAAAACACGTGTTGTTGTGCAGGGAGCGCAGATCCTTCGATTTATTTACTGCAGTTGTTCTGAGCAGCCTTAAGAACGTTCTCCCATGTGATGCTTAAGAAAGGTTACAGGTCTGAAATGGATTAGGATTACTGAGGAGGATTAGGAATGAGAAAGACGGTAGGTTGGCCTCTCTCATCTTAAAGAATGAGCTCTTACACACTTTCAAGATGCTTTTTGTTAAGTGCAGATTTCTCAAAGAAAAAGAAATAAACATTTCACCTGTTCTCCATGTTGAGCCGAAAAGTCTTTGGTGCTTTATAACTAGGGAGCCTGGGCTGCAGACATGAAAGAAGAGAGGAAGCAAGGGTAATGCCACTTAGTTTTTATTTATTACTTATCAATTCTGACATAAAACTGGTCTTGAGAAAGCAGAAAAGCTGTTTTACTTCCCATTCTCTAAAAAGCCAGCACACAAAGCAGATGAAATGTCAGACAAGGATGAGCAGTGAGCAATTCCAGTAACTACAAGTGTTCCTTTTTTTCAAAGAACAAACCAAGCAGATCTCACAAAGAACCAAAACCCACCAGAAATAACCAGTGCTACATTTAATGTTTTCTTACATAGCCACCATTGTTGTTGTTTTTTTTTTTTAAGCTATAAAATAAGAACCAGTCTCTCTGCATTCTTTATAAAAGATTTCACTTCTTACACAAAAAGAGCCGAAACATTTAATGGGTTAAGTCATCTGGCTTGTAAACTTACTGTTCATCTTTTTAGCATATAATTCAACTAGTTATGTAAATCTTTCTGATTGGAGGAATCAGTAAATAAATACTTTCAGTAAAGCTTCATTTTGTTGGCAGTCAGGATGCCTGGACATCTATGCAGTAATAAAACGCAATACAAAGCTTCCAGAAAATACTTTAAAAGAGCAAAAGGAACAGAAGTAAAACTGCATTTCTCCAAATCTAGCCTCCTGTACTCCACTTGTTTTTTTGTTTTTTTTTCCTCCAATAACATGCTCTGTGGGTGAGCCTGAGCAACTTCTGAACAACTGATAGACATGAACAGGAGTGGACAACTTTTGCTGAAAATTCACGGATCCCAAATATTTATACACTCCGATCTGTTTGTATACATTTAAACAAATACATTGGTATCATTTTACAAATCACTGAGAATCCCAGCATGCCATTACCAGAAGGTAATCAGCCTAACACTGCTGAGGTCAAGAAGACTATGCAAAATTACACCTGTGAGGATCATTTCGTCTTTGCTTGTGGGTGGCAGTTACATAACGAAAACCTGCTGGAATGAGGAGTCAGGGACTGCTCTGTGAATTAAAGCACTGCCATCTCGATATCTTGGAGATATCCTGGCCTCTGTTATTTACATCTTCCTCTGGGAAACATGTTTTTCAGCTTTTATCAGTTCTGGTATACAATTGCTAACATCGCTGTACTAACTGGGTCAAGGCAAAGCTGGCACGCATTTATCCAGGCAGAAGTAGAGGATGCAGGTAAGTAGGTTATGACACTCAGCCAGACTCAGTGCAAGGAGATAAAGGGACCACATCTCCAGAATGCTCTCTCAGGAATAGTTTGCATAACTGGAGTACAACCACTGCAAATGACAGTGCACGTATTCAGGAATGTCGCCTAGATAAAATTCTTGCAGGCATTTACCACAATTTTATCCAGTACCCCAACAGCTTTATGTAGGCATCCATCAGTCTCAACTCTCTAAATCCTTCTGTATTTCTGGATGTTTGCAGGAAGTGCCTCAATTCATAGTATGCAGTCATAGCATAACCAGACTGAAATAAACCTGTCTGCACCAGAAAAAGTGAGTTGTCAAGTTTCCATTGATGACACCATTTCTTAAACTCATTTGCTATTCCAGCCCAAGCTTCTCTCATCTATTAGGGAGCTGAAGTCTTTATCAGCACATCTCTTTAAACAACTCCCAATTTCTGATAAGTAAACGCACAGTAGCCTATGGCTATGCACACAGCTACTCCTAGCCCCATTTCCTTACATTACACCAAAAAAATTATTCCTTATAAAGACTGAAAGTCTCTATGATCCAATATCTTACCTACTACTAGAGGACAAGTACTCTTCAAATCACTTGGGAACCTCCATGTGACTACATGATTCTCAGATACCTTTCAGAGGCCCAGGAATAACAGCTGAAGAGCCTGTGCACTGGAGAACTGCAGCTGAAGAGGAAAGATACCTGCAGCAGTATTCACACCGTGGAGAGTCACGTTCCTTTGCACTGATGCAGTAATTTTTGTGCTGAGCAAGGTCTACAGACAACATTAGGACAGGATGGCCAAAGGCTGAGACAGTCTCAGGATCTGCAGCAACCCTGTTGGTCTGCCAGCTTCCACAGCACCCATGTCAGCTCACTGTGGGCACTGAGTGATGCTGCTGGGCTAATGACCACAGACTCCATACAAGTCAGATATAGATGACATTAGCAGTAACACCACAGGTTTCCATAAATCAAGCAATCAGCCGCATATTTTTATTTCACCATGTCCACACCTACACTCCACACAAAATAGATCAACTTTTTATTTATTGGTCAGAACATGAGTATATTCAAATTGCACAATTCTTCCCAAAAACAATAATAGCAAATTTTAGCTATCAATATCTGCTAGAACATCAACATAATTAAAATAAAATCAAACTTCCATTACGGTTCATTAACAGTATCATCTGCAACACTTTAAAGTACTAACAAGTCTTTATTGCCTGAATGGTTCGCCCAGTTAGTAATCTGAAACAACTGTACTGCTTTTGGGAGTGTTTTTAAAAGCATATGCTGGTCTTGGAAAGCTTCTACTTTTCTCCTATTCAGTTTGCTGAAATAAAAAGATAGACAGATAAACATAAGAGCACACGTCTGTATACATGCGTAGAAAGAAACAAACTCTTCAGAATCCCTAAAAGAAATAGTCTTGCTAAAATCTAATGTCTGATATAACTACTATGAATATAACACCAATGAACATTTAAAAATCCATCTGAAATGCAGTGCAGCTTTTTATGGTCCTGCCAGGTCCACACAACCAGAGTTTCTTGGAAGAAATATACATAACTTAATATCTTCCTTTGAACACAGTAAAGCTACCACATGAGACACTGCATGAGCAGAAGCCCTTTGACTTTTTCCAAAAGTAGACAGGACAAAAATGTCAAAGAATCACAGAATCACAGAATCACCCGGGTTGGAAGGGACCTCAAGGATCATGTAGTTCCAACCCCCCTGCCTAGCAGGGCCACCAAACACACACATTCAGATCAGGTTGCCCAGGACCCTGTCCAACCTGGCCTTAAACACATCCAAGGACGGGGCATCCACAACCTCCCTGGGCAGCCCGTTCCAGGGCCTAACCACTCTCCTTGTATAGAACTTCCCCCTAACATCCAACCTAAATCTTCCCTCCTTCAACTTCGATCCATTTCCCCTAGTCCTGCTGTTGTCAGCCCTTTTGAAGAGTTTACTCCCCTCGTGGGTGTAGGTTCCCTTCAGGTATTGATAGGCTGCAATGAGGTCACCCCGCAGCCTTCTCTTCTCCAGGCTGAACAAGCCCAACTCCCTCAGCCTGTCCTCATAGGGGAGGTGCTCCAGCCCCCTGATCATCTTAGTCGCCCTCCTCTGGACCCTTTCCAAAATCTCAATGTCTTTCTTGTACTGAGGGCTCCACACCTGGACACAGTACTCCAGATGGGGCCTCACAAGAGCCGAGTAGAGAGGGACGATCACCTCCCTGTCCCTGCTGACCACCCCTCTCCTGATGGAGCCCAGGATCCCATTTGCCTTTCGAGCTGCCAGAGCGCACTGCTGGCTCATGTTCAGTCTCTCGTCCATCAGGACCCCCAGCTCCTTCTCTGCCGAGCTGCTCTCAAGGACATGCTGATGTTCAGTTGGCTGTGAGAGGCTGACACAAATTAAACTCAATCTTTGCTTTTGCCAAGTGCTGAACATCACCTGCTCAGGTTCAGCTCACCACTAGCAGGGTTTCCTGTCATAGTTAGCCACCTGAAGATACACCAAACGTATCACACTAGTAGAACTGGTAAAAACAATACTTAAAGCTTTCATTTAGCAAACAACTATCAGTAGGTTACCCCGGCAGCCACTCCTTCCTCTCTACTTTATTAAAAGTACTTTTCCTATAGTAATCTCAAAGGGTTTTGCAAAGAAAGTCAGTACTTAACTCTTATCTCTAAATCAACTAGGGAAGGTATTTAACCAAGGTCAATAAGCAAACCAAGGGAATCAGGAATTCAGACTAGGTCACTTCAGTATGGTTGCAGTGCTTTGTCCCCCAATGACTCGTCAGCTGGAATTTTTATTGAAGTACAAGTTGCTAAGCATACCAGCATGTTATTTACTCCTCCTCACTTCATAATTCTGATCCATGTCTGGTACTTCTCTGGAAATGCAGCACTCATTACTGTAGTATACACTGTGTTACTGGTAGGCAAAAGAAGAAATGAGTGAGTCAAAATCATTCTACAGACAAGATGATTCATTTATAAAACTAACAAAGCAGCAGAACAAATTTCAGCGGAACAAACACTCTGCATATAAATATGCAGAAGTGTTAAAAAAGCGAGGAAGAGACTTTGAAGAAGCCATTGCCAAGCTCTAATGCAAGTGACTGACCTAGAGAAAGTACTGAGTTCCATATAAAAGTAATACAAAAGGATAACCTGCAAAGGTGCAATCTGTAGAACAATGCAGAACCATAATGTTAAACAGAAGTAAATCTATTAAAAAAAAAAAAAAAGGTACCTAAAAGCTATGTACCCATTTACTACTTAACAGTTTTTCTCACATCAAGCAGAGCTACATTAGAAGCACCAAAAGGAGATATTTCTGGTGCTACCACAAATCTAAAATTTCCAGCAGTCAAAGACACAAGTGACTTGTCCAGAAGAACTGTAGAAAGTACTGCTGATTGAACACCTAAACGGTCAGATTTTTCTCTGCTACAAAGCAACTTTCTGTTACCAGACTAAGCCAAACAAAGTGCCATTTCATAGCTGGAAAGGGACAGACCAAAGAGGAAGAGTTCTGTGGAAGTGAAGACACAGCACCACATGCACAAGCAGAAATCCTAGCTGGGAAACAGTGAGACACTCAAGCAGAGGTACATGGAAATCCTAAGGAAGTTTCTGGCCTGATGCATTGTAGAAGGTACTGGTTGACATCTCTGAAGCTAATACTTACTTATTTAAGACTGGTTTCACTGACAGTACCTGTACAAAAAGTTTGAAGTGTTGTCATTTGGGTAAATTAATAGGTAATTAAAAGACTACTTAGAAACAACATAGGACAAAGTTATGAAACCATATAATGGGAAAATCTAGAAGTATTCTTGCTGTTCAGCTCTGTTTTTTAACATCAGACCATTTCAGGTTTTTTTTAATAAAAACTCTGAAATACACAACATTTAAATTCTCAAAACTAAATGGTCAATTTCATTCTTACGTAACATTTTAGCTGTCCTCTGTAATATTTATAATTGTGCCTGAACAATGAAATTGCAGAGATGATGGTGATGGGATTCATCTCTCACCCTTTCAACTTACAACAGCATTCTATTATGAAATGACTATGCGTGGAGTTCAGAAACATTTTAACATATAAAATATACATCAGCCTTAAATTCTCTGAAGATGACTGTGCAGCACATCCTTTTCACCATCCCTTCCTTGCATGGCTTTTGAACTTCTGACAACAAAGAAAATTCTTCCAAAGTAGAAGTGCAGTTAAAGTGAAAGTCTACATGCTGTATAGAATTTAAAAGAAATACCTGGAAGAGTGTATCTAAATTGATGTTCTGCTGTCCAGTAGCATTGAGAGCTTTCATGGCTGGCGTTCTGTGGGAAAATAGTGCAATGTCATTAAATACCATGCACTGTTCCAAAGAACTATAGAGGATTAAATAGAGAAGAATTTCCCCAGTGAATGTCTCAAATTTAAAATATCCGTTTTGGCCTAAAATAATCCAGAATTCTGTGTGACTGAAGGTAGTCTCATACTGCTGAAGTCACTATGTTACTACACCATGAATACAGAATAGGGAATCTGCCAGCAGCTTTTTGTATATGACACATCCTAAACACCTTATCACGTCAACAAGTCTCTTTATAGCACTACCAAATACTTTCAGTATGATTCTAAATCCTGTATTTTTTACTACATTTTGCTTTATACAGAGATTTTTTAAACACAGTATATCCTTGAGACTTCTCACCTTGCAGCCATTCAGCGCCATATGAACCTTCTTCTGGCATAAGTTATTATCACCCTTTAGCTTACCTGTTCCCATCTGAGTGGCATTAGAGAAACAGAACTAACTGCCTGCTTAGCAAGCTCACGGATACTCAGAGAAGAAAATGTCCAAGTCTTCAAGCTTTTTAAAAATGAAAGTGATATCTCACTACAGAGCTCCAAACTAATTGTACCTTCTGTCATCACAAGGAGGAGGGGTAGTCCAATGGTCATAGTTTGTCTCAACACGAAACCATCTGTGGTGTAACATACAAATATAAAAGTAAACACAAATTGCATCAGCAGGTAATTAATAAAAGCCAAGAATCAATATTCCTGTATGTCCAAAAGGAAAAAAAGAATTCTCTCAGACAGCTCTTCTCTGTGTTTCTGAACACACACACACAGAAAGAGTGGTTACTGAATTGCTAGCGGCAAAACTACTACCAACTGGAACAAAAGTAAGGTTAGATCTTCAAAGAGATAATTGGAGAAAAGATTATGGGCATGCAGCCTGAAGCATTCATTTTGCAGAATACAGAGCCAACAGGCCATTCGGCCATACCCGAGCCAATATATATTGCCTGATAGCAGTTATTAAGTGCCATTTTTTCACTGCAGGCCAGCTGCTGCAGATCTTCTTCTCATATTATGCTGCCAACTTCACAAAATTCATAGAAACAACTATTTTTGAGCCTTCATTTCTTCTATCATGCTGGTGAAAACTAACTTGGGAATGCTGAATTTTATCATGCAATACTTGGCAGATAGACATCCAGGATGAGCCCTCAGCTCTTGTCCCCTTTAGAATCTACGTAAAAACAAATGTATACAGAAGCTTTTGCCACCTTTAATGCTCTGTTTGTCCCAACCTGACATGGTGCTGTCATTCCTTCCCAAGAAGAAGAGATCACAGTTCTTTCCAGGGGCTCCCAAACTTTCCCTGCTCAGCTGTGAGCACTGATAAGAGATGAACCTCGATCTACACCAAAAGCTGTCCCATTATCCTCACCTATCACTCAAGAGAGAGTAGGAAAAGGTATAACAAAACATTTTCTCTACTTACGCTCCACTTAAAGGATCAAGAGGCCAGAGGTCTGCTGGCCCTCTTCTATTTCTTGTTATGACCATGCCTTCTTTGGGTGATACGCCTCCTACAATATAGTAAACTTCAGCAATGATGGGAATGTCAGCTAGTCTGAGAACAGCTGACTGAAAGTCCTCTGCTCTGCTCAGGGTCTGATGCAAAAAGGAAATCACAATGAAACAAAAATCACAGAGCACAGTCAAAAATTAAAAACTTTTGCACAAAATTAAGCACTGGGACATCTTAAAAAAAATGAAACAGTCCTAGCACTGTTGCAAATTATAATGAACTATAAAGTGCCATTTGAAAATATTTCTTTGAAAAGAGCTTTCCAATAGAACATAACATGAAATGAGTGCATCTCACAACTGAAATAATTTCTCCCATCTTTGCAAATATACAAAGGAAAAAGTAAATATACACATATAACTCACATATATGTATGCATATGAGGAAAAGTGAAAAAAGTCCAAAAACAATTGCTATCACTCTTAACCATTAATTACTTCTGACAGCAACACTACAGTTAGCAGTCTCAATCACAGTTTCAACTTGCATCTTCAACTCAAAAAATATGAAAAATAAGGTCTGCAACAGACACCCCAATTCTGCAGGGAGGCCACTTACAAGACAGAACTCAAATTTGCTATAATTCACAAATCTGAGAAACTGATCTGTTTTATTCTAACTGTAACCTAATGCAGTATTCATAAAACATGCTTTATATAACACATGTAACTCCTGCCACTCAACAGCGAGCTCTGATTTGGGGGTAATATCTATTTGCACTTCCAAAATATGTTTACTTTGCATTTATTTCATTTCCCATGAAAACAGTAGATGAAAAATCAAATTTACTTGGAGTTGTAGAAGTTGAAACATCATTGTGAGAACAGACTAAAACATAGATGCACTTACATCTCGGATAAGCCAGCTGACGGGGTAATTTCGATTCAGAAATGCAGCTATTGCATTTTCCCACCAGCTACCACCCTCTGAGGAAAAAAAAGAGAAAAGAAAGGAAAAATGAGGGGAAAAAAAAGGAAAAAAGGAAAAAACTATTACACATCCATGCTAGTTACGCTCAGTAAAATTTATGCTCCTGTCTTCCTTTCTGTTTACATCCCACCCCTAGCTCTACAGTCTTTCCCTCTACTACATTAGAAACCCTTTTAAGCTACTGAGCAATAGAACTCTCACCCCACCTGAAAGTTTTCTATCAGAAATCATCCTCTGAAGTTAAAAGATTTATCTTACAAGGCTACCATCAGTATTCCCATTTCCAGGCAGAAAACTACAGTGATTTTGGGATTGGCATCAGCAGTTTTAGTTCCAAGAATCTGGCAAAGGGCTACAGACAGCAAGCTGCTGAAGAAAGCCACAGTAAGCAGCACATGGACCTTCTGCTCTTTGCTTAACT